>NC_134358.1:461360164-461684539 GCF_048569485.1 Anomaloglossus baeobatrachus
TCTTTCAACTGAAATTTGACCAAGGTCTCCCTCATCCGTTGAGTCTTCCATGTCCATGGACAGTTCGTCTTCCATTTCTTCATGTTATCCTGCACCTTCCTCAACATTTCGCCTGCTACCATGCGCCCTTGTTGATCCCTGTGCCCCATGGTCCTATGCCTGCCGCCTTGGTGATGATGAACGTCTGGACCTTGATGATGTTGTTGTATCTTGCGCATATGAATCCTCCTGTAGTTCTTCACCTTCCTGTTGTCCCACCCCCTGAGTCCGAATAGTGTTTAGCGTGTGCTCCAGCATATAAATGACTGGAATTGTCATGCTGATAATGGCATTGTCAGCGCTAAACATATAAGTCGCCATGTCAGATCTGTGCAGAAGGGTGCATAGGTCCTTGATCTGAGACCACTCCATCAGGGTGATCTGCCCCACCTCTGTATCTCGTTGGCCCAGGCTATACATCATGACGTATTGCACCAGGGCTCGGCGGGGCTGCCACAGTCGCTGTAACATGTGAAGAGTCGAATTCCAGCGTGTCGGCACATCGCATTTCAGGCGATGAACCGGCAGGCCGAAAAACTTCTAGAGCGATGCAAATCGCTCAGCTGCGGCGGTTGAACGGCGGAAGTGAGCAGACAGTTTTCGTGTCCTGTTCAGAAGGCCATCTAGGCCGGGATAGTGTGTTAAAAATTGCAAGACAACAAGGTTCAACACGTGAGCCATACAAGGCACGTGTGTCACCTTGCCCAGGCGAAGGGCCGCACCCAGGTTTGCAGCATTGTCGCACACGGCCTTACCAGGCTGCAGGTTGAGTGGAGACAACCATTTACCAAACTCAGTCTCCAGAGCTGCCCACAACTCAGCCGCTGTGTGACTCTTATTTCCAAGACATTTCAAGACAAAGACCGCCTGATGCCGTTGCGCTCTGCTGCCAGCATAGTAATGAGGGGTGCGTGATTCCTTCTGCGAAGTTACAACGCTGGTGGCCTGATCAGGCAGGCTTGGGGCGGAGGTGGAGGACCCAGACGAGGTTGAGGAGGCAGAAGCAGTGGAGGAAGTTGGACAGACAGAGGATTGACACACAAGTGGTGGGGACGGCAAGACTTGTGCAGCAGACCCTTCACCATCTATCACAATAGTTACCCAGTGCCCAGTCAGCAACATGTAACGTCCCTGTCCATGCTTACTGGTCCAAGTATCGGTGGTGAAATGCACCCGTTCACACACAGAGTTTCTCAAGGAAGCGGTGATGTTGTGTGCGATATGCTGGTGTAGCGCAGCCATACCTTTCTTAGAGAAGTAGTGGCAACTGGGCATCTCAAACTGGGGCACAGCGACAGACATAAGGTCTCTAAAATCCTGTGTGTCCACCAGGCGGAAAGGCAGCATTTCGGTAGCCAAGAGCTTACAGAGGGATAAAGTCAACCTCTTAGCTTTGTCATGGGTCGCAGCAAATGGCCTTTTATTTGTCCACATCTGAGGGACAGAGATCTGGCTGCTGTGTGGAGACGGTGGTGAGTAGGGTGTCCTTGGAAAAAAGCAGGTTTGTGAGGAAAGTGCAGGCTTAGACATGATGTTGCCTTCATCAAATGTTGGTGCTATCAATGTCTGAGAGAGCTGTACACACGCACTTGTTTCCCCTTCCAAACCAACTGACGACCTACCAAGCAAACTGCCTGTTGCGGTTACAGTGGTGGAAGTTGTGTGTGGAAAACCAGGTGTGACAGGTGTCCCCACAGTCCAAGAAGATGAAGAGCGCGCGGATGTACTGGAAGGGGCAGGCAGTGGATGGTCCTCTCCGCTAGGCCGCATTGCAGCACGGTGAGCTTCCCACTGAGACATATGGTATTTATTCATGTGACGATTCATGGAAGAAGTTGTTGAGAAACTGCTGAGGTTTTGCCCTCTACTAACAGAATCACGACAAATTTTACCTATCACATGATTTGGGCGATCTTTTGCTATGTCAAAAAAGGACCAGGCTATGCAAGGCTTAGAGGGCATGCGACCTGCTGAGCCAGCCCGACTAGTGCTCAGAGGCAGAGTGGTGGCTGAGGATGCAGTTGTAGACGTGCTACCAGTGCTCCGACTCTGTCCAGGAAGGCGCAAGGTAACTTCGTCGTCAGTAGCATCTTCCTCCACCGCCTCTGTTGACCTCCTCGAGTGCCTGACTGTGGGTTGACAGTAGATGGGATCTAGAAGTTCCTCATCAAGCGTTGTGTTTGCACTCCCCTCCCCCTCAGACCGAGCCTCTTCTTGCCCTGAACTAATATTTAAGTTGTCATCCCAATCTGGTATCTGCGTCTCATTTTCATCAGTATGTTCCTCATTGTCTATTACAACAGGTGTTTCAGTTTGTGAATAAGGGTCAACATTATGCTCAGAAACTTGGTCATCACGGCCTGAATCTGAGTCACAAAGGTTCTGGGCATCACTGCAGACCATTTCCTGGTCTGTACTCACTGTAGCTTGGGAGCAGACCTCTGATTCCCAGGCTATAGTGTGACTGAACAGCTCTGCAGACTCAGCCATCTCTGTTCCACCATACTGTGCAGGGCGGATGGAGACTTGAGAGCTGGGAGAAAGCAAGTGTGATTGGGTGACAACTCAGAGGACTGGTGTTTTTTGGATGCGGTAGTTGAGCTGGAGGAGAGGGCACTTGTTGGACCACTTGAGATCCATTCAAGCATTTTCTTTTTTTGGGCAACATCTACCTTTGCTCCAGTTGTTCGTAAAAAAGGGAGCACATCCGTAGTAGACATATTACTTTTGCTGGAAGATGGCCTATCTTCAGCAGATGTTAATGGAGCTTTGCCACCTTCCCCACGGATACAACCTTTTTTTCCTTTTCCAACACGCCTGTTCCCCTTTCCACCAGCATCTGTCATTTTGCCACTCATTTTGCTAGCGACAAGAATGTCCTCTTAAAATGTGGTAGTAAAAATTGAGCGGTGATGTAGATTGTAGCTGTGGTCTACCTTTATTGACAGCAGAATAAACAACAATAACTATCCCGGACAATGAAACTATGGCCCTTAAAATGGCAGCACAGTTTGCTAGTATAATAGCTTAGTAAAAATGAGTTTGAGTGTGCAATGCAGAGGTGCTGCAAATAGATTTGCACCAGTGGGACACTAATGAACTCCAACAGCCACTTTTAGGATGCCACTAAGTTTCCTCAGTGTTTGGTATTCTAATGGCTTTGTAACAATGAGCTTGACTGTGCAATGCAGAGGTGCTGCAAATAGATTTGTACTAGTGGGACACTAATGGAAGTCCAACAGACACTTTTAGGATGCCACTAAGTTTCCTCAGTGTTTGGTATTCTAATGGCTTTGTAACAATGAGCTTGACTGTGCAATGCAGAGGTGCTGCAAATAGATTTGCACTAGTGGGACACTAATGGAAGTCCAACAGACAGTTTTAGGATGCCACTAAGTTTCTTCAGTGTTTGGTATTCTAATGGCTTTGTAACAATGAGCTTGAGTGTGCAATGCAGAGGTGCTGCAAATAGATTTGCACTAGTGGGACACTAATGGAAGTCCAACAGCCACTTTTAGGATGCCACTAAGTTTCCTCAGTGTTTGGTATTCTAATGGCTTTGTAACAATGAGCTTGAGTGTGCAATGCAGAGGTGCTGCAAATAGATTTGTACTAGTGGGACACTAATGGAAGTCCAACAGCCACTTTTAGGATGCCACTAAGTTTCCTCAGTGTTTGCTAGTATAATGGCTTAGTAACAATGAGCTTGAGTATGCAAAGGGTAGGAGGGTACAGTGGCCGGGTTGTGGGTCAGTGTAGAGGAAAGGAAGCCTCACTTTCTATCCCTCCTAATGGTGAAATGCAGCAAGGAACTCCCTGACCTTAGCTACACAGATGCTCTTATCTATAGCTGTTAAAAACTCTTTCCACGGACCTGACTGTCAGCTATGGCTCTGAGCCTGCTGTAATTAGCCTTTACAAAGGCTGAAAGAAACTTCTATTCCTATTCTGTATAGCGCTGTGTGTAGAGCGTACACAGCAGTATCGGAGACATGAGCTGCACCAGCGGTGACTGGCACCCAGACGCAGAAGGCAGACAATGGCGTCCAGACGGGCAGATGCTTGTATTTATAATGCAGGGACATGTGACATGGACATCCTATCACACATGCCGTTGCTTCTCTGGCTAAAAGTCCACTTAGCTGTGTGTGTCTGGGATTGGCTGACATACTGGCCCGCCCCACTACACGCGCGCTTAGGGAGGGAAGGAAGAACAGAAAAAAAAAATGACGATCGCCATTATCCCAGCAGCAGTTATCTGAATGCACTGTTCCCGCACACTATACACTGAAATTTCATAATAGTGTGAGTCATAGAGTGACTTACACTATTACAGCGAAAAGCCAGCTAGTAATTAGCTTGGCTTTTTGCTGCTAGAACCATTCTCGAACGTAACTAGAACTATCGAGCTTTAGCAAAAAGCTCGAGTTCTAGTTCGATCTAGAATAGCCCCCAAAATCACTCGAACCGCGAACTGGACTAAAATAATTTTAGTTTGTCCTTTGACCCTCTAGTTTTTTCAGATTCTTGCTGTCATTTTAAATACCATTTTAAAAGTAAAACATTATCCACTGCTATACATTTTTATTACATTTATTGATATATTTTTTTTTTATCATAGCTCTAGCTCTAATCATAACCTTAAAAGAGCATTGTCTACCACTGTATAAAAGAAGTGAGCAGTATTTGTAATTTCACATCACTGATCGCTCAGCAGCAGGGAGCAAACACAGTTCAGCTCTGCTCTGCTTAGTTATTACAAGCTCTGTTGTGGTTAATACAGGACAGTTTTGCTCTGAAAGAAACTAGCTAAAAATATATTGTCAGAAATACTAATGTAGATGGCAAAAGATAAAAGTAAAGTTGGGTAAAGGAACATTCAGTGTTAAGGACACTAGAGTGTAGAATGCACTCTATGTCAGTTGTGCTAGAAGCCAGGTGGGATTGCACTCAACCAGAAGCACAGAAACTACGACAAAATGATTCCAATTTCAATTGAAGGAAAAATAGAGCTTGGAAACGCTTCTTTTGGAGAGTAATGTGAGCAAAAGAGTGCACATTTAAAAATTAGTTATCGTCGCACAAATATATTTATACACTACGGATCAAAAGTTTAGGGTCACTTAGATATTTCCTTATTTTTGAAAGAAAAGCACATATTTTTTCAATGAAGCTAACATTAAATTAAACAGAAATACACTCTATACATTGTTAATGTAGTAAATCCCTATTCTAGCTGCAAAGTCTGGTTCTTAATGCAATATCTACATAAGTGTATAGAGGCCCATTTCCAACAGCCACCACTCCAGTGTTCTAATGGTACATTGTGTTTGCTAACTCTGTTAGAAGGGTAATATACGTTTAGAAATCCCTTGAAAACCCTTGTGCAAGTATGTTATCGCAGCTGAAAACAGTTCTGCTGATCACAGAAGCTATAAAACTGACCTTCCTTTGAGCTAGTTGAGAATCTGGAGCATTACATTTGTTGTTTCCATTAAACTCTCAAAATGGCCAGAAAAAGAGAACTTTCATGTGAATCTTGCCATCAAACTGAAGATTTCCTACAACAGTGTGTAATACTCCCTTCAGAGGAGAGCACACACAGGCTCTAACCAGAATAGAATGAGAAGTGGGAGGCCGCGCTGCACAACTGAGCAAAAGACAAGTACATTAGAGTCTCACAGGTCCTCAACTGGCATCTTCATTAAAGGGAACCTGTCAGCAGAAATTTCGCAATAAACCTAAAAGATTCCCCTTCTACAGCTCCTGGGCTGCATTCTAGAAAGGTTCCTGTGGCTATTGTGCCCCCTTTGAGACCTAAATAAATACTTGAAAAAGTCTTACCTTTTTGTATGCAAATTTTTTTTATGGTCATGGGGCGGGCTGTCTTGCGTCCGTTATTCGACCTCCTGCCGCTTTATGCCATCCCCCATTTCTCATTTCCATACATGAGGACACCGACCAGTGTCCTGAGGTCTCTTGGATGAGCAGTGGCATTGAGTACTGTGTAAAGCGTGACCGCTGGTGAGGTGATTGCGCAGTTCCATTTGCCTGTTATGTGCAAGCGCTGGCCATATGAACCCACATCACCTATTACCGCAGGCACAAGATTATGGGCGGGTACTTGGATGACGCTACTGATGACAATCACAGCGCTGCCCATAATCTCACGCCTGCGGTAATAGGTGGCGTGGGTTCATATGGCCAGCGCTTGCACATAACGGTGGAGGCAGAGGGAAAAGCGTGGGCACGAGATTATGGGCGGGTACTTGGATGACACTGCTGATGACAATCACAGCGCCACCCATAATTCGCGCCTGCGCAATCACCTCACCAGCGGTCACGCTTTACACAGTGCTGTCCCGCGATAGTGCCACTGGGCATGCGCGAGACCTCGGGAGCACTGGGCGGCGTCTTCATGTATGGAAATGAGCAATGGGGGACAGCGTAAAGTGGCAGGAGGCGAATAACAGACGCAAGACAGCCTGCCTCCGTGACCATAAAAAAACATTTGCATACAAAAAGGTAAGACTTTATAAAGTATTTATTTAGGTCTCAAAGGGGGCACAATACTAACAGGAACCTTTCTAGAATGCAGCCCATGAGCTGCAGAAGGGGAATCTTTTAGGTTTATTGCGAAATTTCTGCTGACAGGTCCCTTTAAATAGTACCTGCAAAACACCAGTGTCAATGTCTACAGTGAAGAGGCGACTCCGGGATGCTGGACTTCAGAGCAGAGTGGCAAAGAAAAAGGCATATTTGAGACTGGCTAATAACAGGAAAAGATTAATATGGACAAAAGAATACAGACATTGGACAAAGGAAGATTGGAAAAAAGTGTTATGGACACTTAAAATCGAAGTTTGAGGTGTTTGGATCACACTGAAGAATATTTGTGAGATGCAGAACTGAAAAGATGCTGGAAGAGTGCCTGCCACCATCTGTCAAGCGTGGTGGAGGTAATGTGATGGTCTGGGGTTGCTTGGTGCTGGTAAAGTGGGAGATTTGTACAAGGTAAAAGGGATTTTGAATAAGGAAGGCTATCACTCCATTTTGCAATGCCATGCCATACCCTGTGGACAACGCTTGATTGGAGCCAATTTCATCCTACAACAGGACAATGACCCAAGCAGACCTCCAAATTATGCATGAACTATTTAGGGAAGAAGCAGGCAGCTGGTATTCTATCTGTAATGGAGTGGCCAGCCCAGTCACCAGATCTCAACCCTATTGAGCTGTTGTGGGGGTATCTTGACCGTATGGTACGCAGAAAGTGGCCATGAAGCTAATGCAACTTGTGTGAAGGGCTTCTGGAAGCATGGGGTGACAGATCTCCAGATTACTTCCGCAAATTAACAGCTAGAATGCCAAATGTCTGCAAAGCTGGAATTGCTGCAAAGGGAGCATTCTGTGACAAAAGCAAAGTTTGAAGGAGAAAATTATTATTTCAAGTAAAAATCATTATTTCTAACCTAGTCAATGTCTGGACTATATTTTCTATTCATTATGAAACTCATTTGATAAATAAAAGTATGATTTTCCATGAAAAAGACACAATTGTCTGGGTGACCATGGTTTTGGAAATAACAATTAAGTACAGAAAAAAAAACAGATTATACAATACAAAGTCTTAATAGCGGAATTAATTTCTGTGGTCCTTTGCATGACAAGTTCATTCTAAGAAAAAAATTGGGTGAATTGTCTTTTCTCTAAACAAATAATACAAAACACATTCAGTGATGTTAAGACACACAGTCAACTTATTTAAGGACACCAACTGCTAATTTGTTTGCTAAATCTTCATCTAAGCAGCAAGATAGTTGGAATTATCTTGCAGTTCCAGAGGGTATTATATTATCTCTTAAATGAAAAACAAATAATCAGCTCCAGATGTTGTTACACATCACCAAACCTGCCCTGATCATCTGCAATGATTTTCACGGTTTAAAAGTCTGTCATTGCTTTATAAGCATGAAAAAGGTTTTCTGAAACATTTGCACTCCTTAAAATGATATGGTACATTCATTTGAAAAATATTGTTTACTGATCTTAGAGACCAGTTATTTGATTCTTCAATAAAGGTAGATTATTTTCGGCACACCATGGGTGAAATAATAGGAGTCCAAAGAATAATAAGTCCACTTTGTATTTTTCAAGCAGAAAAAAATGTAGAAAAGAAAAGTACAGATGTCCAGAGACCAACGTTTCGACCTTTCTGGGCCTTTATCAAGGTGCTTATCTACAGGTGACACAAAACATCAAATCAAAGAATATAGTATAGACATAAAGCATAAGATAAATCACATCGTGATAGACAAAAACGTGTATTTGCTTGATTGACAGTAGAGTAATATAACATAATCATAGAGAAGAAAATGAGAATATTAGGACCATGTATCACCTGTAGATAAGCACCTTGATAAAGGCCCACAAAGGCCGAAACGTTGGTCTCTGAACATCTGTACTATTCTTTTTTACATTTTTCTGCTTGTAAAATAAAAAGTGGACTTATATTGCAAATATTATTGTTTGGACTCTTATTATTTCACCCATGGTGTGCCGAAAATAATCTACCTTTATTTGACTCCTTTTTTTGAGCACCCATTTTTCGAGTGAGCAGACATTACTCTACTAATTTAATTTTATTTGATTCTCAATTAATTGAGTTCAATACAAATTTTGGGGATTATGTTGAAGTTTACAGTTTGTATTCCAATAATTCTTGACTTATTGCAGACAAATTACCTAAAATGGCCACCACAATGTTATAAATTACAAAAGAAAGAGAAGTATCACATGACCTCGAATGCTGCCCACTGGGCTTCTCATAGAGCTTTGTAGTTACCTTACCCTATAGAACAGCCAATATTGAGGTACTATAGGAAGTGAGGTACTCAGGAAATTCAGAGGCCTTTGTGTAGTAAATCTGAATAGTGAGAGGACATGCAAGATCAGAGCCTAGCCATAAGGATAATAGATAGAAGGAAAGAAAGCCATAAAACACTGAACAAACTGTATAAATAGTCTGTCACAAAACAGCAGTGAAAATAATTAGTGTGTGAAGAAAAGAGGATCATACTAGTTTAATATGCGGAAAAAGATAAATAGCATAGTCATTATGTTACTGTTTACCATGAATTTACCCATACCCATATGTGTTGAGGTTACTTTGAAATTACTAAAGTTGTATTTGCATTAAAAGGAATCTGTCAGAAGGATCAAGCATCCTAAGCCATCTATATAACCATGGAGGTCATAGAAGGTTGAATAAAATGATACATTGATACCTGCAGTTTGATTATTATTATTATTCCAGAGAAACCCATGTTCTTCTTAATGTGTAAATAAGTTGCTAAGATCACAGAGATAATCCCAAGAATCTGCCTCCCGAACTTATTTTATTTAATGACTGACAGTCTGCCCTCCTGATTTCAATGCAGAACTTTGAGTGATTTTAGGTAACATAGTTCAGCAGAGCCTAACTTTGTCCCATTACAAACACATTTGAGGCTGCACCTTTCCTTCTCCGGTGATAACTCCATGGTACCGGACTACAACTTACACTTCTTTAGCTTTAATCATACACAGCCAGTGGGAGGGGAAAGATGATACAGCATTTACATTTGTAATTAAACAAAGTTCAGCTGTACTGTCCTTTCACACACACTGTCTTTGAGATGGAAGATGAAGAATAGTGATGGGTGGACTTGCAGATTACCAGGACCAACAAGTCTAACTGGGTTAAAATAATTCTGTTTCCGGCCCGGGATTGGTCCTAGATACCAGGCTTGACAAGGGTCCCTATAGACTTCTATGGGGATCAGAATTCAGTGATTAAAAATAGTGGCAGAAGGGATAGAGGGATTGGAGCAAGCATGCTACACCCACCAAGGCTCTGGCACAGCTGTAACTGCTTCCAGGCTGCTCATTCACTTCCAAGGCTGCTCATTACCTTAATTGCATATGCACTGCTTTCCCTGCCTACCGGCGTGTTTTGGGGGTTAATAAAGTAGTAAGAGAGGGTGTTTTTTTGTCTTTTATTTCAAAAGAAGAATTTTGTGGTGTTTGTGTTTATTTCTTTTCACGTGCAGATTAGTAATAGGGGGGTCTCATAGACCCTCCAGTTACTAATCTAGGGGGTTACTGGCAGCTGTGAACTGCAATTAACCCCTTATTACCCGATTACCTCTACACCAGGGTAATCGGAAGAGCCAGGTAAAGTGCTGGGATATTCACATCTAATGGATGGGACAATTCTGAGCTGCTGCAACTGCAGGCTGCTATTTTTAGACTGGGGGGGCCAATAACCACTGATTTCCCACATCAAAATTGGGGGGGACCGCACGCTGCTTTTTAAAAATTATTTATTTAAATAATTTTAAAAAAGCTGGATGTGGTTCCTCTTTTTTGATACACAGCCACGATAAGCACATGGCTGGGGGATGCAGCCTGTAGCCATATGGTTTATCTGTGCTGGTTAAATTTGGAGGAACTTATGCCAATTTTTTTAATTTATTTATTTTTACTGTGTGATATAGACCCACAGACAGGGTCTGTGATTGTAATCGTCAGACAAGCTGTCACTTCGCATTAGGGTACGTCTGACTGCAATCAATCACAAACGCCGGTGGGTGAAAAAAACAGTGCATGTGAAAATTAGGTAATAAGTGGTCCCGCAAGTGAATTAGCAGCTGCGCGAGCAGTTACAGCCATGCCAGTGACTCGATAAGTACAGCCCCCTTGCTTTATTATTTTTTCTTTCTTTTTCCTTTTTTTTGCATTAGCTGAGTGCCAGATCTGGATCAATACCTGGAATTCTCAGAGAATTCTAGGCTTGGGCCTGGCACTCAGGTACCTTTGAACTTGCACGGGTCTGGACTTTTACAGTCCAGGTCCGCTCATCACTAATGAAGAAGTGTTAAAGTCAGGCTCTGCAACAGAGCTGACAGGATTCACAGAGTATTGGTTCTAGATGTACTACCTCCTATAAAATCACAGACCAATTGTTAAAAAATGTTTTTTTAACAGAGCTGACTGCCCTATGAGAGGTCATCTGCAGCTGTGGATTTGTTTGTAATGAAACAAAGATCAGTTCTGCTAAGTAAGAGTATAACTGTAAGTCATTACAGGTTTCACACTGGTAATGCCCCTTTTCATTTAATTCATTTAAAATAAGCTTTGAGGCAGATTTTTAGTGAGATCTATGTCTAATCCAAAAATCTTAACAGTTCATTTGCATGGATATTTCTGGAGTAAAGGGGGCTTTACACGGTAGCGATATCGCTAGCAATTTCTAGCGATAGTGACGGTGTAAGTACCCGCCCCCGTCGCGCATGCGATTGTTTGTGATCGCTGCCGTAGCGAACATTATCGCTACGCAGCGTCACACATACTTACCTGGTCGGCGTCGGCGCTGTGACTGCCGAACAATCCCTCCTTCAAGGGGGAGGGACGTTTGGCATCACAGCGACGTCACCGCAACGTCACTAAGCGGCCGGCCAATGAAAGCGGAGGGGCGGAGCTGAGCGTGATGTAAACATCCCGCCCACCTCCTTCCTTCCTCATTGGGGCCGGCGGCAGGTAAGGAGACGTTCCTCGCTCATGCGGTGTCACACATAGCGATGTGTGCTGCCGCATGAACGATGAACCACAACGCTAAACAACCCTTACCGATTTTTGACTTTGGGACGACCTCTCCATGGTGAACGATTTTCACCATTTTTGAGGTCGCCTAAGGTCGCTGGTAAGTATTACACGCTGTGATATTGTTAATGACGCCGGATGTGCGTCACTAACAATGTGACCCCGACGATAAAACATTAACGATATCGTAGCGTGTAAAGCCCCCTTTAGGCATCAGATCACAGATATCAAGGCATAATTTTATTCAGCTTTCTCTGACCTGCATGCACAAATAGATGGCTTAGGAGGCTTCATCCTATAGACAGAGTCCCTTTAAAGACCTTGGAATGCGTTGGTTACAGTCATAGGAGACCTCAGAATATTATATACATCTTTTCAAGGCAACTGGAAACTTTGTAGTACTTTCAGTTCATGTTAGATCGATTCACCGTGAATCAAATGTGTTTGAAAATTTCAGTGAAGCTGGCAAAAATAAGTTTCAAAAGATTCACTCATCACTAGAACAGATAGATTTAATAACAAGAAATTTATTTAGAGAGGGCTAGATAGGAGTTACTTAGCCATGGTGTTAAGCAGGGAGCTGAGCGCTGCAATTCTATCAGTCTGCTCTTGCATCGCACTCAGTTTTTCCCAGATGCATTTTCTGAATCAAATTATCAGCACTTACAGTTAGGTCCAGAAATATTTGGACAGTGACACAATTTTCGCGAGTTGGGCTCTGCATGCCACCACATTGGATTTGAAATGAAACCTCTACAACAGAATTCAAGTGCAGATTGTAACATTTAATTTGAAGGTTTGAACAAAAATATCTGATAGAAATTGTAGGAATTGTACACATTTCTTTACAAACACTCCACATTTTAGGAGGTCAAAAGTAATTGGACAAATAAACCAAACCCAAACAAAATATTTTTATTTTCAATATTTTGTTGCGAATCCTTTGGAGGCAATCACTGCCTTAAGTCTGGAACCCATGGACATCACCAAACGCTGGGTTTCCTCCTTCTTAATGCTTTGCCAGGCCTTTACAGCCGCAGCCTTCAGGTCTTGCTTGTTTGTGGGTCTTTCCGTCTTAAGTCTGGATTTGAGCAAGTGAAATGCATGCTCAATTGGGTTAAGATCTGGTGATTGACTTGGCCATTGCAGAATGTTCCACTTTTTTGCACTCATGAACTCCTGGGTAGCTTTGGCTGTATGCTTGGGGTCATTGTCCATCTGTACTATGAAGCGCCGTCCGATCAACTTTGCGGCATTTGGCTGAATCTGGGCTGAAAGTATATCCTGGTACACTTCAGAATTCATCCAGCTACTCTTGTCTGCTGTTATGTCATCAATAAACACAAGTGACCCAGTGCCATTGAAAGCCATGCATGCCCATGCCATCACGTTGCCTCCACCATGTTTTACAGAGGATGTGGTGTGCCTTGGATCATGTGCCGTTCCCTTTCTTCTCCAAACTTTTTTCTTCCCATCATTCTGGTACAAGTTGATCTTTGTCTTATCTGTCCATAGAATACTTTTCCAGAACTGAGCTGGCTTCATGAGGTGTTTTTCAGCAAATTTAACTCTGGCCTGTCTATTTTTGGAATTGATGAATGGTTTGCATCTAGATGTGAACCCTTTGTATTTGCTTTCATGGAGTCTTCTCTTTACTGTTGACTTAGAGACATATACACCTACTTCACTGAGAGTGTTCTGGACTTCAGTTGATGTTGTGAACGGGTTCTTCTTCACCAAAGAAAGTATGCGGCGATCATCCACCACTGTTGTCATCCGTGCACGCCCAGGCCTTTTTGAGTTCCCAAGCTCACCAGTCAATTCCTTTTTTCTCAGAATGTACCAGACTGTTGATTTTGCTACTCCAAGCATGTCTGCTATCTCTCTGATGGATTTTTTCTTTTTTTTCAGCCTCAGGATGTTCTGCTTCACCTCAATTGAGAGTTCCTTAGACCGCATGTTGTCTGGTCACAGCAACAGCTTCCAAATGCAAAACCACACACCTGTACTCAACCCCAGACCTTTTAACTACTTCAATGATTATAGGTTAACGAGGGAGATGCCTTCAGAGTTAATTGCAACCCTTAGAGTCCCTTGTCCAATTACTTTTGGTCCCTGAAAAAGAGGAGGCTATGCATTACAGAGCTATGATTCCTAAACCCTTTCTCCGATTTGGATGTGAAAACTCTCATATTGCAGCTGGGAGTGTGCACTTTCAGCCCATATTATATATATAATTGTATTTCTGAACATGTTTTTGTAAACAGCTAAAATAACAAAACTTGTGTCACTGTCCAAATATTTCTGGACCTAACTGTAAATACCATAGCATGACTTACTCTTGTTCAGTCTGTAACAATTTAGTGAGGCAAGGCACATAACAACGAATACAAGTGGTGCCTTGTTTACAAATTTCTCATAAAAAGAGAGTGGCAAAAGACTGAGAAATATACGAAAACACCTTGTCCCCGTCATGTGCATGTAAGATAGTGTGAAACTGTAGTGGAAATAGCATCAACCGTACAATTGGCAGTTGCCATCTCACCAATATTAGCTGGCATCGGCAACAGTTGCCTTTGACCCCCGGTAAGCAAATAATTTAATAAAACAAATTATATTGTAAAAATATTATATTTTTTATTAAAAAAATATAAAAGAACATGATATTTTTAATTAAAGACTATCCACTGTATTAATTTTATTCAGAAATCAATAGAATAAGGGAAAATAAGAAACATTGCAGTCAATGTTATTTGATAGATCTGATTCTTTTTCCTTCTGGACAGATCTTAATGTTTAAAACTTTTAATTAATGCATAAAATCTATCTTCAGTAAATACAAAATTTCCCAATGCTGAAAGATTTGACATGCTGTAGTTTATTTTCTGCTGCAAATCTGCAAGGGAAAAAAGTAACGTGCACAAAACTTCAAAATTCTGATTGACTTTGCTGGCATAAGGATTTGCATGCAGTTTTGTGAGAAAACTGCACTTAAAAACACATCAAAAAATGCAATAAAATTCATTGTGTGCACATAACCTAACTGTCATTTGTGGAGAACCTACAGCAAAATGACTGTGTCTACCACTGGCCCCTACGTCCTTCTCCTCCCTTCATGGAATTTAAAAAACACCAACTGTCATCTCCTATCTCAATCAAGGGAAAGTCTGTCTTTACTGACTTATATAGATATGTTAGCTAGAAGATAAAAGTGAAAGATCAGAAGAAAATGTCTCTGATTAGATATATTGCAAAGCTGCTTATTTACATGCATACCTTTAATGTTACCACTGGTTGCAATTTATTTACCCAAGGCTATGTGCGTGTACCGCCCCCGTGTCATCAGCCAAGCCACTCGGATCTGGAACCACGGTGGCTCGAGGGGTTTCCGGACCCGGGGAGGGGTCTTGCGGACACTCGAATTTAAAAGGGGGGATATGTACAGGGGAGGTCGAAGTTTGTGACGCCACCCATGGTGCGTGGTAAGATGGAGTACCACCGCTGCTGTTGGGAGCGCCCGGTGGTGGTGGTATGGCAGAAAGGTGTTTAACCGCTCCGTGGGTAGGGGATTTTCCTCGCGGGACCGGTGATGGTAGTGAAGGGGTGCCATTTGGGAGGAAAAGGTTTTCTGCGAACGCACTCAGTCCGAGACTATTGACACCGACAACTTGTAAACCAGAATTCTGAGCACCGCTGCAGCAGGGAGGGAGCACGCGTGGATCCATGCCCCTTGGTGTTGCTTTTTAGCCTGTGACCTTTTCCATAGCACTTTCTTCACTATTTGGACCCTGTAGTGTGGAACTAGTCGGGTCCTGCTCACCCGTATGGCTAACGGAGTGAGCTTGCTCTCAGGGTTCACGCTTGGGATTTTCTGGACTATGTTTGGGAAAGTCCTATCCCCTCGTTGTGCTGGTACCCCAATTTTGGAGCGAGCTGAGGATGAATCTTGAAGACTTAACCCTCGTCGGGTAAAATAACAGGATGCGTGAAGCTACTTCCCGGCCTAGGGTCCACGTACACCATTGTGCCCTGGCCCCTGCTCAGAGATGGCTCAAGGCTGCCGGATGCTCTCCTCGGCAGATCCGTGCCTCTTGACATGATCCCCTGCGACTGGGGTTCCAGCTCCTACCAGGCCTTGACCAATGTCTGCCACCTAGTATTCACAGGGAGCCCTGCTCCTGACCTCATCTCTCCTGCTCCTCACACTTCTCACTGTCCCCTACCAACCCCCCAAGTGAGTGGCCCTCTTCCCTTCAGGCCCCCCAATGGTGTGTCTAATGGGTGTGGTGCAGAGTGTTCCTAGGATTTTGACTGGATCTGGACTCTTAGCAACACCGAAGGACAGGGATCCGTAACCAAGGAGGATTTGGATACTGTGCAGAAGGGCAGATTGCACAATACCCTGTGACGACCTGATAGTCCAGGGCGTCACATGCGCACGTAGGAGATTTTTTTCTGCACCTAAAACTACAGCTCTTGGCAGAAAAGAAGCTGCTAAAAAAGCATGTGTTTTTAATTCCTTCTTTTCATGCTTCTTTTCATGCTTTTTGAATCTATTGAGATCGGGAAAACACAAGAAAAAAAGCAGAAAGAATTGACATGCTGCAGAATTTTTTCTGCAAAAAAATCTACAAGGAAAAAAGAAGCAACATGTGCACAGCACTTCAGGATTCTCATAGACTTTTCTGGTATGTATTTTTCCTTGCAGTATTGATTAAAATCTGCAAGGAAAAAAAGCATGACAAAATGAATGAAAAAAGCAATGTGTGTACATAGCCTTAATGTTGCTATCACTTTAACAATAATAAGGCTGTAAAAGTGGATAATTCAATCCTAGGAGACATCAGAGTGTCATTCAAGTTATTTAATGGCAATTGAAGGCTTTGGATATGTGCAAAATTGATTTGGACTAAATAAATTTTTCGGCGGAATCTGATGAATCAATCCCAAAACAAAATTCTGGAAATTCATTAATTTCTATTTTTAATTTTCTTTGTTACTGTCATGCTCCCTGGGTGTATCAAGCATGTCAGGGTGCGTTCAGACCTCCATGCATCCAATGCACAACTAAAAGCACACAAAAAGGTGTGCACTGGGGACACAAAAACAATGGGAGGCCCTGGAACTAGTGAGAGGGGTAGGTGGGCATCTCCTAAACACAGTCCCTATATAGTCTCCGCAACTGTCACTGAAGTGGAACCTGGGACCCTAGGAAGACCCTATAGTAACCCTGACTAGTGAGGGGCAGGTGGGGTTCACTAGACCTCACCATTGTACTAACAACACACTAGGGAAGTAAAAACAAACAGGGGGAAACTTAATATTCAAAAGGATATAGCCTGAGCACAGGAACTTGACTTCCAGAATCTTCCTCAAAGGCGGCCAGGACACAAATTACTTTGTATCTTCAGCAGGGAATACTGGGATACACCACTGTTTAAAGATGAAAAGCGTGACTACAAAGTGAGTACAGCTGATCACTCAGCAAGGAACTGCTTTGGAAAAGCTGCTATAGAAAAACTGGCACTTAACTTCTTCAGTGCCAAGAGAAATGAAACCCATTTAAATGAAGAGAGCCAGATGAGAATCTCCAGTCCAAAGACTGTCACTGGTTTCAACATGCAGGGAGATGATCGTGACAATTACCTACTTAATTTTTTATATCTTCATAAAATGTCCTTCCTCAGTGAAGAATATGCAGATGGTGTATATTAATTTTAGTATAATTTATCATAGGACCAACCAGTTAGTGCATTGTTTAAATTTATATATTTTATTTTTGTAACTCTTTTTTTATTTTACTAATATCTTACTAAACTTGATTCCCTTATTTCTTGAATAACATGCACACAATAGTCATTGTAACTTCATTTTAAAATGTTGACCTCCAATGTTTGCCGAGTACCAGACAGATAAGAATGGATAGATACTTGGTAAATACAAATAGTATGTACAGTTCTATTTTGTTATGTCATGAAAAGGATAATATTTTATTTAACTTCAAGTAAAATTAATTAAAATATTTTGCTTACAGGCTTTCATTGAATCAATATTTAATGTCTCTAACACTGTATTTGAATAATATATTAGTGATACACATTATTTTTACTGTTTGAGAGAAGTGTGCTTTGTTGCATATAAAACGCCTTACAAAACAGTGACTTTTTTTTATGTAAAATTTGTTTATAAATGAAATATCATATATTTGCAGTATGTGTTCAATATGCAGTGAAATTACAGCAAACGTAATCAATTAATTTACACAGAACAAAAACCCTGTTTTAATTGATAACATTTACTTTCAAAACTAATGGGCAGTTTTATCTATGTCCAGTATATCACAATGGAAGAACCATATTTTTTTAACTACTAATTCTCATAACTATAGTTGAGCGCGGTTCGTGGTTCGTGGTTCTCCAGTTCGCGGATCGAGTGATTTTGGGGGCTGTTCTAGATCGAACTAGAACTCGAGCTTTTTGCTAAAAGCTCGATAGTTCTAGTTACGTTCGAGAACGGTTCTAGCAGCAAAAAGCCAAGCTGGCTTTTCGCTGTAAAAGTGTAAGTCACTCTGTGACTCACACTGTTATGAAATTTCAGCGTATAGTGTGCGGGGACTGCGCATTCAGATCACTGCTGCTGGGATAATGGCGATCGCCATTTTTTTTTTCCTTGTCTTCCTTCCCTAAGTGCGCGTGTAGTGGGGCCAGCCAGCATGTCAGCCAATCCCAGACACACACACAGCTAAGTGGACTTTTTGGCAGAGAAGCAAAGGCATGTGTCATAGGCTGTCCATGTCACATGTCCCTGCATTATAAAAACGGGTATCTGCCCGTCTGGACGCCATTATCTGCCTTCTGCATCTGGGTGTCAGTCACCGCTGGTGCAGCTCCTGTCGCCGATCCTGCTGTGTACGCTCTACACACAGCGCTATACAGAATAGGGATGGAAGTTTCTTTCAGCCCTTGTAAGGGCTAATTTCAGCAGGCTCAAAGCCATAGGTGACAGTCAGGTCCGTGGAAAGAGTTTTTAACAGCTACAGATAAGAGCGTCTGTGTAGCTAAGGTCAGGGAGTTCCTTGCTGCATTTCACCATTAGGAGGGATAGAAAGTGAGGCTTCCTTTGCTCTACACTGACCCACAACCCGGCCACTATACCCTCCTGCCCTTTGCACACTCAAGCTCATAGTTACTAAGCAATTATACTAGCAAACACTGAGGAAACGTAGTGGCATCCTAAAAGTGGCTGTTGGACTTCATTAGTGTCCCACTGGTGCCAAGATATTTGCAGCACCTCTGCATTGCACACTCAAGCTCAATGTTACTAAGCCATTATACTAGCAAACACTGAGGAAACTTAGTGGCATCCTAAAAGTGGCTGTTGGACTTCATTAGTGTCCCACTGGTGCAAAGATATTTGCAGCACCTCTGCATTGCCCACTCAAGCTCATTGTTACTAAGCCATTATACTAGCAAACACTGAGGAAACTTAGTGGCATCCTAAAAGTGGCTGTTGGACTTCATTAGTGTCCCACTGGTGCAAAGATATTTGCAGCACCTCTGCATTGCACACGCAAACTCATTGTTACTAAGCCATTATCCTAGCAAACACTGAGGAAACTTAGTGGCATCCTAAAAGTGGCTGTTGGATTTCATTAGTGTCCCACTGGTGCCAAGATATTTGCAGCACCTCTGCATTGCCCACTCAAGCTTATTGTTACTAAGCCATTATACTAGCAAACACTGAGGAAACGTAGTGGCATCCTAAAAGTGGCTGTTGGACTTCATTAGTGTCCCACTGGTGCAAAGATATTTGCAGCACCTCTGCATTGCCCACTCAAACCCATTTTTACTAAGCTATTATACTAGCAAACACTGAGGAAACTTAGTGGCATCCTAAAAGTGGCTGTTGGACTTCATTAGTGTCCCACTGGAGCCAAGATATTTGCAGCACCTCTGCATTCCACACTCAAGCTCATTGTTACTAAGCCATTATACTAGCAAACACTGAGGAAACTTAGTGGCATCCTAAAAGTGGCTGTTGTACTCCATTTGTGCCCCAATGGTGCCAAGCTATTTCTAGCACCTCTGCATTACACCCTCATGCACATTTTGCTACGCTAATTTTATAGCAAACTCAGGGAATTCCTTGCTGCATTTGATCATTAGGAGGGATAGAATGTGAGGCTTCCTTTACTGTCCTGGTACCCACAGAACACGGCCACTGTACCCACCCATCCACTTTTGCCACGCTATTTAATTTGCCCAAAGAACAGACTCTTTTTCTGCCATCCTAAAATTGTCTGGAATACTAAGTTAGTGTTCCTTTGCTGCCAAGCAAGGTACAACACATGTGCATTCTACACTCCTTTCCATTTCTGGAACACAATTATTAACTGCAAGTAGTCCAGCCAATCTGTGACGAAGGTGCAGGCGTGGATATAATGTAGCCTGCTTCCAATGGTGGTTCTCTCGATGTCTGACAGCTCAACAATACCATCTGTTTCCACTTCCAAAACAAGTGATGACCTGCCAATCACACTCCCTGTTGCGGGTATAGGTGTGGAAGTTCAGTGTGAAAAAACATGTGTGACTGCTGTCCCCACAGTCACAGAGGATGAAGAGCATGCAGATGCACTTGATGGGGCAGGCGGTGGTTGCACAGGCACGCTAGGCCTCATTGTAGTTCAGTGAAATTCACATTGCCACTTATGCTTCATTTTAAGTCGTGTACAGGGTGGGCTCCCCAGTATGCAGCAGAACCAGGCAATAGGAAAAGGACTCTAGGCAGTTGGGTTGATAAATGATTGTTTAACTTTACCAAAACAAACAATAAGAACCATGCATACAATTGAAATAATTGAACAATCTATTCTGTTGCCTACTACCTGCTAATCCTTCTGTGTAGCAGTAATTATGTGTTTGTGCGTGTGTGTGTGTGTGTGTGTGTGTGTGTGTGTGTGTGCGAACACGACTTACCAGTGGCGCATCACAAGAGCTTCCAAGTTATCTACCTAAACATAGACAAAACACATTACCCCCCCTGAATACCCTTGTTAGCTGAAGCCTCACAGATAAAGCAGATGATAACAGTGTGTATGCAAACCTTACAGCTCTGCAACACAGTCATGGAAATCTTGAAAAGCGACGGTCAATGCAAAAATGTGTCGCTGTCCCTCTATGATTTAAACTGTACGTGACAATTTGACAGTTCAGAGGCAGCAAGTCTTATTGTCTATATAGTCAGCCTACCCAGAACAGATATGTGTTTTGCTAATAAAACAAAGTGTTGCGTGCCCGCATTATTGTCTGGGCACAGCCTACCGTACCCGGGTACTGTGATGTCCAGTTGCCAGAAATACAGACTTTACGCTCCTCTCACGGTAAACAGTATAGACAGCACCGTAAGAATGTTGGTCTGTAGCACAGGATGCTGCTCACTGGCGTTATGGTGCTCATCATCAAAGTACAACATGACTCCCCTCACAATTGAATGAAGTGTTTCCGCGGTGGCTCCTTGCTGTAACACACACCTTTAGCTTTTACTTCTGTTCATAGACAGCATCTCCAAGTCTACACCCGAAGAGCAATTTGATATTGCTATAGTGACCAAACAAAGGCAGATCCAAAGAAAACAGCAGCCCCTTGTGTGTAGTCTGCAACAATGCATGCAATGAATGGCAAATAAGCATGTTGCATTGACAGTGGCTAAAGCTGAGCAATACACCTTCACGCTATCAATTCATATCCATGTGACACTTCATGGAGGAAGTACTCAAAGTAGTGAGTTTTTGGCTTCTACTTACAGATTGTTGACAAATCTTACAGATTCCATGACTTGGGTGATCCTTTGCGATGTCCAAGAATTCACAGGCTAGGCAAGGCTTGCAGCCCATGCGACCTGCATAGCCAACACGACTTCTGCTCAGAGTCAAAGTTGTGGCCCAGGATTCAGTTGTTGACGTGCTTCCAGTACTTTGTCTCTGGCCAGGAAGACGCAACGTAACCTCGTTGTAAGTAGCATCCTCCTCCACCTCTTCTTCTGACCTCATCGACTGGCTGACTTTGGTTTGACAGTAAGTGTGGTCTCCAACCTCATCAATCACCCTGTGTGTTTTCATTCCCCTTGTCCTGAGTCCTCCGAGACAACCTCTTCCTGCCCTGACTGAATAGTAAAGTTGTCGTTCCAATCAGGTATCTGTGCTCCTTCCTTATCATATTCCCCATTGTCTCCACCAGGAGGATTTACTTTTTGGAAATGAGGGTGTAGATTAGGCTCAGCACCTTCTTCATCGGGGCCTGGATCCCACTCACAAAGCTTATGGCCATCTGCGCAGATCATTTCACCTGTCTCATGGAACTCGCTACCTTAACACGTCAGATTATCTGCTACACCCGCAAGCTTCAAACTGAATCTGAAAACTCATCTGTTCAGAAATGACTATAACCCTCAATGACACCACCACCGTACGTACCTGACGCTCAACCTACACCACTTCTACAGTCTCCTCCAAAAAATCCTTTAGAATGTAATCCCGCAAGGGCAGGGCCCTCTTCCCTCTGTACCAGTCTGTCTATAGTTACTTGTATATGTATTCTGTATGTAACCCCCTTCTCATGCACAGCACCATGGAATCAATGGTGCTCTATAAATCAATAATAATAAAAAAAATAATAACTTCCTTGTCTGTACTCACTGCAGCTTTGGAGCAGACCTCTGATTCCCAGGCTATAGTGTGACTGAACAGCTATGCAGACTCAACCATCTCTGTTACCTCATACTCAGCAGGTCTGGTGGAAACTTGAGAGCTGTTAGGAAGCAAGTGCGATTGGGTTGACACCACAGAGGAATGGAGTATTTGGGATCTTGAACTTGAAGTGGAGGAGAGGCCACTTTATGTAGCACTTGAGATCCATTGAAGCAGCTGCTGTTTTGGCCTCATCTACATTTGTTAGCGATGGTCGTGTCAGTGAAAAAAGGGATCATATCAGATTATCCATGGGAAGAAGTACACCTATTCTTTTGGATGGTATTTGTTGTTACAAAACGGTGCTTCCTTAAATGCAAGCAGCCTGCTGCTGTTTCAGTTGCGCCCAGGCGTCAGCTGCCATTTAGGGCTGTGCCTCGGGTTGTCCAGCTGGCTGCTTTCTTCTCCATGTCTAAGTGTGGAGAGGCGGCTAGTGCGCATGCGTGTGCCGATTTACCCCAGCTGCAACCTAACTACAGTGTTTCGCCTAGTGAGTATGCTCAGCCTGGCTGTGCCATTCCTTAGGCTAAGTCTTCATTTTGGGCTACAACGCATGCTCCCACACTTAGTGCGAAAAGCCTCTTTGCACAGGTACTTGCACTCCGTGCCGGGTCTAAGTCCTGTGTTGTGCCTAGACACCATGCTAAAGCTGATAGTCTTTTTTCGGAGACTGTATTTCATGCTACTGAGCATGCTCAGGCACTTATTGCATCAGAGACTAGGTCCGGTAATGAACTCTTTTGCCCTGCCCCTGATGTGGGGATCCCATATAGACCACAGAGCATCAGGTGTCCTGATGATGTGGCCAGGCCACTCCCAAATGGCTTGCAGAGGCCCGTCACTATGACTTGTCACCTCATTATTGATGGTCAGACGATGACTGGTGAGGTGTTTGGGTCGTGGCAGCCATGAGGTCATCATTGAAGTTGCGGTTCCAAAAAGGACGCTAGTTATGCCACTCATGACGTGTCACTCTGATTTTGTCTCCAGGAGGTGCATTGTGGTCCACCCTGGTTTGGGGCAGACCCAGGTTATAAAAGGGGCTGGAGCCAACAAGGAGGTGCGCAGTCTTCTATTATGCTCCGAAAGAGCACACCTCCATGTGTTGAACCCATTGCGGCTTTAGGCCAGAGGTAGGCAGGGATAGGGCGTCGATGCAGGCCACCACCACAGTTGGTAACGCAGAACGGTTAAGAACAGCTCCTGTCCTACAAGTCCTGCTTGTGCAGCCCAGTGGCATTAACAGGCCTGCTGCTGCTGATTCACCTGCTGTCCACAGGTGTGACCCCTACGCACACGGTCAGCATACTCAATGGCCCCTGTGTAGTTAACAGGGAGTTCCTGGGCTGGGTGGGCGTGTGGACCCTGTGATGCTAACAGGGCTCCCAGTCTCCAGATCCGAGTAGCGTCTAACTCGGTTCAGGCTACTATTAGTTTCATAGCCACACAGCTCTGTTTCCTCCACCTAACCTTTCAGTTGCCAACCTCTCCATTTCCATCTGGGAGCACGGTGGACACTGACTGCTGATGGGGATATATACCTTTCTCTTTCTTTTCTTACTAATTTTCGTTATATAGCGGTATCTTAGTATATACCACCTTATCCAAATCTGCAAGTCCCACCGTAACAGATGGTGTTTCTTCAGCTAATGTTACTGTTGCTTAACCACCAAACCCACGGACAAAAACTTTTTTCCCCTTTCCAACACACCTGTTCCCCTTTCCACCAGCATCTGTCCTTTTTCAACTCATTTTGCATATGACCAAAAGTGCAACTCTGCAGAGACACCGTACTCAACGCCATCTCAGCACAGCAGCCAGCCCTCGGTCCCTCAGATGTGGTCTAGTAAAAGACCATTTCCTCCTATCCATGACAAAGCGTTGAGATTCACTCTGTGCAGCACTGGTGTTTAGTGGAAAATCAGATCTAAGATTGCGTACCACCTGCTGCTGAAACTCCTGTATACGTGCGTCCCTTTCTATGGCAGGAATTATTTCGCCAAATTTTGTCTTGTACCGGGGATCTAACAGTGTGGCAACCCAGTAGTTAGCATTACTTCGAATTCGTACAATCCGAGGGTCATGTTGTAGGTAGTGCAGCAAGAAAGAGCTCATGTGTCTTGTGCATCTAGGAGGACCAAGTCCTTGGTGTGTTGGTGGCAGAGAGGTGAGAATCGTGCCTCCTTCCTCTGCCCTCTCCCCCCAACATCGCACAACCGAAATGTGAGCAAGCTCTCGCTCATCTGCTGAGTCTTCCATGCCCATCGCCAGTTCGTCCTCCATTTCTTCATGGGCTCCTGCACCTTCCTCAACACTTTTTGCTGATACTATACGCCCTTGTTAATCCCTCTCTACCCCACCATGACTGCCGCCTAGGTGCCGCTGACCATCTGGACCCCGTAGATCTTGTTATCCCTTCAGCATATGACTCCTCCTGTACTTCCTCCCCTTCCTCTTGTCCCAACACCTGACTCCAAATAATGCTTACAGTGTGCTCCATCATGTAGATGACCAGAATTGTCACGCTGAGAATGGCATCGCCAGTGCTAAACATCTTCGTCGATATTTGTAAACTGTGTAGAAGGGTGCATAGGTCCTTGATCTGACACCACTCCAGCAGCGTGATCTGCATCACCTCTGGATCAAGTTAGCCCAGGCTATATGTCATATCGTATTGCAGCAGGGTTTGGCGGTGCTGCCACAAACGCTGCAACATGTGCAGATTCAAATTCCTGCGTGTCGGCACATCGCATTTCAGGCGTTTAACCACCAGACCTAAAGACTTCTGTAGCGACGAAAGTTGTTGAGCTGCTGTGTGCGAACGATGGAAGTGAGCACATAGCGAGCGTTTCCGCTGCACAAGGGCATGTAGGCCGGGATGGTGTTTTAAAAATTGCTGGAGAATTAGATTCAACACGTGAGCCATACAAGGCACGTGTGTCACATTGCCCTGACGATGGCGCGCAGCCAGGTTTGCATCATTGCCGCACACGGCTGTTAAGTCACCAACGGAGTCCGCTACGTCAATTTGTACTCCGGTCGCCAGGTGACGTGTTCCTTTCATGCATAGTGCTGATGATGGGAGAGGAGTCGATGCCAGCGGCGCAGGTGGACGCAGGTTATGCTCACCCACTGGGCTGCATTACCTTGACAGATGCAGAATCTCTGGCTGAATGTATATGTTGGGTATCTCACAGATGAAGTACCATCATTCAGCTACAACCAATGGGAAGACACCACACCCTTTTTTATGCCCATCCTGTCTGCAGACCACAGCCAGACATAGCTCTGCTTTTACCCCCAGTTCAGTTTTATGATTTTGTGTGCTTGTTACCTGACTACTTTTCCTGCTTGCTGTTTATGTACCTTGTTGGCCGATCCGCATTTCACCTCTGCTTGTTTTCTGATTAAGTCCTGGCCGTCCCATTCTGTTCCTGTTCGTCAATTAATGTTTTGACCCTGCCTGACTACTATTCTCTGGAACTGCAGCCTTACACAGGTATTGATCACCTTGGGCCCTGTGTAATTCCTAATCCCTGTATAGGGGTTAAAGGGTTTCAGGGTTCTGGGGGTCCTGCTTGGTGAGTGGCTTCCCTCTAGCTTATCCTTTACAGCCCATCTGAGTGTGTGGATCAAGGAAGGCGTTACACCGTGTTCTCTGCAGAAGGCCATGTAGGCCAGGATAGTGCTTTAAAAATTGCTGGACAACCAGGTTCAACACGTGAGCCACACAAGGCACGTGTGTCACATTGTCACGGTGAAGGGCCGCACCCATGTTTGCATCATTGTCGCACTCGGCCTTCCCTGGCTGCTGGTTGAGTGGAGACAACCATTGATGAAACTCGGTCTCCAGAGCTAACCGTCCACAACTTCTCAGTGGTGTGACTCACATTTCCCATACATTTCAAAGTAAACCTTTGACTGCCTGATGGCATTGAGCTCTGCTGCCAGCATAGTAAGGGGGTGTGTGGTATTCCTTGTGCGCAGTTACAAGGAAGGGTGGCCTGACCACACAGGGTTTGGGCCATGGTGGAGGACCCACACGAGGTTGAGGAGGCAGAAGCAGTATATTAACTTCTACATACAGAGGAAGGATTGACACAACTCGTGGGGACGGCAAGACTTGTACAGCAGACCCTTCTCCATCTCTCCCAATAGTAACCAATTGCCCAGTCAGCGACATGTAGCGCCCCTGTCCATGCTTACTGGGCCAAGTATCTGTGGTGAAATGCACCCTATCACACAGAGTTTCTCAAAGAAGTGGTGATGTTTGGTGTGACATGCTGGTGTAGCGCGTGCACGCCTTTGTTGGAGAAGGAGTTGCGCCTGGGCATCAGCTCTTGGGGCACTGCGATGGGCATAAGGTCTCGAAAATCCTCGGTTAAAAAGGTTGGAAAGGCAGCATTTTGGTAGCCAACAGTTTGCAGATGCTGAAAGTCAACCTCTAAGCCATGTCATGCCCTTCTAAAAGCATGTAAAACACCGCAAGGGGACTCCAACCACAGTCTCCCTCGTTTCCACTAATTGAGCCACACACACCCCACTTGACTGGCATCAGTTGACCCCCATTTTCAAGATGAAAAAGATGCTTTCCATGAAGCACTCTCAAAAATACGCATGCCTTTTGCCTCCCCTGGATGACCCAGGGGAAGAAAAGTCCTCTGAGAGCCATGACTTGTTCATCTTGGTTCTTTTTTCAAAAGCGAGGGGACTCCAACCACAGTCTCCCTCGCTTCCACTAATTTGGCCACACACCCCCCACTTGACTGGCGTTAGTTGACCCCCATTTTCAAGATGAAAAAGATGCTTTGCATGAAGCACTCTCAAAAATACGCGTGCCTTTTGCCTCCCCTGGCTTACCCAGGTAAGAAAAGTCCTCTGACAGCCTTGACTTGTTCATCTTGGTGAACGTTAGTTTGTCTACATTGTCAGTGGACAGACACATGTGCTTATCTGTCAGCACACCCCCAGCAGCACTGAGGACACGTTCCGAGAGAACGCTGGCTGCGGGACACGACAAGATCCCCAAGGCGTACGTGGTGAGCTCAAGCAATTTATCCAATACACTCAATTGTTCAATACACTCACCCTCACTGTGTCCTGCAAGATAAATGCAATTTCCTAGGGACCTTTTCTAACCACATGCACCTGTTCCTAAATGATACAATCATTGCCATATTTGCCAAAAAACGGACACGGACCATACGGAGATGCATCCGTGCAACGTACGTGTGCACACGGACCCATTGAGTTTAATGGGTGCGTGTGTGCGTGTTCCGTGAGAAAAACGGACATGCTTCAATGTTTAGTGCACAAACAAACGTATCACGCACACAAACACACGCTCCGTATGGAAAAACGAACGTGTAACTAAGTACATTGATTAACATTGGAGTACTTGTGCCCGTGTCTCCGGTACGTGCAGGAACGGACCTAACACATACCGGAGGCACGTGCGTGTGAAGGGGGCCTAAAGCATAGCTCTACTAGACTTTTGTTGCTTCTTTAGCGTAACAGTTTTAACAGTGTTTTACAATCCAGTGATAGTCATGTTGCTGAATCTACGTGGAAGTGAATTACAAAAAAATCTGCATTTTAGCAAATGAAGATGTTTGTAACATTTCAGTAGAATTTAAATTTATTGCTTCATCTTTAGTAGTAAAAGTTTAATTTTATTAATTAACAAATGTATGAATGAGCAAAATAATAATATAAATGAAACCAAATTTAGTGTGACCCCCTCTCAAATAAGAATTGAAGTCTCAGTTTTTCTGGGTACACCTGTACAATGTTTTTAAAATCTTGGAGAATTACTCCCAGATGTTCCTTGGTTGTTGGCTTACACAAATCCTTCTGTCTTTATGTAATTCTAATCTGACTCAATAATGTTCTGCTGGGGCCATACCATCATTTCCAGGAATCCTTGATGTTCTTAACAGTGAAGATAGTTCTTAATGACATTAGCTATATGTCAGGGGTCATGGTCCTGCTGGAGATAAAATTTTAAGCCAGAAGCCTCCATGATGGTTGTGTATGATGGAGAAGTATCGGACTGAATTTCTAAACATTGAGGACACTATTGATACTCACCAAATCCACAATTCCATTTGCTGATATACAGCCATAACTTGCAGGGAACCTTCATTATGTTTAGGCATCCAGTAGGAAGGACCCATCTATAGACACTAGGGAGTGCAGGGATCAACCTCAGGTGAGTGTTAGGATATGACCCAGCTCTACTCTTAATAAGGACCCAGACCTACGATTGTATCATTTCCCATTGTTGCTTGCTGGGGGTCCTCCCCCAATGTGACATTGCCCTGGTGTTCTTGCTGTGTTGTGCTGCTATCTAGAAGTTCCCTTGTTCCTGGATTGGCATCTATAGTCACATTGTGACAACAATATAGATATATGATACTGTATATCTGATATTTATTCACCATGCAATAAAAAGTTAAGGAGATGTCTGATTGTCTCCAAGTTAATTCTGCAAAAGGCAAAGACCCCAAATATACAGTGAATGTCATTAGGAACTATCTTCAGCATAAAGAAGACTGAGTGATGGAAGTGATGATATGGCCCCCACAGATCCAATGTCATTAAGAACAATATTCAGAGGAAAGAAGAAGACGGTGTACTGGAATTGATGATATGTCCCCACAGAGCATTGATCTCAACATTATCGAGTCTGTCTGGGATTACATGAAGAGAGAATAATTTATGCAAGCCTACATCCACAAAAAACCTGTGGTAAGTTTTCTAAGATGTTTAGAACCATCTACCTTACAAGTTCCTTCAAAAACTGTTTGTAAGGCTAAGTGCACATGTTGCTTTTTTGTTGCTTTTTATGTGATTTCCCTTGCAGATTTGAATCAATATTGCAAGGAAAAATGCATGCCAGAAAAGTCAATGAGAATCCTTACTTGTTGTGCACATGCTGCTTCTTTTTTCCTTGCAGCATGTCAATTCTTTCTCCTTTTTTTCCTGCAATTCTATAATCCACTGCAATGCTTTATCACTTCAGTGGATTATATCTGTCAGGGTTGCACTCACAGCACTGATAGATGGTCTCACACACCATGCATCCGGCATGGTGCGTGAGGCTCTCTGTAGCTCAGTAACCCGGGATCATCATGGTGACGACTTAGGGTTGCCATGGCAGTGATCAGGTCCCTGGAGCTGTCTACAGGTCATAGATCACAGGGAACCAACCAGAGCTGCAGTGATAGAAGGTGAAGCCACTGGAAGGTGAGTTTCCGACAGTGGTCAGGGGACTTAGATTTAAAGCAACACTCCATAGATGCAATAAAAAAAACCCCGCAGAAGTGGTGCTTTAAGCTAAATGTGAATCCTTGAGTGGTTAGGAAAAGTGTCCTAATAGTTGCAAACATTTTCTATAATTTTTTTAGTCAACTGCTACAATTTCAAGATTTCCCTCTTCTTATTTTGCATCTGAGACACACTGGTGAATCTGCCATATATTTCTAAATATAGTACGTTTCCTTTAATGTTTGCAAGAGTGATTCTATGTTTGCAAGCATTCTGATGAGCAAACCCCTTACACAACTTATACATAAACATTAACGGATGGATTTACTAATGCGAGGATAGAGAACTCAAGCAGAAATGCATTCAGAAATCCGTGCACTTCAGGTGCAAATAAGCATAAATAAGAGAGTTTATTATAATATGTGCAGACATCATGCTGAGAGCATTATAGAATGGAAAGCAGAGTGTATACACATTTTGGAAGCAAAAATATGCAGATGTGCAAAAAATGTATTCCTGGATCCAAAACCAAAATGGAATAGCAGAAGGCAAATGTATGAATTTCCCAGTTGCCAGTCACTGAGTAATGAGTAAATACAATTGCATTAGTTAAAAAAATGTGCGTTTCATCAAACCTTGAGCAAGAAAATTAATTATAAAACAAGAAATTGTTACTTTTGTTTATTAAAGTATAAAAACATATATTTTGTTTACTATTTTTATGTTTATGTACACCTATAAAGCCTGTGAATCCTCAGTGTGTTTGCTGTTTTGACTGGTACAAATCCATGGAAAGTTGTCTTATGCCAAATGCGGTAACATGTAAGTCTAGAGTTAGCATTCTTTGGGTGTGTTCATATTGAGGTGCTAAAAAAAACAGCTTTAGGTAATTTGACGATTCTAGGGAGTTTTTGGAGGAGTTTTTCTTTTCCTAATGCAAATTTGAAGAGGCTTTGAGATTTTTAAAGAGTTTTTTTCTTGATGCATTATCTGTAGCCGTTTGATTAGACGAGACCATATTTGGAGAAGCTTCCTTGAATATCTTCTACTAATAAGTGACATGCATTTTCTTTTTGACACCAAACATTTTTAAAACCTCTTCAGAAAAAATAAGCACAAAAAGCACCTTATATAAACAGCAAAGTGCATTTTCCATGAATATAAATTGAAAGCGCTGTCCAAGAGTTTTTGAAGTGCTTTTTAGGTTAGGATCTGCTCTAAAAAACCTTTTGCCAAAAACGTAGTTTAACAATAGTTTTTTCCACTATTTTTTTTCCTTTTCGCATTTAGTTGTTGTGTTTTATATAAATAGATGAAAATGCTATAATTTTTTTGCAGTGTAGGATCTGAAAAAAGTGCAAAACATGCCTGGGCATGTTTTAACTCTTACCACCATTTTGTAACATATTGAGCATCTTTCTAATGGAAAACAACTGAAAAATTTAAATATTATTTAAAAAAAAAAAAAACACTTGGCCTCTACTCAGTTTCCAATTAATCTGGGCTTGTTTGAAAGCCGGAAGATTTTTAGACCTATTTCACATGTCCGTGAAAATCACACACGTTTTGCACGGATGTGTAAAAGGTGCGTATGGCCCTCCATGTGCCGTGATTTTGGCACACGAATGTTCTCCGTGTGCTATCCATGATAACATACGGAGAGTAGGAAATTTATGCTTACCTGTCCTTGGCGCTGCTGTCTGTGGTGCTAATGTCTTCCACTATGCGGTCTCCTTCCCTGGTGATTCCCCGCTGCTGCTGATTCTGGACTGAAGTGCAGTGAATATGTGATGAGCATAATGAGCAGGGCTCGGAAGCAACTGACAACAGCGGCAGGGACAGCAGCAGTGGATAAGGTGAGTATAGAAATTAATTTTATTTCACAGAAACGTGGTTTTCTCTGGTACCTGTCAGACTGATGTCACATGCAGCAAATCCGTGCGGTCCGTGTGAAACCCGTACTGTCGGAGAAAACGGACATACCGCCATGTGGAACACACGGACATACATATGCTCCACACGGACACCTTGTGAAAACACGCAAATGTGCGCCGACCCATTGATTTTAATGGGTCGACATGTGCCCGTGTCTCCGGTACATGTGAAAACGGACGACACGTGTACCAGAGACACGGATGTGTAAAGGGGGCCTAAGAGAAGTTGAAAAGGCTGAATATATGAACAAGTTGATTTTATGTTAAAATAAATATATTTGTTCACTTAAGGTTTTGGAGAATTTTTGATGTTGCAGAATTTCTGCATCATCTCCGCATCTATTATGTAAGTTAGGTTACTTTCAACTTGAATTTTTTTTTATATGTGTTTTTGATGCTATATACTGTATTTTGTCTCTTGTTGATTAGTCATGTTTCAAAAAACACTGCTTTGGTTTTGATACTTCCTGGTATTTAGCTTTGACAAAACTATATTAATGTACTTATGTGCGGATTACCTCCACAGCAGGACACGCATTAAAAATGTATGTGTATTTTTTACCTGTGGATTTCTACATCTAAGGCAAGTCCACGGGGAAAGTCTGTAAGTAGGGGCTCACTTCCACTTAAGTATAAAATGGAAGAGTGCAATGGGAGAAAAAAATGGATTGAGACAATGAGGCAGAGCAGATCTGAGAACTTTTTCCTTAGCTGTAATCAGCCTGAGGGAAAAAAATCGCAGCATATTGCTTATGGTCGTATACCCTGGACGAGACTTGCCAATGCAAGTCTATGGGTATGAGAAAAAAATGGACAGCCCACATACCATCCGTAAATACACAGTTTCAAAAACTCACAAGGGGCACACAACCTAAATATTTTTTTTATTAAATTGGTTTCCATGCAAAAAAAGGTAGAAAAAGATACTTTTTGAGCATTCCATAAGGGTATGTTTTTTGAGCAATTTAATTAAGCAGATCCTCACCCAAAATCATCCTCAAGAACATCTTCAAAAACTTGGAAAACAATTCCATTTAATTTCTATGGGAAATCAACTTAGCTAGTTATAGAAAGAAATTTTTAGTTTTTTTTTTTTTTCCTGAAAAGGTTTTGGAAAATGTACATTGTAAAAAAAGTAAATTTCACTTTTTTGAAGAAAATTCTCAAGGTCACATTCCCACATTGAGTTTTGGTGGGATTTTGACTTTCATATTTTTGCTGAGTCAAAAATACAGAGTTCCAGCAAAGTAGATGGGATGTATAGAAATCTCCTGCCACCTGGGCTTCTTTTTTACTCAGTGTAAACTAAACTGTGGTGCATGTTTCAAATCCGCAACATGTCAATTTCTTTTGAGAGTACGTGGAGTTTTCTGTGAACATTATGCCCATAGACTTGCATTAGATGTAGAAATTCCTCAGGGAAAAAAAAATGCACATGCATTTTAACTGTATTTCTGTAGTGGAAACATATGAAAAATGCACCTAATTGTATCAATATAGTGTTGCCAAAACCAAGTACCAGGAAGAATAAAAAACAAAGAAGCTTTATTTAATGTATGACATACCAAGACGAGACAAAAACGCAGCATCAAAAACAAAATAAAAAAAGCATGTTAAAAAATGCACACAAAAACACAGTGAAAGACGCAAGTAACCTAAATTACATAATTGGTACAAAAATGGTGCAGAAATTGTGTAACATCAAAACTCATCAAAAGATCATTGTGGGAACATAGCCTAAAAGAACCGCTCCAAACTAGGCACAGTCTAATAAAACTGCAAAAAAACGTAATTTCTGGGAAAAAACTTTTAAAAACCTTTTCAGAAAATGCTTTAGTTTTACAGATGTGTCACGGGTGAAAGACAATCATGTGGTTTCTATCAATAGAAGGTCACAGATTTTGCCTGCGCAAAATGCTCCCTGACTTTCCATTGTTCCTGCTGTTAGGATTCATTATGTTAGATAGCTTTTCTGCTGGGTTTTTCATCTCGATCCCCTTTTGAACCCAGGCGATCTTTCCTTCCATCCAGTTGCTGATTATCAGTATTCTCTATGTGCTTAAATGATCCCTGGACTTTTGCTGGGGATACTATTCAGTTCATTTAAGCTCTGGTTGCAAGCAGGTGATGTGTACTCATCTGTGGTTTCATTGCTGAAACTTTGCTGAACTTCTACCCGAGTCATCTGTGGATAAGTAGTACATACATTTTTCCCGTGTGTCCTCCTTGTCTCTTCTTTAGTGTTTAGTAGAGTTGATGAAGAGCTCATCCCACCTGTTCTCTATTTTGGGTCCACCACTAGGGATAGCTAGGGTCCGGTATCTGGCTCAGCGCATAACTGAACCTATTTACGGTGGTGAGGGACCCCAGGGACCAGTGGTAGGTTTGGTCAGGGGTCACCATCTCCCCATTCACTAGATGCAGGGTTTCCCTTACCTTTCACAATTCGCTTGGTACTTCCCAGTATCTAGTGGGACATTTTTAAAAAGAAACATAAGGGTTTCTTGCAATTTATGCTTGAAAACTCAAGTGTTTGAATTCCTAAAAATAACTTAGTGTGAAGATTAGTGTGGAGTGAGTAGTTGACTATTCGTGCTCACTATGCTGTTAGCAAATACTAACCCCCTGACCCCCTGATGAAGGTGATGACGAATCGTGCGCTTCGGGGCTGGCGTCACATGTGAGCACAGGTCTCCCTCTGCACAGGTAAAAATCAATTAATTTACATCTACCATGTCTCCAGTCAAGCGTTTTTATATACATCTGTCTTAGATACCGTTGCATAACAGGCCATGTAAACAAAAATTAGTGCTGCAAATGTACACCTTTCCATAACATTTTCTTACTCTGTACATCACAGCCATTTCTACTACATATACCCACATGAGTACTGATTATAGTGCATACGGTTCTGGCCCTTAACATTACTGATGATCGTATTATATGTGTCCATTATCATTTATATTACCAAATAGACACCACAGGGTTAGGCCTTCTGTTTTTATATGCCTACTATAGACATTATACTTGTGAATACATGTGTTAATGTGATATGGTACTGTATATTTGACTTTTTCATTAATTTTTTATACACTGTGCAGTCCTTGACCTCTTTATAATATTTGCACGTGATGCCCCTTTTTAGGCTCTCTGCTGTTGGTATTCATTTTAAATAATAAAACTTGTTATATTTTTGACTAAATCGGTTTCTCTTAGAATTTTTGTTCTTGTTGTTTCGGTGCCTATCCTTATTTTTACCATAGGTCAGCTACATCCACTTGACCCACACACTATTTTGAATATATTTTGAACATATATATCTATCATTTTACACTATATATAATTTTTAGTGTTGTGTATGGTCATATTTTACTCTGATCAACTTCTGTATGCGTTAGCGAATACTGTCTAATACTTGCATATTAGTTACGAGTAGCAGGAGCAATTTAAGTCAATGGGAAATACTCACTAAGTAGCAAGTAACGTGAAAGCCGTACTATTCGCTACTTGCATGAAAAGTATGGCTTTCGGGTTACTCGTTACTTAGCGAGTATTTCCCATTGCCTTACATTGTGCCCGCAACTCGTAACGAATATGCGAGTACTGGACAGTACTCGCCAACAGCATAGTGAGTACGAATAGTTAACTACTCGCTCAACACTTAGTGAAGATGCCTTAAATGTTTGTTCACACACTCTATGTTACTTTTCTTTTTAGCACCTTTTTTTTCAATGTTTTTACAGCATTTTTGTGCTGCCTTTTGGAGCAAATCCTCCTGAAAAAAAAAGTTGTGTACACATACCATGACCCTCCCTGCGGAAGGTGTGCGAAATGGGCATTCAGATCGAGGAACACCAGACCCAGTACATATGTTTGGCTGCATACAAGATCTATCTGCAGGTATTTCATTTGACCTTTCAGCTATGGAACTGCTATATGCTTAGATGAACATTGATATATCCCACAGTGGTAATATACATTCATCTAACTGGCAGCTCAGTACTGCTATATTAGCGTTGTGCTGCAGTGTTGGCTCTTTCTATACTATTTGTAAGGTCCATTAATTGTTTGGCTACAGTTCTTGAGTCACCCCTTGCTTTTAGCATGTATATTTTGCTAAATTAATAAATTTAAATACTGTCTGTAAATAAACTTTGTGTATATTCACTTAGTATGCCAAAATCTTAACACATTTTTTTTTCAAAATTTAAAGCTGAAGAAAAAGGCTCAAAAGACAGACCATAAGGCCACAAAGTAGTTTTACAGTAGAAATGAATAGAAAGAGTTTTTCCAGCTATTTGTGAGCAATTTTTTTTCATGCATTTTTCATAACGGATCAGCTCCAAAAGACTCTACAAAAAACTGTGTATGTACATCCTATATAAATGACCATACTACAGTTATGTACAGTCCTTGAGTTATATAGAGCCATACTATGGCCTTTCCGGAACTTGACTCTGTGTATTCCTTTCATTTAATTCTAAAAAGTTGAACTCGCAACTCTGTTGTAAAGGGCAATAATTTTACATAGAATATAACCCACCATATAAAATTTTTTTGGCTGTTTTTGCCCTACAATGTTTTCCATTTACCTTCAGTTAAGATCTGATCATGCTTTTGATGCTATATATGTTGACGGACAGTTACTATTCTGCTAAAATTTTGGTGCATGATATTTGACAACTTTTAATAGAGGAGTGTACCAAAAATTTGACACGCTTGATGCTAATTTCTTCTTGGACAGGGATTGACTTGCCTTTATCTAAGTTATGGACACATATATTAAGCAGAAGATTCAAATTTATCACAAAAAGTAAAGTAACCAACTAATAGTTGGGAGAATATGACTAGACAATACTGTCATCTAATGCAGTAAATCTCAGGCATGAGTGTCATCCGTGCACAGTAAGTAGTAACTGTGAAGTTCCAAAATGGCTTCAATGAACAGGCTTAGCGCAAACTACTAAGTTTCAAAGAATCCAGGAATCGAAATTGCCTTCACTCTTTAACCCCTGTTTAGGGTTCTGGACTTATACAGAGGTCTATGGGCAAGGGCCACAAAGTCAGCTGCTGTTTGGTGGTGCAAGCTGGCTAGAAGGATAATCAGGAAGCTGTGTCTGATCTAGAAAGTCATGTCAGGAGCAGAATTAAGAATATGTGGGTAGTCAAATGTAAAGCCGAGGTCAATGAACAGGAAAATCATGGCAAAATACAGACACTCAAGACAGAGGTAAGAACAAGGAGATAATCTCTATTAACAGGCACTGGCTTCCAATTAATAGGAACTGGCTTTCTGGGGTTTAGAAAGAACAGCCCCAGCCAGTACTGACAGCAGACAAAAATCAAGAAAACAAGATTAAACCCATAGCTTCCAGACTGGGCAGAATCACAAGTCCCAGGAATAAAATAGGAATATTATATCAAGCATCACCTGCAACAACTGTGTGGTGCCACCTAACATCAAATGCAGAAACCAGCACAGATGTTATAATGAGGTGCTGATAAATTGTGACACTTTAAGACTACGTAATCTGAACTTTAGATAGTTTTAATAAAATTTCCTTACCAGTTTTTATGATATTCACATCTACCGCACTGTTATCTGTCACAAAATACCTAAATTGGCTCGGCCAAAATACATACAGTTATGGCCAAAAACGTTGTCAACCTTTAAATTGTTCCAGAAAATTAAGCATTTCTCCTAGAAATGTATTGTAATTACACGTTTTGTCAAACATATGTTTATTTCCTTTATGTGTATTGCAACAGTACAAGAAAAGCAGAGATAAAAAGCAAAACTGGACATAATTTCACACAGAATCCCAAAAATAGGACAGACAAAATTGTTGGGTGCACCTTTCCAAAATTGTTTGAAAACATCTTTGTTTCAAGCATGTGATTCTCATTCAAACTCACCTGTGGCAAGTAACAGGTAAGGGCAATATGAAAATCACACCAGAACCAGAAAAAAAGGGGAAAAGTTGACTCAATCTTTGCATTGTGTATCTCTGTGTGCCACGCTAATCATGGAGAACAGAGAGAGAGTAGAAGAGAACTGTTGGAGGACATAAGAACCAAAATTGTTGAAAAATATCAGCAATCTCAAGGTTACAAGTCCATTTCCAGAGATGTTGATGGTAATTTGTCCACGGTGCACAATATAATAAACAAGTTTACAACCCATGGCACTATAGCTAATCTCCCTGCACTTGGACGGCAGAGAATAAATGATGAAAGGTTGCAACGCAGGATAGTCTGGATGATGGATAAGCAGCCCCAATCAAGCTCTAAAGATGTTTAATCTGTCCTGCAGGCTCAAGCTGCATCAACGTCAGCACTAACTATCTGTTCGACATTCAAATTAAATTAATTGCTATGACAGGAGACCCAAAAGGACCCCACTGCTTACACACAGACCAAAAAAAAGCTAAACAGCAGCTTGCTAAAAAATAAGTATGTGAGTAAGGCAAAATCCTTCTGGGAAAGCGTCTTGTGGACAGATGAGACCAAGGTGGAACTTTGATACAGCACATGCTTCTACTGTTTACTGCCAAGACTTGGCCTATAGAGAAAAAAACATAGTAGCTACCATCAAATATGTTGGACATTCAAAGATGTTCTGGGGTTGTTTGCTGCCTCTGGCACATTGTGCCTTGACTATGTGCAAAACATCATGAAATCTGAAGATTACCAAAGGATTTTGGGTCACAATGTAGAGCCCCGTGGCAGAAATCTGGGGTTGCATCCTAGGTCACGGTTTGTGTCTTAGGTCATGGGTCTTACAGCAAGACAATGACCTCAAACATACTTCAAGAAGCACTCAGAACTGGATGGAAACAAAGCATTGGAGAGTTATAAAATGATGAGTTTGGATTTAAATCTCATTAAACACCCATGGAGAGATCTAAAATTGCTGTTGGGAAAAGGCACTCTTCAAATATGAGAGACCTGGAGCAGTTTTCAAATGAAGAGTGATCCAAAATTCCAGTTGAAAGATGTAATATACTTTTGATAACCATAGGAGGAGATTATTTGCAGTTATTTATTCTGAATTTATTCAACCAAATATTAAGTTGAGGGTGCCAACAATTTTTTCCAACCCATTTTTGGAGTTTTAGTGAAATTATGTCCAATTTGCATTTTTTTCTCAGGTTTTTTTGTTTAGTTTTAATATGCACAAAAGAAATAAACATGTGTTTAACAAAACAGGTGTAAGGGCAATATTCTTGGAGATATACTTTATTTTCTGGAACAATTTCAAGGGTGACAACACTTTCGGCCATGACTTCATCATAGAGCAAATATTTTATTTTTTTAATTTACTGCTTGGAAGTAAATGGACACAGAAAAGAATGGTAACACAGTATAAGTAATTCTCCTTAAAATGATTAGGGAGGCCTTTCCCCAGTTAATGTGAGAAAAAGCAATATCATAAAAATAATGTATAATGTTCCTGGAACTTTCAGAAGATTTCTATTGATCAAACTTGGGTCAGACAATGAAAAAAACTCAACTGGCCCTTTAATAAAATGAGCTGAAAATTGAGTTTCTCTTTGTCACTCATCTACACATGGAACCGAGGCGCCAATCATGAAAATAGACCTCACATCATAATCCAGGGAATAATAATATGCCTACCTATAAACTCTGCTGCTCTGTTTGAGCATAACTGATGATAGGATTCTGCCATGTATGGGCCACACTTAATGCCTTAAAATGAGGACTACAAAAAATTTACTTCCAGAGGTTTTCAAATATAACAACCATAACCATAAACATTTACCAGTTGGACTCCATCTGATAGATTCCCACCACTTTGGAATCCTGAGATTCTGACAAATGATTTTAAGAACAATTCTGTGAATCCTTAAAGCACCACTCCAGCATTGTTTTCCACCTGTCAAGTGGTGCTTTAAATCTAAGTCTCTTGACCCCGGATGTATATATTTACCATCTGATGTCTTCACCTTCTTTCGGCCTCGCTCCTATCCCGTGGTGTCATCTTGTGACTGTAACTTCTGACTGGCCGTAAGTCAGAAATTCTGTAACAAGCTGTCAATGGAAGTCTATAAGGGCTAGAAAAATGCCAGAATAAGACTCGTAGATTTGCATTGAAGATTGCTTTCTGGCTCGCCCCATGAAATACTGGAGCAGCTGGCAGAAGATTGACGCAACCAAAGCTGATAACAGATGAATATCTCAGAGAGTAAGTATAACAGTATAACAGTAGGGCAGGATACTTAAATTTAAAGCACAATTCCAAAGATGAAATAAAAAAAAGAGGTGTCCATTACTTTAATATTGATTACTTAGGATACGTCATCAATGTCTGGTCAGTGGGAGTGCGACACAAGGCACCCCTGCTAAATAGCTCTTTACGGTGTTGGCCGGAACTGGTCAGTTACAGAGCTGTACAGTGCAGCTCCATCATTTGAAAAGTGGCCACTGCTATGCACTGTACATTTTCCCACTAATAATTTGAATAGGGGCAAATGTGCAGTACCCAGCTGGGGCCACTATTTTTTTTATAGAATATAACCGCAGCACCAAATTAGAACAATTGAATTCATAAATGCTGCAAAAAGTGAACATATTTTATTCCAAATTGGCACAAAAAAATTCAATCCAACGTTTCGACCTCATCTAGGTCTTTGTCAAGGCTATCTGTATATTGGAAGCCAGGCTGTAGAAATGTCAAGGGATAGCGCTAGATGGCCCACAGATTGGATTTCTCTGTGGAATAAAAAATGTTCACTTTTTGCAGCATTTATGAATTCAATTGGTCTTATTTGGTGCTGGGGTTATATTTTATGATATTGTGGACTTAGTCCTTTCCTTGAGCACAATACCATATTTACATTGTACCGGCTTTTTTCTATATCTTTACTAAGAATTAGCCATCAATGTTAAAGTAGTCTACAACCACATTAAGTTTTTAGGTGTGAAGACTACATATGCAGTACTGTGTATGGCCTATAGGTATCTTAAACACAGAATCGCATATGCTCCTTCATAGAATCATAGGTTCTTATTTACACTCTTTCTTACATTGTCCACCCATATCCTGTTCACCGCCATTAACTTGAGAACGGCGGCAGTTATAAGAACAGAAGTGGTGTCTAGGTATAGTAAATTAGCCATGTGCTATGCAATGAAACCACCTATAGCGCCACCTTGTGGAAAACAACGGAGTTAGCATTTTTATCTCGAAAATGGAACAAGATAGAGAAAAAAAGAGAATTAAATAATTGTAGGGCATCATCAATTCAATACGAATCGACACTTTGCATACAGAAATGCTATGATTAGAATGTGTAAAACTCACAAGGCTGCGGACGTGAAGCAATACCTCATGGAGACCTTCCTACAAGTCATTGGGTATGGTGGCTGCGTGGAGTGGCCTCCACGCTCACCTGACCTGACCTCACTGGACTTCTTTCTGTGAGGTCACATCAAACAGCAGGTATATGTGACCCCTCCACCAACATTGCAGGACCTACGACAACGTATCACATATGCTTGTGCAAACGTATCACCTACCATATTGCACAACGTGCAGCAAGATACAGTATGCTGTGCAGAGTCCAGATGTGCATTGCAGCTGACGGTGGCCACTTTGAGCATGAAAGTTAAATGAGCGCCATATGCGTGACAAGCATTCAATATTTTGGGGGGGTCATGGGTTTCATATCAGAGCATTTCTGTATGCAAGGTGTTGATTCGTATTGAATTGATGATGCCCTATAATTTTTTAATTCACTTTTTTTCTCAATCTTGTTCCATTTTGAGATAAAAATGCTAACTCCATTGTTTTCCACCAGGTAGCGCTATAGGTATTTTCATTGCATAGCGCATTGCTACTTTACTATATCTACTACACCTAGACACCACTTCTATTCCTATAGCTGCCGCCATTGTCAAGTTAATGGCGGTGGACAGGATATGGGTGGACACACTGTGTATATATATATATGAATATACAATTAGGTCCAGAAATATTTGGACAGTGACACAATTTTCGCGAGTTGGGCTCTGCATGCCACCACATTGGATTTGAAATGAAACCTCTACAACAGAATTCAAGTGCATATTGTAACATTTAATTTGAAGGTTTCAACAAAAATATCTGATAGAAATTGTAGGAATTGTACACATTTCTTTACAAACACTCCACATTTTAGGAGGTCAAAAGTAATTGGACAAATAAACCAAACCCAAACAAAATATTTTTATTTTCAATATTTTGTTGCGAATCCTTTGGAGGCAATCACTGCCTTAAGTCTGGAACCCATAGACATCACCAAACGCTGGGTTTCCTCCTTCTTAATGCTTTGCCAGGCCTTTACAGCCGCAGCCTTCAGGTCTTGCTTGTTTGTGGGTCTTTCCGTCTTAAGTCTGGATTTGAGCAAGTGAAATGCATGCTCAATTGGGTTAAGATCTGGTGATTGACTTGGCCATTGCAGAATGTTCCACTTTTTTGCACTCATGAACTCCTGGGTAGCTTTGGCTGTATGCTTGGGGTCATTGTCCATCTGTACTATGAAGCGCCGTCCGATCAACTTTGCGGATTTGGCTGAATCTGGGCTGAAAGTATATCCCGGTACACTTCAGAATTCATCCGGCTACTCTTGTCTGCTGTTATGTCATCAATAAACACAAGTGACCCAGTGCCATTGAAAGCCATGCATGCCCATGCCATCACGTTGCCTCTACCATGTTTTACAGAGGATGTGGTGTGCCTTGGATCATGTGCCGTTCCCTTTCTTCTCCAAACTTTTTTCTTCCCATCATTCTGGTACAGGTTGATCTTGGTCTCATCTGTCCATAGAATACTTTTCCAGAACTGAGCTGGCTTCATGAGGTGTTTTTCAGCAAATTTAACTCTGGCCTGTCTATTTTTGGAATTGATGAATGGTTTGCATCTAGATGTGAACCCTTTGTATTTACTTTCATGGAGTCTTCTCTTTACTGTTGACTTAGAGACAGATACACCTACTTCACTGAGAGTGTTCTGGACTTCAGTTGATGTTGTGAACGGGTTCTTCTTCACCAAAGAAAGTATGCGGCGATCATCCACCACTGTTGTCATCCGTGGACGCCCAGGCCTTTTTGAGTTCCCAAGCTCACCAGTCAATTCCTTTTTTCTCAGAATGTACCCGACTGTTGATTTTGCTACTCCAAGCATGTCTGCTATCTCTCTGATGGATTTTTTCTTTTTTTCAGCCTCAGGATGTTCTGCTTCACCTCAATTGAGAGTTCCTTAGACCGCATGTTGTCTGGTCACAGCAACAGCTTCCAAATGAAAAACCACACACCTGTAATCAACCCCAGACCTTTTAACTACTTCATTGATTACAGGTTAACGAGGGAGATGCCTTCAGAGTTAATTGCAGCCCTTAGAGTCCCTTGTCCAATTACTTTTGGTCCCTTGAAAAAGAGGAGGCTATGCATTACAGAGCTATGATTCCTAAACCCTTTCTCCGATTCGGATGTGAAAACTCTCATATTGCAGCTGGGAGTGTGCACTTTCAGCCCATATTATATATATAATTGTATTTCTGAACATGTTTTTGTAAACAGCTAAAATAACAAAACTTGTGTCACTGTCCAAATATTTCTGGCCCTGACTGTATATATATATATATATATATATATATATATATATCATATCACATTATCACATTGCCTTGCTAAAAAAACCTGAGAGTTAAAGTGCTAGACCAGAATGTCACCAGGTCTAAACCCTATTGAAAATCTCTGGGGCATTGGGACTTCCTCAAACAGAAAGTGGAGGAGCGCAAGGTCTCTAATATCCACCACCTCTGTTATGTCATCATGAATGAGTGGAAGAGGATTCCAGTGGCTTCTGTGAAGCTCTAGTGCACTTCATGCCCAAGAGAGATAGTGCAGTAGTTAAAAATAATGGTGGCCACACAAAATACTGAGACTTTGGGCACAATTTGGCCATTTTCACTTAGGGATGTACATACTTTTGTTGCCAATAGTATAGCTATTAATGGCTGTGAGTAGAGTTATTTAGGGGCCACAATAAATTTACACTGTTATACAAGCTGGACACTGACTACTTTACATTGTATCAAAGTGTCATATCTTCAATGTTGTAACATGTAAACTTTTTTTTACAGAAATGTGAGGAGTGTACACACTTTTGAGATAAAGTGTATATAGAAAGAAATCACAGTCATTTCTCATCAGAGATGGTGATGGTGACAACTATCAATGATTTACAAGTAATTCCACCCAGACTGAATAATAAAATAGAGGTAAATATTTATGAATACATAAATATAGAAGAAGCAGAGTAATGGTTTATAGCAAATTCAGGTTTTCCATCTTCATTTACTCATCAATAATTTACTTTACAGTCAGTTGCAAGAATATTTTAAAATCTGTTTTAACATTCAAGGATAAGTTACTTAAAATATCAGCAATAAAGTTTTCTACTATGAAAATACCATTACATAGGTTAGGCTGTATGCCCACAATTAATTTTCATTGAGTTTTTGATGCTGCATATTTTCACTGCACTAGAAACACAACATCTTACAGTTCCAGCAAAGTAGATGGGATTTATAGAAATCTCTTGCCCACTGTGTGTTTCAAATCCCAAACAATTTCTCTTGTAAGTTAAATTTAACTTAAAAAACACATATAATACACACACAAATATGTAAAGAATAGTTTTGGCAAAGCCAAAACCCAGGAAGTATCACAAACATAGCATCTTTGCTTAAAACATGACACACCAACAAGAGACAAAAATCACAGCAGTAAAAACGTGACAAAAATAAATGTAAAAAAACCCCAAACCCTGCAGAAATAGAGCAGAAATTCTGCAACATTGAAAAGTCACCAAAAGTTCTTTGTGGGATTTTAGCCTTAGATGTACTGCTGTGTGCATTATTTATTATCACCTTTTGCTGGGTTTTGTACAGTATATTTCTCTCTTTGTTATACTACTGAGTGGTCTCTGTCCTTCTGGTGAGATTTAAGAACCAAACAGATGCCTCCTTAGAAAGTTATTCCTTCCATTTTTCTACATAATATAAAAGCCAAATTGATGTTATATTACTTGTTCTCCACTATGAATGTCTTGAAAGAAAGTTTGTGACCAAATGGTTCATCCACATAAAACTAGTATACAATTCCTTTAAAGCCTCTCTTAACTTAAAGGGGTTGTCCAGTCTAAATCCACAAGTCTGCAGTCACTCTATGTGATTACAGACTTGTAAATCCTCACATCACATGCACTATGAGGATTTGCCGGTGTTAGAGCCAGTAACGACGGTCATGTGTCCGTGAGTATGCGATATGCAAACTCCCCACCAGAATACGATTGGATGGACGCGGCCTTGCTCAATGCAAATGTAAAATCTGTGCTCCAAAAGTCAAATAGAAATCCTTCTTTCTAAGCCCTGTAATGTGGCTAAACAGTATTTTCTGACAATATGTCAGATTCTACTGCATTTGAGAGAACGAGTTTGCTACTTTTATCTCTTGTGAAAATAAAATGTTTCCGACTAATATAATATATTATTGGTAAAAAAATTTTTTTTTATTTCCATGGCCCAATGGTATAAAATTCTGCAAAATGCTTAGTATACCCTTCATGAACTTCTTCAGGAGTGTAGATTACAAGATGAAGCAATTTTTGAGGAGTTTCTGCTGCTCTAGCACCTTATGGGCGCAGGAAATAAAGCCAACAATGTATTCCAACAAAATCTGCAGTCCAATTGGCTCTTTTTCTCTTCCGAGCCCTGATATGTGCCCAAACTAACAGGGTACAAGCACTCGAGTATAATGGAAGCCAATATTTCCCAGAAAAAAGCTCGAGTCCCCCATTAACTTCCATCATACTTGGGTGATTGAGTCACGCCCTTCTGAGCATCCCACTGCTCTTAATGAGTAATACCAAAGCATTGTAGTGCGTGATTATCACTAATGGGCATCTAATCATAGATTTTACCAGGTCATTGCTGCAGTCAGTGAATGGCTACAGTGATCATATATCCATGTGTTGGGTTGTTATAGCAGCAGCAGAATGTACAGACTGTGGTTGGACAGGGCAGTACTAGAATGGGAGTGGTAGCGAAGGTGAAAATTGCATGCGTCTGCTGGATATCTCACTGAGCTGAGTGTTCCTTAAGGGCGCTTTACATGCTGTGACATCGCTAGGGATGTCGCTAGCGATTGCACCCGCCCCGATCGTTTGTGCGTCACGGGCAAATCACTGCCTGTGGCGAACAATATCGGAGGTACGCGTCACATGTACTTACCTTCCTAGCGATGAAGCTGTGGCCGGCGAACAACCTCTTTTTTAAGGGGGCAGTTCGTGTGGCGTCACAGCGACGTCAATCAGCGGGCCACCAATAGAAGTGGAGGGGCGAAGAGCAGCCGCATTCACGTCACTCCCACATCATTGCCGAAGGATGCAGGAACACTGTTGTTCGTCGTTCCCAGGGTGTCACACATAGTGATGTGTGCTGACTCAGGAATGACGAACAACCTGCGTGCAGCACGAGCAAGGATATTTTGAAAATGAACGACGTGTCATCGATCAGCAATTTGGTGAGTATTTCTGATTGTTAGTGGACGCTCGTACGTGTCACACGCAATGAAGTCGCTAACGAGGCTGGATGTGCGTCTTGAATTGCGTGACCCCAGCAATACCTCGTTAGCGATGTCGTTGTGTGTAAAGCGGCCTTTACTCCTTCTGTGCCCTCCCTTCTCCATAGACTACAATATACTCATAACCTGACAACTTATTGTGTTAATATAAAGTTTTCTATTGACCAAAATGGATTTCAACAGTTTTTTCTGAATGGATGTTGAGTCAGGGAAGAGAGGAAAAAGTGGTTCATAGGTAGAAAAGAAAGCAGATGTTTCTTATAAGATATATTATAAAGTGCCCAATATTCACCTGTGCTATTGATTTATGCAAAAATTGTTTCAACAATAGCGACCAGTTAAAGAGATGTTGAAGTGAACTTCAATGATGATTGCTTAAGCAGCTCATGAAAATAAAAAGAAATTATCATCTTTTCCATCCATGTTAATTTTTTATGTGACAGATGCATTCAGTTTCTCAGCTCTAAATCAATATTTTACAATACTTTCATTTTAACAATTATTGATTGCCCTGACGCCACTCTCTTTTATTGTAATATAGGCTTAATCCAGAACAAGTTACAAGAATTTTCAAGCTGCTTAAATTACATGAATTTTCCATGTACAATGTAATTTTGATTGAATTTCATAATGCCTTTAAGGGTAAAAAGTGGAGCTAAAAGCCTTAAATGACAGCAATTGTTATAAGGTTGGACATCTAGGAATATATGAAAACTCAAAAATCCAGCTGGAAATTTTAAGATAGCTGAAAACCTTTCATGGAAAAGGATTATTTTTATGAAATACCTTCTTACAGACTCCAAGGCCTTTTAGCAGGCCCTTGGAGAACAATGGTTTAGAGAACTAAGCATGATAATGGTTCTTTTGATTAGGCACTACTTACTATTTCTTACATGCACACTATGGAATCCGGGTGAATTGGACTCTTTGCACTGCTATTAGTAAGATGCAAAGTTTTCTTTTATCTTTTGACTCAGACAGCAGAAGCCAAATTGCAATGCACATATGACTTATCAGTAGATATTACATATAATACAGTTATTACATTACAAGCCAAAGACCTATATATGTGGAGAAAATTACCTCCATTATCTAAATAATAAAATATAATTTTATAACATTGTTTGCAATGAAAGAAGCTTTTACAATGCACAAAAATTACCAAGAAAGGCTTGTTATTGGCATTGAACACAGAAATAATACCAGCAGTTACCTTATTAACTTTTTTAACAGCAATTTTGCAAGTCAAAGTATCCAAAGACAACATCCCTTTTGTGCTTATGCCAAACATAGTACCATATAAGACAGCATAGAAATTACCAACCAAAGACCTTCATGATGCTGGACTACATAAGTATTTTCAAGAGTTTGAAGACAAGACAGAAGTTGTATAGCCTGTCTGTTTATTCTGATATATTTTCTTACTTTTTCTTATTTCTTTATTTTAGGTATTTCTTTATCAGTTACTTCACTGTCTGAATCATGTTCTCAGCCACTAAAATGTCCCAATAAAAGTAACAGAAATAAAATCTATATTGTCTTTAAAAATAATGCCACCCATAATGGACCTGTGATGCAGTCACTACTTACGGGCAGAATGAATGGAAGAGTAGTCAGGAAAGCCGTGGTCTGGTAACGGGAGGACACGTATGAGCACAAGGAGTAAATGCAGGCATAGTCAGGTCATTATCCAAGGGTCAGAAATCCAGGAGCGCAAGTAATAGGTTCAGGGAGATAACGGAGGCGTTGTCAGGTAATGGTCTGAGGTCAATAGCCAGGAAGTCACGACTGGAGCATGGAGCGGACAGAGAAAATTCAAATAACAATAAAGGGTCAGAACACAAAGATCAGAACACTAGCAGAGGTAACAGCATAACTGCAGAGCCAAAAAATACAACTGGCAAAGGTCTGGGTGACCATGCTCAGTAAGAAGCCTGAGCAATTACCAGTAAGGAGGAACACCTGAGTAATCAGCACCAAAATGGACTCCTGCACTGTCAAGCAAGCTGATAGTTCAGTAACTCAGGAAGGCGCAGCAGAGCATCTCCAAAGGCAAGATGTGCTGCACAGAGGAATTGTGTAACTGTCAGGAATGTAGTTCAGGAAAATGCAGCAGAGCATCTTCTAGACTGCAAGATGCTCTGCACAGAGGAATCATGACAGCACCTTTTAGCAGTATTAGCTATAGTAACATTTACTTTATTTCTATAGCTGTATTATACTTTTTGGTTGAGAAGAAGGGAATTTTGAGGTTTATATGATTGTAAGAAAATACACAAGATTATCAGCTCACCCATTTGAGGATACAATGCCCGGATATCATGGAGCAGTAAGCAGTGACATGTAAAGCAGAACATATCCAGCAAACAAAATCATCATAAATGCTATCTTTATTGTATTGCAATACTAATCATAAAAGTCCAGAAGTTTCAGCTTCATAAAACATTTAAAACACATGCAGACGCATTTCGTTTACACATTACTTATGGCATTTGAGTAAGGTGTAACCGAAACACGTTTGGTGTGTTTTTAATGTTTTACGCAGCTGTAACTTTTGGATTTTTATTATTAGTATTGGAATACAATAAAGAAAGCTTTTATAAAATAAATTTAAGAAGGGTTTATTCTTATCTTAGTGTACTCCTATAGTCTACTGCCTAAAATAGTTTCTGGCGGTTTCTTTCATTTAAAATTATCACTTGCCTGGGCCACAGTACTCAGATCTAGCTGACAATAAAAAGGGAAACGATCTACTGATGAAAAGCTGTGTAATCAAGGCTTGTGGATTCTATCTGCACTGCTGATTACCAATGAAGATCAAGGACAAAAAGTTGAAGAAAGTGGTTTATTGTCAACGCATTTCAAAGTCATTCAGACTCCTTCCTCAGGACAACAATATAAAAGAACGTTTAGGGTAAGTTCACACAGTGCATTTTTTGCGGCGTTTTTGCACGTTTTTTGGGTGCATTTTTGCTCAGAAAACTGCAAGACTTTGCTTCCCCAGCAAAGTGTATGAGTTTTCATTTTTGCTGTCTGCACACATTTTTTTTTAGCTGCATTTTTGTGCTGCCCACAAAAACGCAGCATGTCAATTATTTTTGCTTTTTTCATTGCGTTTTCCACCCATTGAGTTCAATGAGATGTTCAAAAACGCAATGAAAACCGCAAATTGCAAATATAGCTGCGTTTTAGTGCGTTTCTATGACTAAAAACGCAGCTATAAACGCAAGGGGTGGATAGTAAAGTGACATGTACAAGAAGAGGATCCCTTCTGTTGGTAAACACAGAAGCGTGAATCCTCCCGGTACCGCCACTGCTGCTTCCATTTCCCGCCCGGTGCCATGTCTACTCCCGTGCGGGAGGTGGAAGTGGCTGCTAAATCAAAAGTGAACAGTAGAAAAATCTCATACTCACCTGTCTGCAGACTCCCGGTGCCATGTCCGCTCCCAGCTCCTCTTCCCGGTACCACCACCCCCTCTCTGGCTGTGTGCCGGCTCCCAGGCACGTCCGATAGCTGCAGGACCTGGCGGTGAGGACCTGGCGGTGATCCCCTGATGCAGTCACTTGACGCATCAGCTGATCGTAAGTCTCGCGGTGACGCCGGCTTTTTACTGCCCGGCCGGCTATCAGCTGATGCCATCAGGAGGCTTCATCAGCTGATTACCGGCAGCTCCTGCAGTGGTCGGACGGGTTTCAGCACGGACGTGTGTAGTTGTTTTTTTGGTGATTTTTTTGCACTAATGCATCAGCCTAGACTGTACAGTGAGCGATCCCCGGCGCTTGCAGTCAGTTCATGACAGTTGCAGGCAGGCCGGGCTGATCTCCGGAGTTCAGTCCGACCTGTCTGCAGCTGTCATGAACTGAACCGTAAGTGCAATCACTCGGCACTCGCTGTACAGTCTCGGCTGCATTCTGGAACTCAGGGGAGAGCTCCAAGAGTGCAGTGCAGGTACCTGAATCCAGGCCTGGCATTACTGGAGATTCCTCCGGTAGCCAGTCCGACGCTGCACAAAAGTGTGTAGTTTGTTTTTTTTTTTTGCACTGATGCATCAGCTGATTGGAGAAAAGCCATTTATACAATCAGCTGCTGTGTCATGTGATTCAGGCCCTTGAACCTGACACATCATCTGATCGCTTTGCCTTCTAGCAAACCGATCAGATGATATTGGATCCGGATTGCACGGCGTGGGACGCTGACCCAGGATTACTGCGGAGGGGGGTTCTTTATTTCAATAAAGATGGAGTCACTAATTGTGTTGTTTTATTTCTAATAAAAATATTTTCTGTGTGTTGTGGTTTTTTTTATCTTTACTAGAAATTCATGGTGGCCATGTCTAATATTGGTGTGACACCATGAATTTCTGGCTTAGGGCTAGCTAATAATACACAGCTAGCCCTAGCCCCATTATTACCCAGCAAGCCACCCGGCATCAGGGCAGCTGGAAGAGTTGGATACAGCGCCAGAAGATGGCGCTTCTATGATTGGGCACCCTGCATTCTGGATTCCAGTCCCCAGCTGCCTAGTTGTACCTGTCTGGACTCAAAAATTGGGCAAAGCCCACGGCATTTTTTTTTTAATTATTTCATGAAATTCATGAAATAATTAAAAAAAAGGGCTTCCCTATATTTTTGGTTCCCAGCCGGATACAAATAGGCAGCTGGGGGTTGGGGGCAGCCCGTACCTGCCTGTTGTACCCGGCTAGCATACAAAAATATGGCAAAGCCCACGTAATTTTTTTGGGGGGCAAAGAAATCCTGCATACAGTCCTGGATGGAGGATGCTGAGCCTTGTAGTTCGGCAGCTGCTGTCTGCTCTCTTGCATACACTATTGGATGGAGGATGCTGAGCCTTGTAGTTCTGCAGCTGCTGTCTGCTCTCCTGCATCCACTAGTGGATTAAGTATGCTGAGCCTTGTAGTTCTGCTCTCCCTGCCACTCCCTCCAGCATACAGTCCTGGATGGAGCATGCTGAGCCTTGTAGTTCTGCAGCTGTCTGCTCTCCTGCATACACTAGTGGAGAATGAAGAACATATTGAAGACGGAAATTACATCAGACTTTTTTTCTTTTTTTTTACAACAATCTTTAATGGCATTGTTCAATGATAAAAAACACATAAAAACGCAGTGAGCAAAAATGCAGCAAAACACAGCAAAAAACGCATCAAAACGCGGTAAAAACGCATGCGCTTTTTGCTGCGGGTGCGTTTTTGTGTGTTTTTTGCCGCAAAAAATGCACAAAAACACAGCATCGAAAAAAACGCAGTGTGTGAACTTAGCCTTATGTGTTCATCATGAGGAAGGCGCCTGAGCGATTTTGAGATGTGTTGGCAATAAAGCACTTTCTTCAACTTTTTATCCTAGATCTTCATTGGGAATCAGCAGCACACATAGAATCTGATTCCCTTGATTACACATTCCTATGCACTTGTGCATACTACAACAACTGATACATTGGTTTGATAGTGGTTGCGCTACACACAACATCATCAGGTGAGTGCATCATTTCCTCCTTTACTAATCTAAGTGGATAAAACCCTATTGCGCTTTGTATTTCCTTTTTCCAAGTGACTAAAAGTTGACATTAGTATTGAGCATGTAGGTAACTATTCGTACTTGTTATGCTATTAGCGAGTACTGTCCGCTACTCGCATATTTATTATGAGTAGCGGGCACAATGTAAGTCATGAGAAATACTTGCTAAGTAGCGAGTAACCCGAAAACCGGACTTTTCATGCGAATAGCTAATAGTACGGCTTTTGGGTTATTCGCTACTTAGCGGGTATTTCCCATTGACTCACATTGGGCCCGCTACTCATAACAAATATTCGAGTAGTGGACAGTACTCGCTAACAGCATAGCGAGGGTGACTAGTTAACTACTCGCTCAACACTAGTTGACATACATATGAGACTAAAGATGACTGAAGGCAACAATAATAGGAGGACTGGGCGATATCAGTAGATGATTTCAGAGAAGAGAAGGATCTGGCCTTTTGCGTTTCCGACAGCCGATCACTTTGTTCTCCTCCAAGATAAGCCGCTAAAAGAGAAGTCTGGAAGCAGTTATCCTATAGAGACCTTCGGAGCCCCCAGGTGTGCAGAGCATTCCTTTATATTGGGGAGTTAGGAGCTATACAGTAGCAGTTGGTGGAAAGATTGTCTCACTTTACACCCACAGTTAAGTCTGTACATGGACAATTTACATTATGGTAGATGCATTGCTAAAATGTCATGTTTTTCCACCTTCCAGAAACAGAACATCAACAGTCTCACTGCATGTGAAAGGAATACCATATATCTTATTTTTGCCTTTATCTTCATCTTGTAAGTGGATTGATTTTCAAGCATTGTGTTGTGTTAATATATTTTAACATTGATTTTTATCAAAAACTTTGTCTCATATTGAGGGTTAAGATACAGATCATTTTTTTTCGATTGGCAATACGAGGTGCTCTTATTGTCAATCATTGCTGGCTTTAGCTATGAGTCAGCTGCTGGACTACAGTGGGAGTGCGGGATGCCAGAAACTTTCATGAACTTCCTTCTCAGCCTTTGAAGTGTTGAAGTGTTGCATGATCTCCTCTGTATCTTCATCTTTGCACTACAGCATTGCTGTGGATTTTATTGTGGACATGCTCCCAAAAACCTTACAAAGTACAAAAGGGCATTCATTGTGTGTGCAGGAAAGGTGATTTTGGCAGCTAAATAGGAAGGGTTCTTTTTAGTTAGAGTAGTAAGACCATAGATGTCCCACCTCAAAAGGTACCATAATGCAGTTGAAAAGAGGGCTAGATGCTTTTCTCATAACAAAAGGCATTGTTGTTGTTATAAATAATTTAATGATAGAAAATATCTAACTGGTGGAGAAAGCTTGACTTGATGGACCTATGTCATTATTCAACCTATATAACTGTGCAACTACTATATGTTGTCTATTTACTACACATTTCACTCTTCGCTAAGCAAAGTTTAGAATCTATGTTAAAATCAACTGCATAACTTGACATCCTTCAGATTTTACACCTTGAGCCCCAGTCAATTCAATTTGCAAATTTGCTCCACAAAATGGGGATAAGTATTCATTAAATATCATCTAGATAGCGAATAATAAGCTACAATTTATGGACAAACTGTAAATGTTGTGCTGTCCAACTCTCATAAGCCATAAATGCAAGAAGTTTTGGATAATGCATTTTTGGGAATGTCATAAAAACTTGAAAACTTGTTAAAATTTTCTTGCTTTTTGTTATTGCAAACATCACTGTTTCCAGATGTTGTATGATAGTCTATAAAGAATTATAAGATGCAATATAATGCCATTATTTTGCTAACATGGCATTTATTTTAAGTGTCAGCATGCTCTAGGTGTGGTTTTTGTTCAAGCATTTTTATACAGATTTCACTCATATGAAAAAAATCAGAATAAGTAAAACAATGTGTGATTAAAAAATAAATGTCACCAAAAAAAAAAGCCTTGTGTGTGCAGAAATTACAGGCAAATTACAACTGGGTACTGCCTAACAAAGCACCACAAAAACTTCTGCAAAAAATGAACAAAATGACATTGCAATGAAAATGTTCATTTGTTACTAGGGATGATCGAATACCTCAAATATTTGGCTTCACCAATATCCAATGAATAGGTCGCCGCTATGCGAATTTTCAATGTGCAATGTAAGTTTATGGGAAGCCCGAATAGTTCCGAACAGTTGTTATTATAGACTTACATCGAATATTCACGAAAAGTTGAATAGCGGCGACCTATTCGGCAAATATTCGCAAAACCGAATATTTCAGGTATTCGATCATCCCTATTTGTTACTTCTTTTAGGAGCTGCAGAGTTCAGAAATCGTGACATGGGTAAAATAAGTTAATTCTAGTAGTTTAAGTATATAAAGGACACTGCAAAAATTACAGCAAAAAACCAGCAGCAAAGTCGCTACAAGAAAAAGACAGCCTGCTTTATCATGAAACAGCTGCACATAGGAAACCCTGCACAGATTTCTCAGCCTTTTAAGACTATTTGTCAGCTGATATCCTATTAAAACACATGCAATTCATGACTTTTTTTTTATAAACCCCCAAAAAATGACATGAAGAACTGTTTGATGAAAGATTAAAATCAATTTTTCAAGGATATGAATGATAGTCTTCTCTTCTAGGAAAATTTATATGGAGGCTGAGTTACAAGCAGAATAAATGGACAGATAACTGACAGACAATCCAAGAAGAAATAATATAGGTCATTTATGGGTTAGTCCAGAATAATCAGTTATGGAGAATGCTGGGTCAGAATACTACAATCATGACTTAAAGGGAATATGTAAGCAGGTTTTTGATACCTTAAATCAGTGCAGCATTATGTAGTCAAAGAGATCCTGAAACCAACAATGTATTACTTAGATTACTTACTGCAGCCGTTCTGACAAAATAAAAGATTTTAGTTTTATTATGTAGAAGAACTTAACAAGAGGCCTCCACTCAAACTAGTCTTTCAGTGCACATTTCCATAGACTAAAGCTGCTAATCACAGAATGGGCTGAGTCGCACTTGGGCTCACACACTGATAAAGCTACTGAAGCCTAAGCTAACATTGTAGGTAAACAAAAACACACTATGTGATACGAGCTGCATGGCTAAAGGCCCCGTCACACTAAGCAACATCGCTAGCAACATCGCTGCTAACAAACAACTTTTGTGACGTTGCTAGCGATGTTGCTGTGTGTGACATCCAGCAACAACCTGGCCCCTGCTGTGAGGTCGTTGGTTGTTGCTGAATGTCCTGGGCCATTTTTTAGTTGTTGCTGTCCTGCTGTGAAGCACAGATCGCTGTGTGTGACAGCGAGACAGCAACAACTAAATGTGCAGGCAGCAGGAGCCGGCTTCTGCGGAGGCTGGTAAACACAGTAAACATCGGGTAACCAAGAAGCCCTGTCCTTGGTTACCCGATATTTACCTTTGTTACCAGCCTCCGCCGCTCTCACTGTCAGTGCCGGCTCCTGCTCTGTGCACATGTAGCTGCAGGACACATCGGGTTAATTAACCCGATGTGTGCTGTAGCTAGGAGAGCAGGGAGCCAGCGCTAAGCAGTGTGCGCTGCTCCCTGCTCTGTGCACATGTAGCTGCAGCACACATTGGGTAATTAACCCGATGTGTGCTGTAACTATGAGAGCAGGGAGCCAGCGCTAAGCAGTGTGCGCGGCTCCCTGCTCTCTGCACGTGTAGCTGCGTGCGCTGGTAACCAAGGTAAATATCGGGTTGGTTACCTGATATTTACCTTCGTTACCAAGCGCAGTATCTTTCACGCGGTGCTGGGGGCTTGTCACTGGTTGCTGGTGAGCTCACCAGCAACTCGTGTAGCGACGCTCCAGTGATCCCTGCCAGGTCAGGTTGCTGGTGGGATCGCTGGAGCGTCGCAGTGTGACATCTCACCAGCAACCTCCTAGCAACTACCAGCGATCCCTATCGTTGTTGGGATCGCTGGTAAGTTGCTTAGTGTGACTGGACCTTAAAATCTGTATGTTAATCCTTGCAGCATGCTGTCTTCATATTTCATAGCAAAATCCTGCTGACAGATTCCCTTTAAGAAACAAACAAGGGTAGGAATGTCTGGAATAGACACATTGGAAACTTTGCAAGGAGCCTTGATCACTGGAAGATCTTAAACAAGTTCTAACATTAGTTTTCTCACTAGCTCCCATGATTGGTATGTAACATAGACATTTTGTTTGGAAGGATATTGTGAATGGGCTGAAGCACCATTGCCATTCTAGATGGTGTTATTTTATCTCGGCACCTTACAGAAAGGATCAATGCTGAATTATAAACAGTTTAAGACCGAAAACAACTGCTGCTCACATCACGTGGTTATTGTGTCTAGGGATGATGTCCCATGTATAGATGAGGAGAAAATTACTATCACTCACAATCTATGCAGAACTTATAGAATATATTTGAGATATTTGGGATGCAGAAAATATGTATATAATTTTATATAATTGCTTTCAATTCAAATGCTGATTGGAAAGGCCAATTTTAGCTTTCCTGCTGTCTTAGGCAAAACCTGAAATGGGCATCCCTCCTAAATGTACACTGTGTGGGTAATTATTAGGCAATGAATATTATGAACATATCATTTTTGTGCAGATTTTCCAACTCCAAGCTGTATAAACTTGAATGCTTATTGGATGAAGCATATCAGGAGATGTGTATTTTTGCAGTGAGGGATTGTATGGCCTAAGTAAAGCAACACCCAGCTAATGAGCCAGCTAATCGCAGTTGTGTAATTGGACACCCCACATTACTAATTTGTAAGTAAAAAGAAATAAACACAAACACCAAAAATTCCTTTATTTGAAATAAAAGACAAAAAGCACCCTTTTGCAACACTTTATTAACCCCAAAACACCCCTGCAGGTCCGATGTAATCCATACGAGGCTTTTTTGTCTTTTATTTCAAATAAAGGATTTTCTTGGTGTTTGTGTTTATTTACTTTCACTTACAGAATAGTAATGAGGAGGATGTCATAGACTCTCTCCATCACTAATTTAGGGCTTGGCGGCAGCTGTGAGCTACGATTACCCCTTATTACCTCAATTGCCACCACACCAGGGCAATCGGGAAGAGGTGGGTAAAGTGCTGGGATTGCCGCATCTAATGAATGCGACAATTCTGGACAGCTGCAGTCTGCAATTTTTAGGCTGGTGGAACCTAATAACCATGGGTCTCCCTAGCCTAAGAATACCAGCCCCCGCTATCAGGCTTTATCATGGCTGGGTATCAAAATTGGGGGGAGACCCTATGCCAATTTTTTTAAATTATTGATTTAATTTCTTTTTTCTTTTTTTTTTTTAAAAAGGCACATTCGGTTCCTCTTATTTTAATACACATCCAAGATAAGAGCACGGCTAAGGGCTGCAACCATATGCTTTATCTCTGCTGGTTATCATAAAATAGGGGACCCTGCGACAAATATTTTATTCATTTTTATACCACGATAGATGCGCACAGCGTCTGTGATTCGAAGCAGGCAGACACACTGACACTCAAGGTGGGGGCGCATCTGACTGCAACCAATCACATATGCCAGTGGGAAAGCAATGCATATGCAATGAAGATAATGAGTGGCCCCAGAAGTGAATGAGCAGCCTGGAAGCAGTGTACAGCTGCAACAGAGCCTGGGTAAGTACAACACGCTTACTTGCCTCCCCCTATCCTTTCTACCCCCATTTTTAATAGTCAAATTCTGGCCAGATATCCAGGACCAATCCCAGGCCGGAAACGGGTTATTTTTAACCTTGTTAGGCCCACCAGGCCGGTCCCAGTTGTCTGCGAGTCTGCCCAGCACTATTGAGAATTCATATGCTATAGCCCTAGTATAACAGTTCTAGCCCTCCATTGAGCTACTCTGCTTTAAAATCATATATGTATTCTTTTGATAAATAAAAATAATATATTTGTGAGACATTTTCTAGCACCCTCTCTTTTTTTCTTTTGTTGATTTATAAATGAAATGTGTATATGTACATCCTGACGTAAACATTTCTAATAAAATGACACATTCAGCATATACTGCTGTTTACTGCACTAAAAATAAATATTGATTTAGAATCATAAAGCTTGTAATGTATAGAAGATAATTCTTGGTAGTTCTATCAGTTTTTAGTAAATGAAAAAATGAAACATTTTACTAAAGCAGAAGTGACAGATGATCATGTAATTGCGCCGTGATGACAGATAATCTTTAAGCTGCATACATCAATGCTATATAGAACACAGCTTGGACTATTGCACTTTCATCATAACATCATTGCATAGGAAAAATAAAAAAACAAAGATTTTAGCTTTACGTTACTGATCTGTGCGTGAAGGTATATATTCCTCCATATTAATATATCCGATCCCTTTAAATAAAACGTAGTGTTTAGCATTTACACCCATTTTACACAGAAACACATACGGTAGTCTGTTTTCTAAATGTCCGCTATATTATATGCAGTGGATCTAGTAGCTTTAAGAGAAAATCCTTGCTGCTGTAGACTGGGATTTTCATTGGAAGCCACTGGATTTGCAGCTTTTAGCTCCTTAGAGTGGAAACTCATGGATATAAAAACATAGACACGTGATATTAAAATATGCCTCTGAACTGTATGTAATAAATCCTTAATCTTACTGAGTACATGCTTTTTTTTGTGCACTGAATTTCACCATCATATAAAATAAACAGATCTAACTCGTGTAAGACCGCAATTATTTTAATACTCTAATGTTCTATTTAGAGACACGACATTTAGAACAGTCAATCTGTTTACACGATTGCTGGGTTAAAAAAAGCATAGAGAGGGTCAAGTTATCATTCATAAAATGTATGAATGCCAAATGTAAAGTATTAAAGATGTTGGATTATTTGAGATATATCCTAATTTCTCATTTTGTCATATTAGATGGATTATATCCCATGATCCACGTAATGCTGTTGCGTCCCAATGCTATTTCATCCAGTTGCTGCAATTAAATTCTAAAGAACTGGGTCATGTTATGAAGTGCTGATAAATTACATATATCTGCTTAAGTTATTTTACTGAGTAGTTTTTAGAACAAAGTCCTTTAGGAGTCTTATTGACTTTTTTATCAAGTTATACAAGTTTATAGGTTTTTGTAAATGGAACACTTTTTTATCTAGTTATGTAAATGATACAATTACATCATAAATCATTAAAACATCGCTCGAGCATTTTTTTTCCTCAGCGCTGGATTGGGACTTTTAATGTAAGTCCCCCGCCCCTGATTTTATACTCACCCTCTGATGTTTTCACTAGTGATGCACAAGCACTACCGTTGTCAGGTGCTCGGTACTCATAAACAAGGAGTTTGATACACGGATGGGCACGACTCATGTACCCAAGTATAACGGAAGTCAATGGGGAGTTCACAAAAAGTGCTCTAGTTCCATATTGACTTGCATTATACACAGGTACTCGAAACGCATCCATCCAAGCATCCAACTGTTTGTTACAAGTACTGAGCACCCGACTATGGTAGTGCTTGTGCATCACTAGTTTTAACCTTTTATGGGTATCTCTAAATTACCACGGTGGAAGTCAGAAGTTATGTAACAAGCACTAACTGAAAGCCTATGAGAGCCAGATCGATGCCAGAATGAGGTCCTCATTAACTTTCATTGAAGAGTGACCTCAAGCTCGCTCCATGAAACACTGAAGTGATCCGGCAGGTCACAAACTACTGCAGACCGACTAGAGTGTTGGTGATAGAAAGGTGAAGATGCTGGAGGGTGCGTATAAGTCTAGGGGCAGGAGATTTAATTTAGAAGCACCACTCCAGCAGGGAAATAAAAGAAACACTGGAGTGGTGCATTAAAAGTACTTTTGAAAAATAACTGAAAATAATTTTTTACAACATTTTATGCTACGCATATACATATGCTTAGCATGCCATTACACATTGTATAAGTAGCACTGCGTACAATATGTTTTGCTGCTGGATAGAATCTGTTTTGCAACTGCTCTCCAGCCTCCTGACTTACTGATTGCTGGGGAACTAGATTGACATTTTTATTCAGTGCCATAAATGCGCTGCTCAGAAATGGAAACAGACAGGAGAGGTCCCCATGTGAACAACGATTTATGAACCCTTTGTAGTGTAAGGAGGCAATCAGGTTGTCGTATTTCCCCCTGAAGACATTAGTTGTATTCATGTAAAATGTTTGCATTTTTGTTAAGTGCCAGTATTTTACATGTTTAGTCCTCCCAGGTTGAAGGTTTGGTTGCCACACATTACAGAGTTAACCTAGGGCTGGCCCATAGTGGGGAGAAGTATTTTAGTGATCAGTAAGAAATGGGTTCTTGGTTCAGGAGTTACTTAGGGAGAGGCCTGGTGTGAGTAAGGCTAGGTTCGCACACTGCGTCTTTTTGACGCTGCGTTTTTGTGCGTTTTTGATCGCTAAAAACGCACAAAAACGCACCTGCGTCGAAAAAACGCATCAAAAAATGCATGCGTTTTTGCCGCGATTTGGTGCGTTTTTGGCTGCGTTTTGCTGCGTTTTTGATCTCTGCGTTTTGCTGCGTTCTTCCAATGCATTGCATGGGGGGAAAACGCAGAAAAACGCAGGAAAGAACTGACATGTCCATTTTTTTTTTTAACTCAAAAACGCAGGTAAAAAAAACAGATGTGTGCAGACAGCAAAAATGAAAACTCATAGACTTTGCTGGGGAAGCAAAGTCCTGCAGTTTTGAGGCCAAAAACGCACCCAAAAAACGTGCAAAAACGCCGCGAAAAACGCACTGTGCGCACATAGCCTAAGACTAAAGATGGGAATTTGTGTTGGCCAGCTGAAAGAAGACCTTAGAGGAAAAAGTGAGCATCAAGCTGACAACACTGGGATTAGGGTATTGGCTTTACGAGCAGCCTTAAGAAAGGAGAAAAACAAGTGGTTGGATTTTAGTGGTTATAGTTACACACATATACTTGTGTGGCTGTATATTTAGGAAGATACAGGAACTCCAATTGTCTCTCTATGTGTTGATTATCTCTGATGCCACAAACAAAATGCTATCTGCAACCCTTAAGCTGGTGTCACACTAAGCGACAGCGACAACGACATCGCTGTTACGTCACCATTTTCGGTGACGTAACAGCGACCTTGTAAGTCGCTGTTATGATCGCTGCTTAGCTGTCAAACACAGCAGAAGCAGCGATCATAACATCGCTGTGCTACATGTGCAGAGAGCAGGGAGCCGCGCTTAGCGCTGGCTCCTTGCTCTCCTAGGTACAGTACACATCGGGTTAATTAACCCGATGTGTGCTGCAGCTACATGTCACAGTGCAGAGAGCAAGGAGCCGCGCGCACTGCTAAGCGCTGGCTCCTTGCTCTCCTTGCTACAGTATACATCGGGTTAATTACCCGATGCGTACTGCAGCCACATGTCACAGTGCAGGAGCCGGCACTGGCAGCGAGAGCGACGGACGCTGGTAACCAGCGTAAACATCGGGTAACTAGGGAAAGGTCTTCCCTTGGTTACCCGATGTTTACGCTGGTTACAGCTTACCGCAGCTGCCAGTGCCGGCTCCTGCTCGCTTCATTTCGTCGCTCTCTCGCTGTCACACACAGCGATGTGTGTGTCACAGCGGGAGAGTGACGACCAAAAAATGAAGCTGGACATTCAGCAACGACCGGCGACCTCACAGCAGGGGCCAGGTCGTTGCTGGATGTCACACACAGCGACAGCGACGGGACATCGCTGCAACGTCACAGAAAATGGTGACGTAGCAGCGACATCGTTGTCGTCGTCGTTATGTGTGACACCAGCTTTAGAAAGGAGCCGATGTATTGTAAAGAACATGATTGAGAATAGATAGCATATTACCCCCTGATTACCAGTTTGTCCATGTATAAGGAGAACACTATTTGCAAAAGCTGGCTTGGTTTCCTTATTGAAAGTTTTAACTGGACGCTCTCACACTAAAGGTGGCTTTACACACTGCAACATTGCAAACGACATCGCTGTAACGTCACCGGTTTTGTGACGTAATAGTGACCTCCCCAGCGACATTGCAGTGTGTGAAACACATCAGCAACCTGGCCCCTGCTGTGAAGTTGCTGATCACTACAAATCGTTCAGGACCATTCTTTGGTCCTTTGTTTCCCGCTTTGCAGCAAAGTCTCAGTGTGTAAAGGGGACTTAAAACACTGCAAACGAGTGATGTGTCACAATATCTGTCAATCACTATTCTCTGTCAGTCGGTCTCTCCCTCTCGGTCTCTATTCTCTCCCTCTCGGTCTCTATTCTCTCTCTGTCGGTCCGTCACTATCTCTGTCCCTCTCTCACAGTCTGTCGGTCATTTTCCCCTCCTCTCTCATACTCACCATTCCCCGATCCCCGGCGCGGCGCTGCACGGCTTTCTCACTGCTGCGGCGGCTTTTACTATTTTGAAAAAGCCGGCCACTCATTAAACAATTTCGTATTCCCTACTTTCCCCGCCCACAGGCGCCTATGATTGGTTGCAGTGAGACACGCCCCAACGCTGAGTGACAGGTGTCTCACTGCACCCAATCACAGCAGCCGGTGGGCGGGTCTATACTGTGCAGTGAAATAAATAATTAAATAATTAAAAAAAGCGGCGTGCGGTCCCCCCAATTTTAATACCAGCCAGATAAAGCCATACGGCTGAAGGCTGGTATTCTCAGGATGGGGAGCTCCACGTTATGGGGAGCCCCCCAGCCTAACAATATCAGTCAGCAGCCGCCCAGAATTGCCGCATACATTATATGCGACAGTTCTGGGACTGTACCCGGCTCTTCCCGATTTGCCCTGGTGCGTTGGCAAATCGGGGTAATAAGGAGTTATTGTCAGCCCATAGCTGCCAATAAGTACTAGATTAATCATGGGAAGCGTCTCCCTGAGAAACCTTCCATGATTAATCTGTAAATTACAGTAAATAAAGACACACACCCGAAAAAATCCTTTATTAGAAATAAAAAACACAAACAAATTCCCTCATCACCAATTTAATCAGCCCCAAAAAGCCCTCCATGTCCGGCGTAATCCACGGACCTCCAGCATCGCTTCCAGCTGTGCTGCATGGAGGTGACAGGAGCAGCAGAAGACACCGCCGCTCCTGTCACCTCCACGCAGCAACTGAGGTGAGTAGCGCGATCTGCTGAGGTGTCACTGAGGTTACCCGCTGTCACTGGATCCAGCAGTGGATCCAGCGGTGGATCCAGCGGTGGCCGCGGGTAACCTCAGTGACAGCTCAGCTGATCGCGCTACTCACCGCCTCTCCGGTCAGCTCCACGCAGCAACTAAGGTGAGTAGCGCGATCAGCTGAGCTGTCACTGAGGTTACCCACGGCCACCGCTGGATCCAGTGACAGCGGGTAACCTCAGTGACAGGAGCGGCGGTGTCTTCTGCTGCTCCTGTCACCTCCATGCAGCACAGCTGGAAGCGATGCTGGATGTCCGTGGATTATGCCGGACAAGGAGGGCTTTTTGGGGCTGATTAAATTGGTGATGAGGGAATGTGTTTGTGTTTTTTATTTCTAATAAATGATTTTTTCAGTTGTGTGTGTTTATTTACTGTAATTTACAGATTAATCATGGAAGGTATCTCGGGGAGATGCCTGACATGATTAATCTAGGACTTATTGGCAGCTATGGGCTGCCAATAACTCCTTATTACCCTGATTTGCCAACGCACCAGGGCAAATCGGGAAGAGTCGGGTACAGTCCCAGAACTGTCGCATATAATGTATGCGGCAATTCTGGGCGGCTGAGGACTGATATTGTTAGGCTGGGGGGCTCCCCATAATGTGGAGCTCCCCATCCTGAAAATACCAGCCTTCAGCCGTATGGTTTTATCTGGCTGGTATTAAAATTGGGGAGTACCGCACGCCGTTTTTTTTAATTATTTAATTATTTATTTCACTGCACAGTATAGACACACCCACCGGCTGCTGTGATTGGGTGCAGTGAGACACCTGTCACTCAGCGTGGGGGCGTGTCTCACTGCAACCAATCATAGGCGCCTGTGGGCAGGGAAAGTAAGGAATACGAAATTGTTTAATGAGCGGCCGGCTTTTTCAAAATAGTAAAAGCCGCCGCAGCAGTGTGAATGCCTTGCAGCGCCGCATCGGGGATCGGGGAATGGTGAGTATGAGAGAGGAGGGGAAAATGACCGACAGACTGTGAGAGAGGGACAGAGATAGTGACGGACCGAGAGAGAGAGAATAGAGACCGAGATGGAGAGACCGACTGACAGAGAATAGTGATTGACAGATATTGTGACACATCACTCGTTTCCAGTGTTTGACTAGCTAGGTCGTTCTGCAGGTCCGGATCGCTGTTGCGTCGCTGGCCAGGTTTGCCTGTTTGACAGCTCACCAGAGACTCACCAGACACTTTGTAGCGATCCCGGCCAGGTTGGGATCGCTGGTGGGATCGCTGAAAGTCTCAGTGTGTAAAGGGGCCTTAAGTGCATCAGAATGGACAGTGGAGATCTTAAGGCCCCTTTACACACTGAGACTTTCTAGCGATCCCACCAGCGATCCCAACCTAGCCGGGATCGCTACAAAGTCTCTGGTGAGTCGCTGGTGAGCTGTCAAACAGGCAGACCTGGCCAACGACGCAACAGCGATCCGGACCTGCAGAACGACCTAGCTAGTCATTGGGGACGTTATAAAGCAGCTTTTTGAAAGGGAAGTCGCTAACGAAGTCGCTGTAAAGTCCCCTTTACACACTGAGACTTTCTAGCGATCATGCTGCACCGCGGGAAACAAAGGACCAAAGAATGGTCCTGAACGATTTGTAGCGATCAGCAACTTCACAGCAGGGGCCAAGTCGCTGATGTGTTTCACACACTGCAATGTTGCTGGGGAGGTCGCTATTACGTCACAAAACCGGTGACGTTACTGCGATGTCGTTTGCGATGTTGCAGTGTGTAACGCCACCTTTAAACTCTAAAATACCATCACACACTCAAAAACCTAACCCTAAAGTTTCTGCAATATGCCAGGGAACAGAAAATGCAGACCTGACCCACGACTGCCACTCTGTGCCACATTACAGCAGTCCTACAGCTCTCCATGATGCAGAATTTCACCTGCTTAGGAGGGAGACATTGACCTTCTTGCCTCCAGGGCACAGGCTGCACCAACTGTATGTTCGACCCTTTTGCCACTGGCCCAATATAGTTATATTGGCAGCACTCCCTAAATAGTAATCAAAAGCTCAATGACACTGGAGAAGGCCAAGACACAGTGCAAACAGTGTGATTCAGTGAATCCAGACAGCTTCAGTGCAGTGCTTACCAGCATTTTTAGGTAGTATAAAGAAAATTTACAAAATGATATCAAAGGAACAAATCCAATATTTAAGAAATAAATTACAAAAGTGCTTATATTTACTAGCACTATTACACAATTCCCATCAATGAAGATAATCTTTAACCCCTTTACCCTGTTTTCACCTTCATGACCAGGGCACTGTTTTTCATGACATATTGTACTTCATGACAGTGGTACATTTAAGACAATAGTTTTTTCATTTTTTTGTGAAAATATTGGAAATTTAGTGAAAGTTTTGCAATTTTCAAAATGTTAATTTATGCCCTTAAATCCAAACGTTATGTCATACAAAATAGTCACTAAATATAATTTCCCACATGTCTACTTTATATCTGGACAATTTTTGAAACATAATTTTTGGGGGTAAGTTTTTACGCAATTTCTCATTTTTCCAGCAAAGTTTACAAAAGTTTTTATAGCTTTCCATTTCTCATTTTGTGAGGCAGAAAATCAGGAATTGTTTTTGTTTTCTTTGTATTTTTTTACGCCATTCACTGTCTTAAAGTGATAAGACACTTTTACTCTTCAGATCAGTTTGATTACAGTGATACCACATTTACACAGTTTTTTCATGTTTTGCTGCTTTTACACCATAAAATATTTTATAGACAATAAAACCTGTTTGTGCATCGCTGTAGTCTATCACTTTCTTATTTTTCTGCTCATGGAGCTGTATCATGGATTGTTTTTGCGTGGCAAGATGACGTTTTCAGCACTACCATTTTAATTCATATATGACTTTTTAATCGTGTTTTATTCCACCTTTTTGTCAGCTGTTTAATGAAAAGACAGTTCTTGTTCCTTTTTTTGTTTTTTTTTGTTTACAGTGTTCACTAAAGGGGTTAACTATTGTGACAGTTGTATAGATTGAATTGTTACCGATGCGGTTATAGCAAATATGTGTATTTCGTTTATTTTCAATTTTTTTTTACACAAATATAAAAATGTATTGGAATTTTTGGAGGGGTTCTTTATTTTGTGGTTTTTTTTAATATTGTTACTCTTTTTTTAAATTTTTATTTAGTCCCTGTATGGGACATTACCCCACAGTGCTCTGATTGCAGACATACTGTACTGCAATGCTCGATCACTGCTTAGCTGCCAAAGCTTCACTGTGAAAGCCTGAGTGATCATTCTGCAGGCATGATCCCTCAGGCTTCTTGTAGTCAGGCGACCCGGAGGTTACCATGACGACAATGGGTCACCATGATGATGATTGTGCCGTTGCAATTACATTGTGGGGGTACCGATCGAAAGGGAGAGCGTAATGCCTCTCCCGATCCCCTAAGTGCCAAGATTGATATAGATTGTGGCCTTTAGGGGGTTAAGCAGCCAGGGATGGTGCTGGGACCTTCCCTGGTTATGATGCTGAAGCCTTTCAAAAAACTTCATTAGCTTACGAACTGCACCCAAATTCCAAACTTAGACATAGACTTTTTTAAAAGTCCAGTTTGAGATCTAGCCTCAAACACCTGGTGTCCAGTACAAACCTGGAACTTTACCATTTGATTTCGCTCATCCCTATATCAGACATATACAGTTAGGTCCAGAAATATTTGGACAGTGACAGAAGTTTTGTTATTTTAGCTGTTTACAAAAACATGTTCAGAAATACAATTATATATATAATATGGGCTGAAAGTGCACACTCCCAGCTGCAATATGAGAGTTTTCACATCCAAATCGGAGAAAGGGTTTAGGAATCATAGCTCTGTAATGCATAGCCTCCTCTTTTTCAAGGGACCAAAAGTAATTGGACAAGGGACTCTAAGGGCTGCAATTAACTCTGAAGGCGTCTCCCTCGTTAACCTGTAATCAATGAAGTAGTTAAAAGGTCTGGGGTTGATTAAAGGTGTGTGGTTTTGCATTAGGAAGCTGTTGCTGTGACCAGACAACATGCGGTCTAAGGAACTCTCAATTGAGGTGAAGCAGAACATCCTGAGGCTGAAAAAAAAGAAAAAATCCATCAGAGAGATAGCAGACATGCTTGGAGTAGCAAAATCAACAGTCGGGTACATTCTGAGAAAAAAGGAATTGACTGGTGAGCTTGGAAACTCAAAAAGGCCTGGGCGTCCACGGATGACAACAGTGGTGGATGATCGCCGCATATTTTCTTTGGTGAAGAATAGAGATGAGCGAACCAGGCCCGGTTCGGCTCGAGGTCGGTTCGCCGAACGGAGCTCCCGTTCGAGTTCGGCTCGTCGAACGTTCGACGAACCGAACTCGAACTGCATAGGAAACAATGGCAGGCAATCACAAACACAGAAAAACACCTAGAAAACACCCTCAAAGGTGTCCAAAAGGTGACAAACAACTCACAACACATGGGAAAGTGACAAGGACATATACTCATGCGAAAACAAAAGAGCTGGACAAGGAAAAAGAGGAGGACACACAGATATATGAGTATATGCAAGGAAACATCGATTCCATTATTGTGCAACTTGAGCCCTGCTCATTTTAGGCTTCCAATCTGGATAAATTGCCTGAGCTCGCTACGTACGCCTTGGTGATCTTGTCGTGTTCTGCAGCCAGCGTTCTCTCGGAACCTGTCTTCAGTGCTGCTGGGGGTCTGCTGGCAGATAACCACACGTGTCTGTCCACTGACAATGTGGACATGGCTCTCAGAGGACTTTTCTTCCCCTGGGTCAGCCAGGGGACGGGAAAGGCACGCGTATTTTTGAGAGTGCTTCATGCAAAGCATCTTTTTCTTTTTCAAAAGGGGGCTCAACCGATGCCAGTCAAGTGGGGTGTGTGTGGCCCAGTTAGTGGAAACGAGGGAGACTGTGGTTGGAGTCCCCTCGCTGTGTCTCTAAAAGAACCAAGATGAACAAGTCATGGCTCTCAGAGGACTTTTCTTCCCCTGGGTCAGCCAGGGGACGGGAAAGGCACGCGTATTTTTGAGAGTGCTTCATGCAAAGCAAAAGGGGGCTCAACCGATGCCAGTCAAGTGGGGTGTGTGTGGCCCAGTTAGTGGAAACGAGGGAGACTGTGGTTGGAGTCCCCTCGCTGTGTTTCTAAAAGAACCAAGATGAACAAGTCATGGCTCTCAGAGGATTTTTCTTCCCCTGGGTCAGCCAAGGGACGGGAAAGGCACGCGTATTTTTGAGAGTGCTTCATGCAAAGCATCTTTTTCTTTTTCAAAAGGGGGCTCAACCGATGCCAGTCAAGTGGGGTGTGTGTGGCCCAGTTAGTGGAAACGAGGGAGACTGTGGTTGGAGTCCCCTCGCTGTGTCTCTAAAAGAACCAAGATGAACAAGTCATGGCTCTCAGAGGACTTTTCTTCCCCTGGGTCAGCCAGGGGACGGGAAAGGCACGCGTATTTTTGAGAGTGCTTCATGCAAAGCATCTTTTTCTTTTTCAAAAGGGGGCTCAACCGATGCCAGTCAAGTGGGGTGTGTGTGGCCCAGTTAGTGGAAACGAGGGAGACTGTGGTTGGAGTCCCCTCGCTGTGTTTCTAAAAGAACCAAGATGAACAAGTCATGGCTCTCAGAGGACTTTTCTTCCCCTGGGTCAGCCAGGGGACGGGAAAGGCACGCGTATTTTTGAGAGTGCTTCATGCAAAGCATCTTTTTCTTTTTCAAAAGGGGGCTCAACCGATGCCAGTCAAGTGGGGTGTGTGTGGCCCAGTTAGTGGAAACGAGGGAGACTGTGGTTGGAGTCCCCTCACTGTGTTTCTAAAAGAACCAAGATGAACAAGTCATGGCTCTCAGAGGACTTTTCTTCCCCTGGGTCAGCCAGGGGACGGGAAAGGCACGCGTATTTTTGAGAGTGCTTCATGCAAAGCATCTTTTTCTTTTTCAAAAGGGGGCTCAACCGATGCCAGTCAAGTGGGGTGTGTGTGGCCCAGTTAGTGGAAACGAGGGAGACTGTGGTTGGAGTCCCCTCGCTGTGTTTCTAAAAGAACCAAGATGAACAAGTCATGGCTCTCAAAGGACTTTTCTTCCCCTGGGTCAGCCAGGGGACGGGAAAGGCACACGTATTTTTGAGAGTGCTTCATGCAAAGCATCTTTTTCTTTTTCAAAAGGGTGCTCAACCGATGCCAGTCAAGTGGGGTGTGTGTGGCCCAGTTAGTGGAAATGAGGGAGACTGTGGTTGGAGTCCCCTCGCTGTGTCTCTAAAAGAACCAAGATGAACAAGTCATGGCTCTCAGAGGACTTTTCTTCCCCTGGGTCAGCCAGGGGACGGGAAAGGCACGCGTATTTTTGAGAGTGCTTCATGCAAAGCATCTTTTTCTTTTTCAAAAGGGGGCTCAACCGATGCCAGTCAAGTGGGGTGTGTGTGGCCCAGTTAGTGGAAACGAGGGAGACTGTGGTTGGAGTCCCCTCGCTGTGTTTCTAAAAGAACCAAGATGAACAAGTCATGGCTCTCAGAGGACTTTTCTTCCCCTGGGTCAGCCAGGGGACGGGAAAGGCACGCGTATTTTTGAGAGTGCTTCATGCAAAGCATCTTTTTCTTTTTCAAAAGGGGGCTCAACCAATGCCAGTCAAGTGGGGTGTGTGTGGCCCAGTTAGTGGAAACGAGGGAGACTGTGGTTGGAGTCCCCTCGCTGTGTTTCTAAAAGAACCAAGATGAACAAGTCATGGCTCTCAGAGGACTTTTCTTCCCCTGGGTCAGCCAGGGGACGGGAAAGGCACGCGTATTTTTGAGAGTGCTTCATGCAAAGCATCTTTTTCTTTTTCAAAAGGGGGCTCAACCGATGCCAGTCAAGTGGGGTGTGTGTGGCCCAGTTAGTGGAAACGAGGGAGACTGTGGTTGGAGTCCCCTCGCTGTGTCTCTAAAAGAACCAAGATGAACAAGTCATGGCTCTCAAAGGACTTTTCTTCCCCTGGGTCAGCCAGGGGACGGGAAAGGCACGCGTATTTTTGAGAGTGCTTCATGCAAAGCATCTTTTTCTTTTTCAAAAGGGGGCTCAACCGATGCCAGTCAAGTGGGGTGTGTGTGGCCCAGTTAGTGGAAACGAGGGAGACTGTGGTTGGAGTCCCCTCGCTGTGTCTCTAAAAGAACCAAGATGAACAAGTCATGGCTCTCAAAGGACTTTTCTTCCCCTGGGTCAGCCAGGGGACGGGAAAGGCACGCGTATTTTTGAGAGTGCTTCATGCAAAGCATCTTTTTCTTTTTCAAAAGGGGGCTCAACCGATGCCAGTCAAGTGGGGTGTGTGTGGCCCAGTTAGTGGAAACGAGGGAGACTGTGGTTGAGGTCCCCTCGCTGTGTCTCTAAAAGAACCAAGATGAACAAGTCATGGCTCTCAAAGGACTTTTCTTCCCCTGGGTCAGCCAGGGGACGGGAAAGGCACGCGTATTTTTGAGAGTGCTTCATGCAAAGCATCTTTTTCTTTTTCAAAAGGGGGCTCAACCGATGCCAGTCAAGTGGGGTGTGTGTGGCCCAATTAGTGGAAACGAGGGAGACTGTGGTTGGAGTCCCCTCGTTGTGTCTCTAAAAGAACCAAGATGAACAAGTCATGGCTCTCAGAGGACTTTTCTTCCCCTGGGTCAGCCAGGGGATGGGAAAGGCACGCGTATTTTTGAGAGTGCTTCATGCAAAGCATCTTTTTCTTTTTCAAAAGGGGGCTCAACCGATGCCAGTCAAGTGGGGTGTGTGTGGCCCAATTAGTGGAAACGAGGGAGACTGTGGTTGGAGTCCCCTCGTTGTGTCTCTAAAAGAACCAAGATGAACAAGTCATGGCTCTCAGAGGACTTTTCTTCCCCTGGGTCAGCCAGGGGATGGGAAAGGCACGCGTATTTTTGAGAGTGCTTCATGCAAAGCATCTTTTTCTTTTTCAAAAGGGGGCTCAACCGATGCCAGTCAAGTGGGGTGTGTGTGGCCCAGTTAGTGGAAACGAGGGAGACTGTGGTTGGAGTCCCCTCGCTGTGTTTTACATGCTTTTAGAAGGGCATGACATGGCTTGGAGGTTGACTTTCATCATATGCAAACTGTTGGCTACCAAAATGCTGCCTTTCCAACAACTGTGGTTATAGGCAATGAGGAACATACTGATGAAGATGAGACGCAGATACCCGATTGGGATGACAACTTAAATATTCGGTCAGGGCAAGAAGAGGCTCGGTCTGAGGGGGAGGGGAGTGCAAACACAACAATTGATGATGAAGTTCTACATCCCACCTACGGTCAACCCACAGTCAGACACTCGAGGAGGTCAACAGAGGCGGTGGAGGAGGATGCAACCGACGTCGAAGTAACCTTGCGCCTTCCTGGACACAGTCGGAGCACTGGTAGCACGTCTACAACTGCATCCTCAGCCACCACTCTGCCTCTGAGCATTATTCGGGGGGGATCAACAGGTCGCATGGCCTCTAAGCCTTGCCTAGCCTGGTCCTTTTTTGACATAAAAAAAGATCGCCCAAATTATGTGATCTGTAACATTTGGCATGGTTATCTTAGTAGAGGTCAAAACCTCAGCAGTTTGACAACTTCTTCCATGAATCGTCACATGAATAAATATCATATGGCCTGGTGGGAAGCTCACCGTGCTGCAATGCGGCCTAGTGGAGCCAACCATCCACCGCCTGCCCCTTCCAGGGCATCCGCGCACTCGTCATCTTCTAGGACTGTGTGGACAGCTGTCACACCTGTTTTTCCACCCACAACTTCCACCACTGTAACCGCAACAGGCAGTTTGCTTGGTAGGTCGTCAGTTGTTTTGGAAGGGGAAACAAGTGAGTGTGTACAGCTCTCTCAGACATCGATAGCACCAACTTTGGATGAAGGCAACATCATGTCTCTGCCTGCACTTTCCTCACAAAGCTGCATTTTTCCAGGGACACCCTACTCAACACCGTCTACACACAGCAGCCAGATCTCTGTCCCTCAGATGTGGTCAAATAAAAGGCCACTTCCTGCGACCCATGACAAAGCGAAGAGGTTGACTCTATCCCTCTGTAAGCTCTTGGCTACCGAAATGCTGCCTTTCCGCCTAGTGGACACACAGGATTTTAGAGACCTTATGTCTGTCGCTGTGCCCCAGTACCAGATGCCTAGTCGCCACTACTTCTCTAAGAAAGGTGTGCCCGCGCTACACCAGCATGTCGCACACAACATCACCGCTTCCTTGAGAAACTCTGTGTGTGAACGGGTGCATTTCCCCACCGATACTTGGACCAGTAAGCATGGACAGGGACGTTACATGTCGCTGACTGGCCACTGGGTAACTATGGTGATAGATGGTGAAGGGTCTGCTGCACAAGTCTTGCCGTCCCCACGACTTGTGTGTCAATCCTCTGTCTGTCCAAGTTCCGCCACTGCTTCTGCATCCTCCACCTCATCTGGGTCCTCCACCTCCGCCCCAAGCCTGCCTGGTCAGACCACCAGCGTTCTTACTGCGCAGAAGGAATCACGCACCCCTCATTACTATGCTGGCAGCAGAGCGCAACGGCATCAGGCGGTCTTTAGCTTGACATGTCTTGGAAATAGGAGTCACACAGCGACTGAGTTGTGGGCAGCTCTGGAGACTGATTTTGATAAATGGTTGTCTCCACTCAACCTGCAGCCTGGTCAGGCCATGTGCGACAATGCTGCAAACCTGGGTGCGGCCCTTCGCCTGGGCAAGGTGACACACGTGCCTTGTATGGCTCACGTGTTGAACCCTGTTGTCCAGCAATTTTTAACACACTATCCCGGCCTAGATGGCCTTCTGACCAGGGCACAGAAACTGTCTGCAGTGCTCACTTCCGCCGTTCAACCGCCGCAGATGAGCGACTTGCATCGCTCCAGAAGTCTTTCGGCCTGCCGGTTCATCGCCTGAAATGCGATGTGGCGACACGCTGGAATTCAACTCTCCACATGTTACAGCGACTGTGGCAGCACCGGCGAGCCCTGGTGCAATACGTCATGATGTATAGCCTGGGCCAACGAGATGCAGAAGTGGGGCAGATCACCCTGATGGAGTGATCTCAGATCAAGGACCTATGCACCCTTCTGCACAGTTTCGACATGGCGACGAATATGTTTAGCGCTGACAATGCCATTATCAGCATGACGATTCCAGTCATTTACATGCTGGAGCACACGCTAAAGACTATTCGGAGTCAGGGGGTGGGACAACAGGAAGGGGAGGAACTACAGGAGGATTCATATGCGCAAGACACAACAACATCACCAAGGTCCAGACGTTCATCATCACCAACGCGGCAGGCATGGGACCATGGGGGACAGGGATCAACAAGGGCGCATGGTAGCAGGCGAGATGTTGAGGAAGGTGCAGGAGGACATGAAGATATGGAGGACGAACTGTCCATGGACATGGAAGACTCAGCAGATGAGGGGGACCTTGGTCAAATTTCAGTTGAAAGAGGTTGGGGGGAGATGTCAGAGGAAGAAAGAACGGTTAGCACCTCTATGCCACAAACACAGCGTGGACTTGGTCCGCATGGCTGCGCAAGACACATGAGTGCCTTCTTGTTGCACTACCTCCAACATGACCCTCGTATTGTCAAAATTAGAAGTGATGATGACTACTGGCTTGCCACACTATTAGATCCCCGGTACAAGTCCAAATTTTGTGACATAATTCCACCCATAGAAAGGGACGCACGTATGCAGGATTATCAGCAGAAGCTGTTACTCGATCTTAGCTCGGCTTTTCCACCAAACAACCGTGCAGGTGAAGGGAGTGATTCTCCCAGTTGTAACTTGACAAACATGGGACGGCCTCGTCATCTTCAACAGTCTACCCGTACCAGTAGGACCGTATCTGGTGCTGGTAACAGCAGTTTTATGGAATCTTTTCATAATTTTTTTAGACCCTCCTTTGCAAGGCCACCAGAGACAACAAGTCTGACACATAGTCAACGGATGGAGAGGATGATACAGGAGTATCTCCAAATGAACATCGATGCAATGACTTTGCAAATGGAGCCTTGCTCCTTTTGTGCTTCAAATCTAGAAAAATGTCAAGAGCTCTCCAGTTACGCCTTGAAGATTTTGTCGTGTCCAGCTGCCAGCGTTGTCTCTGAACGTGTCTTCAGTGCTGCTGGGTGTGTGCTGACAGATAAGCGCACGCGTCTGTCCAGTGACAATGTGGACAGACTGACGTTCATCAAAATGAACAAGTCATGGATCCAGAAGGAATTTACTACCCCTGTGTCATCCTGGGGAGAGTAAATGCTTGTGGATTTGGAATGTGCTTGATGCAAATCAAAACATCCTGTTTGCAACTAGGGCACAAGTGCTGCCACTGAATGGGTGGGTGTGTGTGGGGCACAATTTTTGGAAAAAAGGGAGGCTCAGCTTGGAGTAACCCTTGCTTACATTGTTTTTAAAAGGAGCCAAGATGACCAAGTCATGGTTCAGCAAAGACTTTATCTACCTACCCCGGTGTCATGCTGGGGACGGTTAATTATGGCGTATTTTTGAATGTGCTTGATGCAAATCAAAACATCCTGTTTGCAACTAGGGCACAAGTGCTGCCACTGATGGGGTGTCTGTGTGCCCAATTTTTGGAAAAAAGGTAGACTCCGCTTGGAGTAACCCTTGCTTGCTGTGTTTTTTAAAAATGATACAAGATGAACAGATCTGAAGGCAAGATGAAGGCAACATCATGTCTCCGCCTGCACTTTCCTCACAAACCTGCATTTTTCCAGGGACACCCTACTCAACACCGTCTACAGACAGCAGCCAGATCTCTGTCCCTCAGATGTGGTCAAATAAAAGGCCACTTACTGCGACCCATGACAAAGCTAAGTGGTTGACTCTATCCCTCTGTAAGCTGTTGGCTACCGAAATGCTGCCCTTACGCGTAGTGGACACACAGGATTTTACAGACCTTATGTCTGTCGCTGTGCCCCAGTACCAGATGCCCAATCACCACTGCTTCTCCAAGAAAAGCATGCCCGCGCTACACCAGCATGTCGCACACAACATCACCACTTCCTTGAGAAAATCTGTGTGCGACAGGGTGCATTTCAACACAGATACTTGGACCAGTAAGCATAGACAGGGTCATTACATGTCACTGACTGGGCACTGGCAAACTATGGTGAGAGATGGAGAAGGGTCTGCTGTACAAGTCTTGCCGTCCCCACGAGTTGTTTCAATCCTTCTTCTGTATGTAGAAGTTAATACACTGCTTCTGCCTCTTCAACCTCGTGTGGGTCCTCCACCTTGGCGCAAACCCTGTGTGGTCAGGCCACCCTTCCTTGCAACTGCGCACAAGGACTACCACACACCTCCTTACTATGCTGGCAGCAGAGCTCAATGCCATCAGGCGGTCAAAGTTTTACTTTGAAATGTATGGGAAATGTGAGTCACACCGCTATTACAGAGAATAGTAGTCAGGCAGGGTCAAAACATTAATTGAGGAACAGGAACAGAATGGGACGGCCAGGACTTAATCAGAAAACAAGCAGAGGTGAAATGCGTATCGGCTAACAAGGTACATAAACAGCAAGCAGGAAAAGTAGTCAGGTAACAAGCACACAAAATCATAAAACTGAACTGGGGGTAAAATTAACCAGAGGTTCATAGCTATGTCTGGCAGTGGTCTGCAGACAGGATGGGCATAAAAAAGGGTGTGGTGTCTTCCCATTGGTTGTAGCTGAATGATGGTATTTCATCTGTGAGATACCCACCAGCTACATTCAGCCAGAGATTCTGCATCTGTCAAGGTAATGCAGCCCAGTGGGTGAGCATAACCTGCGTCCACCTGCGCCGCTGGCATTGACTACTCTCCCATCATCAGCACTATTCATGAAAGGAACACGTTGTCACCTGGCGACCGGAGTACAAATTGACGGAGCGGACTCCGTTGGTGACTTAACAGCCGTGTGCTTCAATGATGCAAACCTGGCTGCGGGCCATCCTCAGGGCAATGTGACACACGTGCCTTTTATGGCTCACGTGTTGAACCGAATTCTCCAGCAATTTTTAAAACACCATCACGGCCTACATGGCCTTGTGCAGCGGGCACGCTCGCTATGTGCTCACTTCCATCGTGCGCACACAGCAGCTCAACAACTTTCATCACTCCGGAAGTCTTAGGGTCTGGCAGTTAAACGCCGGAAATGCGATGTTCCGACACGCAGGAATTGGAATCTGCACATGTTGCAGCGTGTGTGGCAGCACCGCAGAGCCCTGCTGAAATACGGTATGACATATAGCCTGGGATAACTTGATCAAGAGGTGGTGCAGATCACGCTGCTGGAGTGGTGTCAGATAAAGGACCTATGCACCCTGCTACACAGTTTTGAAATGTCGACGAAGATGTTTAGCACTGGCAATGTCATTCTCAGCGTGACAATTCTGGTCATCTACATGATGGAGCACACTGTAATTATTATTCGGAGTCAGGTGTTGGGACAAGAGGAAGGGGAGGAAGTACAGGAGGAGTCATATGCGGAAGGGATAACAAGATCTACGAGGTCCAGATGGTCAGCGGCACCTATGCGGCAGTCATGGTGAGGGAGAGGGATTAACAAGGGCGCATAGTATCAGCAAAAAGTGTTGATGAAAGTGCAGGAGCCCATGAAGAAATGGAGGACGAACTGGCGATGGGCATGGAAGACTCAGCAGATGAGTGAGAGCTTGCTCACATTTCGGTTGTGCGAGGTTGTGGGTAGAGGGCAGAGGAAGGATGCACGATTCTCACCTCTCTGCCACCAACACACCAAGGACTTGGTCCTCCTGGATGCACAAGACACATGAGCGCCTTCTTGCTGCACTACCTACATGACCCTCGGATTGTATGAATTTGAACTAATCCTGAATACTGGGTTGCCACACTGTTAGATCCCCGGTACAAGACAAAATTTGGCGAACTAATTCCTGCCATAGAAATAGACGCACGTATACAGGAGTATCTGCAGAATGTGGTACGCAATCTTAGATCTACTTTTCCACTAAACACCAGTGCTGCACAGAGTGAATCTCAACGCTTTGTCATGGATAGGAGGAAATGGTCTTTTACTTGTCCACATCGGAGGGACCGAGGGATGGCTGCTGTGCTGAGATGGCGTTGAGTACGGTGTCCCTGCACAGTTGCACTTTTGGTCATATCCCAAAATGAGTTGAAAAAGGACAGATGCTGTTGGAAAGGGGAACAGGTGTGTTGGAAAGGGGAAAAAAGTTTTGGTCCGTGGATTTGGTGGTTAAGCAACTGTAACATTTGCTGAAGAAACAACATCTGTTACAGTGGGACTGGCAGATTTGGATAAAGTGGTATATAATCTGTGACCGCTATATAACGAAAATTAATAAGAAAAGAAAGAGAAAGGTATATATCCCCATCAGCAGTCAATGTCCACCGTGCTCCCAGTTGGAAAAGGAGAGGTTGGCAACTTGAAGGTTTGGTGGAGGATACAGAGCTGTGTGGCTATGAAACTAATAGTAGCCTGAACCGAGTTAGACGCCATTCGGATCCGGAGACTGTGAGCCCTGTTAGCGTCACAGGGTCCACATGCCCACCCAGCCCAGGAACTCCCTGTTAACAACACAGGGGCCATTGAGTACGCTGACCGTGTGCGTAGGGGCCACACCTGTGGACAGCAGGCGCATCAGCAGCAGCAGGCCTGTTAATGCCACTGGGCTGCACAAGCAGGACTGGTAGGACAGGAGCTGGTCTTAACCGTTCTGCGTTACCAACTGTGGTGGTGGCCTGCATCCACCACCCTATCCCTGCCTACCTCTGGCCTAAAGCCGCAATGGGTTCAACACATGGAGGTGTGCTCTTTCGGAGCATAATAGAAGACTGCGCACCTCCTTGTTGGCTCCAGCCCCTTTTATAACCTGGGTCCGCCCCAAACCAGGGTGAACCACAATGCACCTCCTGGAGACAAAAGTAGAGTGACACGTCATGAGTGGCATAACTAGCGTCCTATTTGGAAACGCAACTTCAATGATGACCTCATGGCTGCCATGACCCAAACACCTCACCAGTCATCGTCTGACCATCAATAATGCGGTGACAAGTCATAGGTGTGGGCCTCTGCAAGCCATTTGGGAGGACACCTGATGCCCTGTGGTCTATATGGGACCCCCACAACAGGGCCAGGGCCAAAGAGTTCATTACCGGACCTAGTCTCTGATGCAGGAAGTGCCTGAGCATGCTCAGTAGCATGAAATACAGTCTCTGAAAAAAGACTATCAGCTTTAGCATGGTGTCTAGGCACAAAACAGGACTTAGACCCGGCACGGAATGCAAGCACCTGCGCAAAGAGGGTTTTCACACTTAGTGTGGGAGCATGCGCTGTATCCCGAAAAGAAGACTTAGCGTCAGGAATAACACAGTCAGGCTGAGCATACTCACTACGCGAAACACTGTAATTATGCTGCAGCTGGGGTACATCGGCACACGCATGCGCACTAGCTGCCTCTCCACACTTAGACGTGGAGGGGAAATTTGTCTTGGAGATGCTGTCTATGAACAGAAGGAAAAGCTAAAGGAAGCCTGACTTTCTATCCCTTCGAATTATGATATGCAGCAATGAATTCCATGAGTTTGCTATAACATTAGCGTAGCAAAATGTGCATGAGGGTGTGATGTAGAGGTGCTAGAAATAGCTTGTCATCAGTGGGGCACTAATGGAATACAACAGCCAGTTCTATGATGCCACTAAATGGCAGTATTTTGTGCTATCATTATAGCTTATTAAAAACAGAGCAGGAGGTTGTCATGCAGAGGTGCTGCACATAGATTTGCAGTAGTGTGAATAGACAAAAGTACAATAGCCGCGTTTAGGATGCCACTAGGTACACTGAGTGTTTGCTAGTATAATGGCTGAGTTTAAAAAAGTTTGAGTGTGCAATGCAGGCAGACATGCTGCAATTATGTTTACAATAGTGTGAATAGACAAAAGTACAATAGCCACGTTTAGGATGCCACTAGGTACACTGAGTGTTTGCTAGTATAATGGCTGAGTTTAAAAAAGTTTGAGTGTGCAATGCAGGCAGACATGCTGCAAATATGTTTACAATAGTGTGAATAGACAAAAGTACAATAGCCACGTTTAGGATGCCACTAGGTACACTGAGTGTTTGCTAGTATAATGGCTGAGTTTAAAAAAGTTTGAGTGTGCAATGCAGGCAGACATGCTGCAAATATGTTTACAATAGTGTGAATAGACAAAAGTACAATAGCCACGTTTAGGATGCCACTAGGTACACTGAGTGTTTGCTAGTATAATGGCTGAGTTTAAAAAAGTTTGAGTGTGCAATGCAGGCAGACGTGCTTCAAATATCGTTACAATAGTGTGAATAGACAAAAGTACAATAGCCACGTTTAGGATGCCAATAGGTACACTGAGTGTTTGCTAGTATAATGGCTGAGTTTAAAAAAGTTTGAGTGTGCAATGCAGGCAGACATGCTTCAAATATCGTTACAATAGTGTGAATAGACAAAAGTACAATAGCCACGTTTAGGATGCCACTAGGTACACTGAGTGTTTGCTAGTATAATGGCTGAGTTTAAAAAAGTTTGAGTGTGCAATGCAGGCAGACATGCTGCAAATATGTTTACAATAGTGTGAATAGACAAAAGTACAATAGCCACGTTTAGGATGCCACTAGGTACACTGAGTGTTTGCTAGTATAATGGCTGAGTTTAAAAAAGTTTGAGTGTGCAATGCAGGCAGACATGCTGCAAATATGTTTACAATAGTGTGAATAGACAAAAGTACAATAGCCACGTTTAGGATGCCACTAGGTACACTGAGTGTTTGCTAGTATAATGGCTGAGTTTAAAAAAGTTTGAGTGTGCAATGCAGGCAGACATGCTGCAAATATGTTTACAATAGTGTGAATAGACAAAAGTACAATAGCCACGTTTAGGATGCCACTAGGTACACTGAGTGTTTGCTAGTATAATGGCTGAGTTTAAAAAAGTTTGAGTGTGCAATGCAGACAGACATGCTGCAAATATGTTTACAATAGTGTGAATAGACAAAAGTACAATAGCCACGTTTAGGATGCCACTAGGTACACTGAGTGTTTGCTAGTATAATGGCTGAGTTTAAAAAAGTTTGAGTGTGCAATGCAGGCAGACATGCTGCAAATATGTTTACAATAGTGTGAATAGACAAAAGTACAATAGCCACGTTTAGGATGCCACTAGGTACACTGAGTGTTTGCTAGTATAATGGCTGAGTTTAAAAAAGTTTGAGTGTGCAATGCAGGCAGACATGCTTCAAATATCGTTACAATAGTGTGAATAGACAAAAGTACAATAGCCACGTTTAGGATGCCAATAGGTACACTGAGTGTTTGCTAGTATAATGGCTGAGTTTAAAAAAGTTTGAGTGTGCAATGCAGGCAGACATGCTGCAAATATGTTTACAATAGTGTGAATAGACAAAAGTACAATAGCCACGTTTAGGATGCCACTAGGTACACTGAGTGTTTGGTAGTATAATGGCTGAGTTTAAAAAAGTTTGAGTGTGCAATGCAGGCAGACATGCTGCAAATATGTTTACAATAGTGTGAATAGACAAAAGTACAATAGCCACGTTTAGGATGCCAATAGGTACACTGAGTGTTTGCTAGTATAATGGCTGAGTTTAAAAAAGTTTGAGTGTGCAATGCAGGCAGACATGCTTCAAATATCGTTACAATAGTGTGAATAGACAAAAGTACAATAGCCACGTTTAGGATGCCAATAGGTACACTGAGTGTTTGCTAGTATAATGGCTGAGTTTAAAAAAGTTTGAGTGTGCAATGCAGGCAGACATGCTGCAAATATGTTTACAATAGTGTGAATAGACAAAAGTACAATAGCCACGTTTAGGATGCCAATAGGTACACTGAGTGTTTGCTAGTATAATGGCTGAGTTTAAAAAAGTTTGAGTGTGCAATGCAGGCAGACATGCTGCAAATATGTTTACAATAGTGTGAATAGACAAAAGTACAATAGCCACGTTTAGGATGCCACTAGGTACACTGAGTGTTTGCTAGTATAATGGCTGAGTTTAAAAAAGTTTGAGTGTGCAATGCAGGTAGACATGCTGCAAATATGTTTACAATAGTGTGAATAGACAAAAGTACAATAGCCACGTTTAGGATGCCAATAGGTACACTGAGTGTTTGCTAGTATAATGGCTGAGTTTAAAAAAGTTTGAGTGTGCAATGCAGGCAGACATGCTGCAAATATGTTTACAATAGTGTGAATAGACAAAAATACAATAGCCACGTTTAGGATGCCACTAGGTACACTGAGTGTTTGCTAGTATAATGGCTGAGTTTAAAAAAGTTTAAGTGTGCAATGCAGGCAGACATGCTGCAAATATGTTTACAATAGTGTGAATAGACAAAAGTACAATAGCCACGTTTAGGATGCCACTAGGTACACTGAGTGTTTGCTAGTATAATGGCTGAGTTTAAAAAAGTTTGAGTGTGCAATGCAGGCAGACATGCTGCAAATATGTTTACAATAGTGTGAATAGACAAAAGTACAATAGCCACGTTTAGGATGCCACTAGGTACACTGAGTGTTTGCTAGTATAATGGCTGAGTTTAAAAAAGTTTGAGTGTGCAATGCAGGCAGACATGCTGCAAATATGTTTACAATAGTGTGAATAGACAAAAGTACAATAGCCACGTTTAGGATGCCAATAGGTACACTGAGTGTTTGCTAGTATAATGGCTGAGTTTAAAAAAGTTTGAGTGTGCAATGCAGGCAGACATGCTTCAAATATCGTTACAATAGTGTGAATAGACAAAAGTACAATAGCCACGTTTAGGATGCCAATAGGTACACTGAGTGTTTGCTAGTATAATGGCTGAGTTTAAAAAAGTTTGAGTGTGCAATGCAGGCAGACATGCTGCAAATATGTTTACAATAGTGTGAATAGACAAAAGTACAATAGCCACGTTTAGGATGCCAATAGGTACACTGAGTGTTTGCTAGTATAATGGCTGAGTTTAAAAAAGTTTGAGTGTGCAATGCAGGCAGACATGCTGCAAATATGTTTACAATAGTGTGAATAGACAAAAGTACAATAGCCACGTTTAGGATGCCACTAGGTACACTGAGTGTTTGCTAGTATAATGGCTGAGTTTAAAAAAGTTTGAGTGTGCAATGCAGGCAGACATGCTGCAAATATGTTTACAATAGTCTGAATAGACAAAAGTACAATAGCCACGTTTAGGATGCCACTAGGTACACTGAGTGTTTGCTAGTATAATGGCTGAGTTTAAAAAAGTTTGAGTGTGCAATGCAGGCAGACATGCTGCAAATATGTTTACAATAGTGTGAATAGACAAAAGTACAATAGCCACAATTAGGATGCCACTAGGTACACTGAGTGTTTGCTAGTATAATGGCTGAGTTTAAAAAAGTTTGAGTGTGCAATGCAGGCAGACATGCTTCAAATATCGTTACAATAGTGTGAATAGACAAAAGTACAATAGCCACGTTTAGGATGCCACTAGGTACACTGAGTGTTTGCTAGTATAATGGCTGAGTTTAAAAAAGTTTGAGTGTGCAATGCAGGCAGACATGCTGCAAATATGTTTACAATAGTGTGAATAGACAAAAGTACAATAGCCACGTTTAGGATGCCACTAGGTACACTGAGTGTTTGCTAGTATAATGGCTGAGTTTAAAAAAGTTTGAGTGTGCAATGCAGGCAGACATGCTGCAAATATGTTTACAATAGTGTGAATAGACAAAAGTACAATAGCCACGTTTAGGATGCCACTAGGTACACTGAGTGTTTGCTAGTATAATGGCTGAGTTTAAAAAAGTTTGAGTGTGCAATGCAGGCAGACATGCTGCAAATATGTTTACAATAGTGTGAATAGACAAAAGTACAATAGCCACGTTTAGGATGCCAATAGGTACACTGAGTGTTTGCTAGTATAATGGCTGAGTTTAAAAAAGTTTGAGTGTGCAATGCAGGCAGACATGCTGCAAATATGTTTACAATAGTGTGAATAGACAAAAGTACAATAGCCACGTTTAGGATGCCACTAGGTACACTGAGTGTTTGCTAGTATAATGGCTGAGTTTAAAAAAGTTTGAGTGTGCAATGCAGGCAGACATGCTGCAAATATGTTTACAATAGTGTGAATAGACAAAAGTACAATAGCCACGTTTAGGATGCCACTAGGTACACTGAGTGTTTGCTAGTATAATGGCTGAGTTTAAAAAAGTTTGAGTGTGCAATGCAGGCAGACATGCTGCAAATATGTTTACAATAGTGTGAATAGACAAAAGTACAATAGCCACGTTTAGGATGCCACTAGGTACACTGAGTGTTTGCTAGTAAAATGGCTGAGTTTAAAAAAGTTTGAGTGTGCAATGCAGGCAGACATGCTGCAAATATGTTTACAATAGTGTGAATAGACAAAAGTACAAAAGCCACGTTTAGGATGCCACTAGGTACACTGAGTGTTTGCTAGTATAATGGCTGAGTTTAAAAAAGTTTGAGTGTGCAATGCAGGCAGACATGCTGCAAATATGTTTACAATAGTGTGAATAGACAAAAGTACAATAGCCACGTTTAGGATGCCACTAGGTACACTGAGTGTTTGCTAGTATAATGGCTGAGTTTAAAAAAGTTTGAGTGTGCAATGCAGGCAGACATGCTGCAAATATGTTTACAATAGTGTGAATAGACAAAAGTACAATAGCCACGTTTAGGATGCCACTAGGTACACTGAGTGTGTGCTAGTATAATGGCTGAGTTTAAAAAAGTTTGAGTGTGCAATGCAGGCAGACATGCTGCAAATATGTTTACAATAGTGTGAATAGACAAAAGTACAATAGCCACGTTTAGGATGCCACTAGGTACACTGAGTGTTTGCTAGTATAATGGCTGAGTTTAAAAAAGTTTGAGTGTGCAATGCAGGCAGACATGCTGCAAATATGTTTACAATAGTGTGAATAGACAAAAGTACAATAGCCACGTTTAGGATGCCACTAGGTACACTGAGTGTTTGCTAGTATAATGGCTGAGTTTAAAAAAGTTTGAGTGTGCAATGCAGGCAGACATGCTTCAAATATCGTTACAATAGGGTGAATAGACAAAAGTACAATAGCCACGTTTAGGATGCCACTAGGTACACTGAGTGTTTGCTAGTATAATGGCTGAGTTTAAAAAAGTTTGAGTGTGCAATGCAGGCAGACATGCTGCAAATATGTTTACAATAGTGTGAATAGACAAAAGTACAATAGCCACGTTTAGGATGCCACTAGGTACACTGAGTGTTTGCTAGTATAATGGCTGAGTTTAAAAAAGTTTGAGTGTGCAATGCAGGCAGACATGCTGCAAATATGTTTACAATAGTGTGAATAGACAAAAGTACAATAGCCACGTTTAGGATGCCACTAGGTACACTGAGTGTTTGCTAGTATAATGGCTGAGTTTAAAAAAGTTTGAGTGTGCAATGCAGGCAGACATGCTGCAAATATGTTTACAATAGTGTGAATAGACAAAAGTACAATAGCCACGTTTAGGATGCCACTAGGTACACTGAGTGTTTGCTAGTATAATGGCTGAGTTTAAAAAAGTTTGAGTGTGCAATGCAGGCAGACATGCTTCAAATATCGTTACAATAGTGTGAATAGACAAAAGTACAATAGCCACGTTTAGGATGCCAATAGGTACACTGAGTGTTTGCTAGTATAATGGCTGAGTTTAAAAAAGTTTGAGTGTGCAATGCAGGCAGACATGCTGCAAATATGTTTACAATAGTGTGAAGAGACAAAAGTACAATAGCCACATTTAGGATGCCACTAGGTACACTGAGTGTTTGCTAGTATAATGGCTGAGTTTAAAAAAGTTTGAGTGTGCAATGCAGGCAGACATGCTGCAAATATGTTTACAATAGTGTGAATAGACAAAAGTACAATAGCCACGTTTAGGATGCCACTAGGTACACTGAGTGTTTGCTAGTATAATGGCTGAGTTTAAAAAAGTTTGAGTGTGCAATGCAGGCAGACATGCTGCAAATATGTTTACAATAGTGTGAATAGACAAAAGTACAATAGCCACGTTTAGGATGCCACTAGGTACACTGAGTGTTTGCTAGTATAATGGCTGAGTTTAAAAAAGTTTGAGTGTGCAATGCAGGCAGACATGCTGCAAATATGTTTACAATAGTGTGAATAGACAAAAGTACAATAGCCACGTTTAGGATGCCACTAGGTACACTGAGTGTTTGCTAGTATAATGGCTGAGTTTAAAAAAGTTTGAGTGTGCAATGCAGGCAGACATGCTTCAAATATCGTTACAATAGTGTGAATAGACAAAAGTACAATAGCCACGTTTAGGATGCCAATAGGTACACTGAGTGTTTGCTAGTATAATGGCTGAGTTTAAAAAAGTTTGAGTGTGCAATGCAGGCAGACATGCTGCAAATATGTTTACAATAGTGTGAAGAGACAAAAGTACAATAGCCACGTTTAGGATGCCACTAGGTACACTGAGTGTTTGCTAGTATAATGGCTGAGTTTAAAAAAGTTTGAGTGTGCAATGCAGGCAGACATGCTGCAAATATGTTTACAATAGTGTGAATAGACAAAAGTACAATAGCCACGTTTAGGATGCCACTAGGTACACTGAGTGTTTGCTAGTATAATGGCTGAGTTTAAAAAAGTTTGAGTGTGCAATGCAGGCAGACATGCTGCAAATATGTTTACAATAGTGTGAATAGACAAAAGTACAATAGCCACGTTTCGGATGCCACTAGGTACACTGAGTGTTTGCTAGTATAATGGCTGAGTTTAAAAAAGTTTGAGTGTGCAATGCAGGCAGACATGCTGCAAATATGTTTACAATAGTGTGAATAGACAAAAGTACAATAGCCACGTTTAGGATGCCACTAGGTACACTGAGTGTTTGCCAGTATAATGGCTGAGTTTAAAAAAGTTTGAGTGTGCAATGCAGGCAGACATGCTGCAAATATGTTTACAATAGTGTGAATAGACAAAAGTACAATAGCCACGTTTAGGATGTCACTAGGTACACTGAGTGTTTGCTAGTATAATGGCTGAGTTTAAAAAAGTTTGAGTGTGCAATGCAGGCAGACATGCTGCAAATATCGTTACAATAGTGTGAATAGACAAAAGTACAATAGCCACGTTTAGGATGCCAATAGGTACACTGAGTGTTTGCTAGTATAATGGCTGAGTTTAAAAAAGTTTGAGTGTGCAATGCAGGCAGACATGCTGCAAATATGTTTACAATAGTGTGAATAGACAAAAGTACAATAGCCACGTTTAGGATGCCACTAGGTACACTGAGTGTTTGCTAGTAAAATTGCTTAGTTTAAAAAAGTTGGAGTGTGCAATGCAGGCAGACGTGCTCTGCAAATGTCTTTGCACTAGTGGGACTATAGCAAAGTCCAATAGCCATGTTTAGGATGCCACTAGGTACACTGAGTGTTTGCTAGTAAAATTGCTTAGTTTAAAAAAGTTGGAGTGTGCAATGCAGGCAGACGTGCTCTGCAAATGTCTTTGCACTAGTGGGACTATAGCAAAGTCCAATAGCCATGTTTAGGATGCCACTAGGTACACTGAGTGTTTGCTAGTAAAATTGCTTAGTTTAAAAAAGTTGGAGTGTGCAATGCAGGCAGACGTGCTCTGCAAATGTTTTTGCACTAGTGGGACTATAGCAAAGTCCAATAGCCACGTTTAGGATGCCACTAGGTACACTGAGTGTTTGCTAGTAAAATTGCTTAGTTTAAAAAAGTTGGAGTGTGCAATGCAGGCAGACGTGCTCTGCAAATGTCTTTGCTCTAGTGGGACTATAGCAAAGTCCAATAGCCACGTTTAGGATGCCACTAGGACTCTGAGTGTTTGCTAGTAAAATTGCTTTGTTTAAAAAAGTTGGAGTGTGCAATGCAGGCAGACGTGCTCTGCAAATGTCTTTGCACTAGTGGGACTATAGCAAAGTCCAATAGCCACGTTTAGGATGCCACTAGGTACACTGAGTGTTTGCTAGTAAAATTGCTTAGTTTAAAAAAGTTGGAGTGTGCAATGCAGGCAGACGTGCTCTGCAAATGTCTTTGCACTAGTGGGACTATAGCAAAGTCCAATAGCCACGTTTAGGATGCCACTAGGTACACTGAGTGTTTGCTAGTAAAATTGCTTAGTTTAAAAAAGTTGGAGTGTGCAATGCAGGCAGACGTGCTCTGCAAATGTCTTTGCACTAGTGGGACTATAGCAAAGTCCAATAGCCACGTTTAGGATGCCACTAGGTACACTGAGTGCTAGTATAATGGCTTAGTTATAATGAGTTGGAGTGTGCAGAGGACAAGAGGGTACAGTGGCAGGATTGTGGTGCTCTGGGTAGAGGAATGGAAGCCTGCCTTTCTATTCCCTCCTAATGGTGAAATGCAGGGAGGAAATCCCTGACCTTGGCTACACAGACGCTGTTGCTGTTTGCAGGACCTGTCACCTATGGCTCTCTGACCCTGCCGGTTTGAGCCCTTAAAAGGACTGCTATAAAGTGCTCTCCCTAAGCTGTCTAACGCTGTGTATGCAGCGCATACAGCTGTATCGGCTATAGGACTCAGGAGGACGGAGCTGCGACAGTGATGTCTGACACCAAAGACGCAGAAGGCCGATAATGGCGTCCTTGAAGAAAATGTCCGGTTTTATAATGCAGGGACATGTGACATGGACATCCTATCACACATGCCGGTTCTTCTCTGGCTCAAAGTCCACTTAGCTGTGTGTGTGTCTGGGATTGGCTGACATGCTGGCCCGCCCCACAAGACGCGCGCGCTTAGGGAAGGAAGACAAGAAAAAAAAATAAAAAATGGCGATCGCCATTATAGAAACAGCAGTGATCTGAAGGCGCTGTTCACGCACACTATACACTGAAATGTGATAATAGTGTGATTCACAGAGTGACTTACACTATTACAGCAGAAACCAAGCTATGATTTAGCTGGTTTTTTGCTGCTAGAACCATTCTCGAACGTTTCTAGAACTATCGAGCTTTTGCAAAAAGCTCGAGTTCTAGTTCGATCTAGAACAGGCCCCAAAATCACTCAATCCTGGAACTGGAGAACCACGAACCACGAACCGCGCTCAACTCTAGTGAAGGAAAACCCGTTCACAATATCAACTGAAGTCCAGAACACTCTCAGTGAAGTAGGTGTATCTGTCTCTAAGTCAACAGTAAAGAGAAGACTCCATGAAAGTAAATACAAAGGGTTCACATCTAGATGCAAACCATTCATCAATTCCAAAAATAGACAGGCCAGAGTTAAATTTGCTGAAAAACACCTCATGAAGCCAGCTCAGTTCTGGAAAAGTATTCTATGGACAGATGAGACCAAGATCAACCTGTACCAGAATGATGGGAAGAAAAAAGTTTGGAGAAGAAAGGGAACGGCACATGATCCAAGGCACACCACATCCTCTGTAAAACATGGTGGAGGCAACGTGATGGCATGGGCATGCATGGCTTTCAATGGCACTGGGTCACTTGTGTTTATTGATGACATAACAGCAGACAAGAGTAGCCGGATGAATTCTGAAGTGTACCGGGATATACTTTCAGCCCAGATTCAGCCAAATGCCGCAAAGTTGATCGGACGGCGCTTCATAGTACAGATGGACAATGACCCCAAGCATACAGGTTCATGAGTGCAAAAAAGTGGAACATTCTGCAATGGCCAAGTCAATCACCAGATCTTAACCCAATTGAGCATGCATTTCACTTGCTCAAATCCAGACTTAAGACGGAAAGACCCACAAACAAGCAAGACCTGAAGGCTGCGGCTGTAAAGGCCTGGCAAAGCATTAAGAAGGAGGAAACCTAGCGTTTGGTGATGTCCATGGGTTCCAGACTTAAGGCAGTGATTGCCTCCAAAGGATTCGCAACAAAATATTGAAAATAAATTTTTTTTTGGGTTTGGTTTATTTGTCCAATTACTTTTGACCTCCTAAAATGTGGAGTGTTTCTAAAGAAATGTGTACAATTCCTACAATTTCTATCAGATATTTTTGTTCAAACCTTCAAATTAAACGTTACAATCTGCACTTGAATTCTGTTGTAGAGGTTTCATTTCAAATCCAATGTGGTGGCATGCAGAGCCCAACTCGCGAAAATTGTGTCACTGTCCAAATATTTCTGGACCTAACTGTAAGTTCACCTGAGCTTAGGCGTGACTACACAGGATTTCTCAACATGCCTTCCAGCTATTACATCACATGGCATAGAACAACTAATCAGGAAGGACTATCATAAAAGCTAAATAAGAAAAATGTATTACCGATTTTAGCCTTAGGGTACCGTCACACTTTAGCGATGCAGCAGCGATCCCACCAGCGATCTGACCTGGTCAGGATCGCTGCTGCGTCGCTACATTGTCGCTGGTGAACTGTCAAACAGGCAGATCTCACCAGCAACCAGTGACCAGCCCCCAGCCAGCAGCGACGTGCAAGCGACGCTGCGCTTGCACGGAGCCAGCGTCTGGAAGCTGCAGACACTGGTAACTAAGGTAAACATCGGGTATGGTTACCCAATGTTTACCTTAGTTACCAGCGCACACCGCTTATCTTAGCGTGTGCAGGGAGCAGGAGCCGGCACTTGCAGCGTGAGAGCTGCAGAGGCTGGTAACGAAGGTAACTATCGGGTAACCACCTTGGTTACCCGATGTTTACCTTGGTTACAGCTTACCGCAGGCTGTCAGACGCCGGCTCCTGCTCCTTGCACATTCAGGATTGTTGCTCTCTCGCTGTCACACACAGCGATGTGTGCTTATCAGCGGGAGAGCAACAATAAAAAAACGAACCAGGGCTGTGTGTAACGAGCAGCGATCTCACAGCAGGGGCCAGATCGCTGCTCAGTGTCACACACAGCGAGATCGCTAATGAGGTCACTGCTGCATCACAAAAAACGTGACTCAGCAGCGATATCAGTAGCGATCTCGCTGTGTGTGAAGTACCCCTTAGGATAGTGAGATGATGTCAGAATTTACAGCTTGACAACAGATAAAGTGAAAGCCATTAAAAAGTGGACAAATACTCTGGACATCAATGGTTTGGTTGTATAAAGGCCCCGTCACACTAAGCAACATCGCTAGCAACATCGCTGCTAACGAACAACTTTTGGGACGTAACAGCGATGTTGCTAGTGATGTTGCTTAGTGTGACATCCAGCAAAAACCTGGCCCCTGCTGTGAGGTCGTTGGTTGTTGCTGAATGTCCTGGGCCATTTTTTAGTTGTTGCTGTCCCGCTGTGAAGCACAGATCGCTGTGTGTGACAGCGAGACAGCAACAACTAAATGTGCAGGCAGCAGGAGCCGGCTTCTGCGGACACTGGTAACCACGGTAAACATCGGGTAACCAAGAAGCCCTGTCCTTGGTTACCCGATATTTACCTTCGTTACCAGCCTCCTCCGCTCTCACTGTCAGTGCCGGCTCCTGCTCCTTGCACGTGTAGCAGAGTACACATCGGGTAATTAACCCCATGTGTACTGTAGCTAGGAGAGCAGGGAGACAGCACTAAGCAGTGTGCGTGGCTCCCTGCTCTCTGCACATGTAGCTACAGCACACATCGGGTAATTAACCCGATGTGTGCTGTAACTAGGAGAGCAGGGAGCCAGCGCTAAGCATTGTGCTCTGCTCCCTGCTCTGTGCACATTTAGCTACAGTACACATCGGGTAATTAACCCGATGTGTGCTGTAACTAGGAGAGCAGGGAGCCAGCGCTAAGCATTGTGCGCTACTCCCTGCTCTGTGCACATTTAGCTGCAGTACACATTGGGTAATTAACCCGATGTGTTCTGTAACCAGGAGAGCAGGGAGCCAGCGCTAAGCGGTGTGCGCTGCTCCCTGCTCTCTGCACGTGTAGCTGCATGCGCTGGTATACAAGGTAAATATCGGGTTGGTTACCCGATATTTACCTTAGTTACCAAGCGCAGCATCTTCCACGCGGCGCTGCTGGCTGGGGGCTGGTCACTGGTTGCTGGTGAGCTCACCAGCAACCAGTGTAGTGATGCTCCAGTGATCCCTGCCAGGTCAGGTTGCTGGTGGGATCGCTGGAGCGTCGCAGTGTGACATCTCACCAGCAACCTCCTAGCAACTTACCAGCGATCCCTATCAGGTTGGATCGTTGTTGGGATCGCTGGTAAGTTGTTTAGTGTGACTGGGCCTTTACTGCAGCACTGAAGATAAGCATATTAGTTTGTAAATAGTAAAGATATTCAAGTGATAGTTGAGGAAAAAGAGATACGATAGCTGCCAGCAGCAGTGCCAGACTCAGTGGGATTGATCAGTGATCTGGTGTAGCTGGCATTTGTATTCCTGCATTTGAATTACAATTTAATTACAACTTGATGCAATAGAAAGCATCAGCAAAGCAGCACAATAGTTTTACAGAAAAAAAAGCTCAAATCAATGTCAGTCAGATAAGGTATGCTTACTTGTCACAAGAGACTGTACTGAGCTTTTGCATTTCCTACACAATCATTTCAGTAAAGGGGGAAAATAATAATTTTTTTATAAACACAAAAGAAAATGCCTCAAAATTGAAATATTGTCTACCCAAATCTTTTGTTGCACATCTGTTTATGTCAGTTAAAGAAAAGGCAGCAGTACAGGCAATTTGAAAGAGGTGGGTGCATGCCTCTCGTAAACAAATATGGAGAATGAGGTGGCATATTAATCTATTAGTAACCATGCATGAAAAACCTCAAAGGAGCAGAAAGATCTCATGGGTGGATAAAAAGTTAATTTCACTGGATGCGCTGCCTCCCTCTCGATATTTATTTTACTTGTCAAATTTTACATTTGCAGACACTACACCAATGAAGACAAATAACGCGTAATTGTAATTCAAATGCAGCAGGACAGATGCCAGCTATATCATATGGCTGATTAATCACACTGAGTCTAGCAATTGAGACTATCACCTCTTCCATCTCTCTCACTCTTCCCCTCTCAATTAAATAATTTTTAATTACAGATTAGTTCACTCATCTTCTTCAGTGCTAATGTTGGACAACACATTGCTATCTGGAGTATTTGTCCACAGTTTTCGGGCTTTTATTTCCTCTCTCTTCTTCTGAGTTGTGGTCTCTGATATCCTTCCACTGTCTTAAGTCACTGGAAAATGTTTTCTGCATTCTCTGCCTAGGCTTTTATACAGGCTATAATAGTCCTACTGATTGGCTGCTTTTTACACTATGATGTGATTGCTGTAAAGCATTATGGAGACGCCTGTTCAGATATATCTGAAGTTGAGTCTTCTACAGTGTATAAAATGTAAGCAGGCACTTTAATGTGCAAATTGTGCATTACAAATCGCAAACTGAATTTAGCAAGACCTACGAATTTCAGAAATTAACCACGAATTCAAATCAGATTAAATCCATTCACTCTTCTCTAATAAATAACATAAAAAAAAACAAAGTTTGACCAGAACCTACTAACAGAATAAAGCAAGTGTCATTTCATTAAATGTAAACCAAAGACTATAGCAGCACACTGTAAACTATAAAATTGAGGTACTTAGTACACAATTTGCAATTAGTGTGTATCGACTAGTCATGAAAATGCATACTCTGATCTAATATTTATCAAACATGCCTCTCCTGGTCCAAAAGCTTGTAATTCTTGAATAACATCCTTAATAAGATTTTATTATGAAGTTTTTGATACATTATGTGAGTGCAGCATAATGTGGGAAAAGATACTCTGATTCCAGTTATGTATCACTTATTTTCCTGGGTGCCGCAATTGTGACACAGAGTTCTTAGATGTAACAGAGCTCAGATAGCTAACCCTGCCCATACCACAGCTCTCTGTGTACATTGTATATAGATAGTGAGCTGCTTATCAGAGAATGGGCACTGTCAGACTTGCAGGCGCGTGAGTTGTAGTCATGGCAATGGTAATGTCCTAGTGATAAAGTATTCATTATAAATAAACAACAGCTTCATAAGTGACACGCAACTAAATTCAGTGTTTTAACACCTACCTCATGCAGCCTGCAGATTACATAACAAAAAAACTGCTGACAGATTCCCATTAATGTGTTTTCACCTTGAGTTGTTTAAAGAGGTTTTGAAATAGAAACTACAATAGCAAATATGGAGGCAGTCCCTACCTCCAATGGTATTAAACAAACACAAAGACTAAAAAGCAAGTGTGAGCAAGTAAAAAGTGCTATGACTGCATTATATACAAACACAATATAACAGTACTTTCTGTGCACTATGTGTACATTTTAAGTTCACTGTATTGTAGGATATGTTACAATTACAAATATGCCTATTGCATAATTCAAACCAAAGAATACAGCAGCCGTCTGTGTGCACTTAGATATATGCACACATGAAATATATTTGTTACTTTTAGCACCTGAATATTATAGGTGTAGTCTATTTAGCATTAATGCTGTTTAAATAATTTATACATTTCATGTTTGTATATATCTTACCACACACAGAGTTCTGCTGTATTCTTTGGTTTGAATTAAATAACAGATATATTTGTAAATGTAACAAATCCTACAATAAAATGAACTTAAAATTTATTCTGATCAGTAAATATAATGCTTACAAATGTGATGGAAAAATGAGACCTAAAAATATAGCTTGTCTAATAAAAAGCAAGACATATATTATTGAACTGTAAAATAAAAGGAAAGTTACAACTACTAATGCTAATGAGAAATTTTCTGTCTTAACATTCACATCATCAAAATATCCACCATTAAATGGATTAAATTACAGCTTAAAGGCAAGTCTCCTTGCGGAGACCTGACAAACCAGTCTGGCAGCCAGTGAGGGGTCTAAGGGTGCTTTCACATCAGCGGTACTTCGACACTCTGCCGGATCCGTCACAACTCCAGTACAGTGCAATACAGTTCAATGGCATGCTGTCATGTGACCGGAGCATGTGACCGGAGCTTGCTACAATGCCATTGAAATGTATTACACTGTACTGGAGTTGTGACAGATCCGGCAGAGGGGCGAAATACCGCTGATGGGAAAGCACCCTTATAGCTGCAAAACCAAATTCAAATTGTCTCTACAGGAAAGAGACAAACTCTTGTAGCCACTTCCAATAGGTAGCGCTACAGTTTGTCTCCTTCCTGGAGAGACAATTTGAATATTTCCCAGAGGGGCTTTGCTATAAAACCCCTCACTGGCAGCCAGACTGGTTTGCCAGGTCTCAGCAAGGAGAAATATCTTCCCCGTCGTCCCCACTATAGCTTCTCATAAGCCAGATCAGATCCCATACTTTGCACTGATGAGGGGCAATCACCCCGAAACACCGTGTCTGCCAATTGGTGTTCTAATCTGGTATAAATCCTAAGTCATATGAAAAGGCTTGTTAAAAGGCCACTTTTGACTTTTAGGATTGCTACTTCCAATAGGTGGCGCTAGAATTTGTCTCCTTCCTGGAGAGACAATTTGAAGCTTAAAGGCATACAGTTGTTTCTTTCCTTTGTAGGGTATGTTCACTTTTCTTTTGCATTCTACATACATAAATGTATACGAATTTTACATGTGGTTTATGTGAATGGGCAGATTTCATGACTGTGTATGTGGAACGGGCATGACTGGGATAGCTGGTAAACACATTCTGCAGAGAGGCCCTTATTATTAGGGTACATACAGTATATATACCACAGAGTGGGAATTCAACACTGATGTAAGGAAACTGTTAAAAATGATAATCCAATTCCTGCATTCAGATTGTTTCTTTTGCCTATTTTTCTTTCTGCAAACATATCAGAATGTTCACTTACTGCCTAATATTTCATACGCCGTGACAGGTGCCTTAGAAACAAGATAGATCGTCAATGTTGATAACATCTGCGCTGAGTGATTTTAATGTTATGGCTGATTGGTGTCTGTGTGTTGTGCAATTACTGCTTTTCATTTTAGGCTTTATGGCTAAAAATGTATTTTGTGAACAAAAAAAAAATAATTCAATGTCACTACCCGCTGCTGTAAGAATTTACCTAAATTACTGTACATCACCAACTTGTTCAGGAAAAGAGGTCAAGGCACAAAGCTACTATACACATCTCTGCTCCTCACAAAAAAGGCTCCTATGAATATATAGTAGCTAAGGTTTTCACTCCACAATATTTTCATGGACATATTTCACAATATTCTAACCTATTTCCTCAGGATCCATGTGACCTTGCAGATTTATACAACGCATTTTAGACATAACATGAAGCTGTATTTCATCAGGTTCTCTCAAGAGTAGACAACCATATGGTTTCAAAGTATAACATAACCATTTTCAATTTGAACATGAAGGTTTCTAAATTGATACACTTCTTGCTAATATATATAAAATGTATTTATTTCCTAATACCTATGACAATATTCCACTGCTCATGTTAGCTGTCAAAGAGTAAAGGGCTGATGGAAATATATATGAATGCCCCACATCAGGAAAAACCAGGGGGTATAATATTTATATCAATATTTCTTCAGATTTAGTAGTAGATTTTGTGTGCAACTAAAGTGAAATACAAGCTGTACATATGAAGAAGAACCAGGAACGTCCTATATATTAAGATTTTTTCAGGCAACATTTCAGTTTGCAAAGGCCCTAAGGTCCCAAACCACAAGAAACCTGCCCCAAAAGAGTCGAAACTGCACCCTTCTAGAAGGTCATATAGAACATAGTCAGTATTTTAACCCCACATGTGCTTCACATAATTTAATAGCATTAGGCTGAAAACATTAAAAATGATAATAGATGGCACAATCATTAACTGGTGAAACAAATTCATTGTAATAAAATTTTGTTTTATTTTCCCAAGAGGTAATGTTAAGAAAGAACCCATCTTGTAGTTGATTACACCATATCTCCGAACTATGACAATACTGTATTTATAGTTGAGCTATTGGACACATAGCAGGGCTCAGAAGTAAAGAAGCACTTTTTGGCTTTTATAATGAAATGTTTTTTAGTCACCATATCTCATTTGCAGAGTGAATAACTAGTACAGTGGAAATCCCCGAGTAGTAACTTAATTTTGGAAACTACATTTTCCAGGAGTTCAACTAGGGATAAAATTCATCTTGGAATACAGATTTCTTTACAATAATTTTTAACATCTTCTACTGTTATTACTGCTAAGGGAGGGATTTTTTTGTACTGTTTTTAAATAAATAAATAAAAAAAAAACAAAAAAAATCTAGCAGCACATTATGTTATTAAACAGGCTATTGCTACTGGGTAACCATTCATTTCAATAGTAAAGTCATTTTGACATTAATATGGGTAGGTCCATCTATGTCTGTGCAGATATTTGGGTGCGTATGTTCAAGAGCTAATGTCGTGCGGTGTTCTGTGGGTGTCATGGCGGTGTCGGACTCTATTCACACTGCAGAGTCCAACAGGCTGCCTGGGATTCTTCAGTTGCACAGTTTGCCATGGACGTAGGCTGGTTCTAGCTTTACTGCTCTCCAGCACAGCAGGAGTTAATATCTGCTGGTCTGTGATCAGCTGCTGGCAGCGCAGGCTGCTGATCACCATCTCCAGCCTTTATAAGGTTCTGGGGCTGTTTGCCGGATATAGTTTTGCTTCCTCATTCCTGGAGTTATCCTGTTTATGGTGATCTTTAAGTTGTGGTTCTGCATAGTGTGTGAGTCTTCCAGTCATGTTATTATTTCTTACCCCTTTTGTGTTACCTCCCAGTTCACATATTGTCCCTCTTTGTATTTGAGTGCAGTGTGCACAAGTTTTTTTTTACTCTTGTCTGTGATAATTTGTGGGGCTTTGGTGACTGGGTGTCCGGCCCGCTCCTTAGGTGGGAGGAAGTAGTATCAGGGGTTGGGCAGGAGACAGAGCTATGTTGGAGGCTCGACTCTGGCTGCCATCAAGTCTACCATCGAGATAAGGGACAGCACAGGGACCTCAGTCTTAGGCTAGGTTCACACACTGCGTTTTTTTGACGATGCATTTTTGTGCGTTTTTTGCGGCAAAAACCGCACAAAAACTCACCCGCGGCAAAACAACGTTGCAAAAAACGCACGCGTTTTGCCGCGATTTGGTGCGTTTTTTGCTGCGTTTTGCTGCGTTTTTGCTCACTGCGTCTTTATGCGTTTTTTATCAGTGAACAAAAAAAAAAGGTCTGATGTCATTTCCTTCTTCAATGTGTTCTTCATTCTCCACTAGTGTATGCAGAAGAGCAGACAGCTGCAGAACTACAAGGCTCAGCATACTCCATCCAATAGTATAGAGAACGAATAATTCCAGCAACAAGTCCAAAATGTGTAGATTAAAAAACATTTTTGCCAAAATGTGTAGATTAAAAATTTTTTTTCAAAATCCATCCATCCAATAGTGTATGCAGGAGCAGCTGCAGAACTACAAGGCTCAGCATGCTCCATCCAGGACTGTATGCTTGAGGGAGAGTCAGGGGGAGCAGACCTACAAGGCTCAGCATCCTCCATCCAATAGTGTATGCAGGAGAGCAGACAGCAGCTGTTGAACTACAAGGCTCAGCATCCTCCATCCAATAGTGTATGCTGGAGAGCAGACAGCAGCTGTCGAACTACAAGGCTCAGCATCCTCCTTCCAGGACTGTATGCATGATTTCTTTGCCCCCCCCAAACAAAAAAAATGACGTGGGCTTCGCCATATTTTTGTATGCTAGCCGGGTACATCAGGCAGGTACGGGCTGCCCCCAACCCCCAGCTGCCTATTTGTACCCGGCTGGGAACCAAAAATATAGGGAAGCCCTTTTTTTTTTTAATTATTTCATGAATTTCATGAAATAATTTTAAAAAAAAATGACGTGGGCTTCGCCCAATTTTTGAGTCCAGCCGGGTACAACTAGGCAGCTGGGGATTGGAATCCACAGTGCAGGGTGCCCATTCTTTCTGGGCACCCCCGCTGTGAATTGCAGTCCCGCAGCCACCCCAGAAAATGGCGCTTTCATAGAAGCGCCATCTTCTGGCGCTGTATCCAACTCTTCCAGCTGCCCTGATGCCGGGTGGCTCGCTGGGTAATAATGGGGTTAGGGCTAGCTTTATAGCTGGCCCTAAGCCCGAAATTCATGGTGTCACGCCAATATTAGACATGGCCACCATGAATTTCTAGTAAAGATAAAAAAAAACACAACACACAGAAAAATATTTTTATTAGAAATAAAACACAACACAATTAGTGACTCCATCTTTATTGAAATAAAGAACCCCCCCTCCGCAGTAATCCTGGGTCAAGGGTCCCGCGCCGTCCAATCCGGATCCAATATCATCTGATCGGTTTGCTGGAAGGCAAAGCGATCAGATGATGTGTCAGGTTCTAGGGGTTGAAGCACATCACACATCAGCTGATTGTATAAAAACCGATTATACAATCAGCTGATGCATCGGTGCAAAAAAAAAAAAAAACTCATTTATGTGCTGATTACCGGCAGCTCCTGGAGCGATGGGGCGGGAGTCTGATCCCATCTGATCGCTGCAGCAGCTGCCGGTAATCAGGGATGAAGTCTCCTGACGCATCCGCTGATAACCGGCTGGGCGCCGGCGTCAGCCCGAGACTTACGATCAGCTGATGCGTCAGGTGACTGCATCCGGTGATCCATCGCCAGGTCCTGCATCCTGCAGGCATACGTACCCGGGGAGACTGCACACACCCGGAGCGGCGGTACCGGTAGGAGGATCTGGGAGCGGGCATGGCACCGGGAGTCTGCAGACAGGTGAGTATAACTTTTTTTTTTTTTTCTACTGTTCACTTTTGTTTTCGCAGCCGCTTCCACCTCCCGCCCAGACATGGCCCCGCACGTAGCATACATGCCCAGGACGGGATGTGGAGGGAGGTTTCACGCTACTGTGTTTACTGACAGAAGGAATCCTCTTCCTGAACACGTCACTTTACTACCCACCTCCTGCGTTTATAGCTGCGTTTTTGGTCTTAGAAACGCACCAAAACGCACCAAAACGCAGTTATTTGCATTTCTCATTCCGTCTTTCAACATCCCATTGCACTCAATGGATGAAAAGCGCAGTGAAAAACGCGGGAATAATTGACATGCTGCGTTTTTGTAGCACCACAAAAATGTAGCTGAAAAAAAACGCTGTGTGCAGACAGCAAAAATTAAAACTCATAGACTTTGCTGGGGAAGCAAAGTCATGCAGTTTTCTGAGCAAAAACGCACCCGAAAACTGCGCAAAAACACTGCGAAAAACGCACTGTGTGAACTTACAAAAACGCAGCGTCAAAAAGACGCAGTGTGCGAACCTAGCCTAAGGCTAGGTTCGCACACTGCGTCTTTTTGACGCTGCGTTTTTGTGCGTTTTTGGCCACTAAAAACGCACAAAAACGCACCTGCATCGAAAAAACGCATAAAAAAACGCATACGTTTTGCCGCGATTTGGTGCGTTTTTGGCTGCGTTTTGCTGCGTTTTTGATCTCTGCGTTTTGCTGCGTTTTTCCAATGCATTGCATTGGGGGAAAACGCAGAAAAATGCAGGAAAGAACTGACATGTCCATTTTTTTTTTTTAACTCAAAAACGCAGGTAAAAAAAACAGATGTGTGCAGACAGCAAAAATTAAAACTCATAGACTTTGCTGGGGAAGCAAAGTCCTGCAGTTTTGAGGCCAAAAACGCACCCGAAAAACGCGCAAAAACGCCGCGAAAAACGCACTGTGCGCACATAGCCTTAGGGTCAGCCTAGGAGACACTGTTCCATCTGTACTCCCCCATGACAGCTATGTACTCAACAGTGTGCACAGAATGGGTGCCAAGACAAACATCTACTAGTGGGTCCCACAGTAAAGAATTACTGTACATACCGCATATTATGCATTTCTTTTCAGTGGCCCTCTGTATAAGAGTGTGCTTTCCTCTACAGTGTTAGGCACTTTTTTCAGGATAGTTGGAGACTTTGTTGTATTGCAAATCACAGTGAGTCAATTTTCAGTGAATTACATTTTGATGAAAAATTAGGAGAACCAATTAAAATTTCTAAACATTTGAGCATCTTTATGATTAACTGATTTTTGATGGTTATTTTGAAAAAGTGTATTACAAAAAAAAGACATTATTGAAATTGTTTTGGCAGAATCTTTACAGTAATTTTTTTTTAAAAAAAACACCTAACTTTTAATTTTCACCCTAATTCTATAATTGATACTGTACTGATATTTACAATCATGGCTCAAAGTGTTGGCACTATTGAAATTGTTCCAGGAAATGAAGTATTTCTCCCAGAAAATTATTATAATTGCACATGTTTTATCATACACATGTTTCTCTATTTTGAGTGTATTAGAACAACACAAAAATATAAGAAAAAAAGGTAAATTGGAACAATTTAACACAAAACTCCAAAAATGGGTAGGGCAAAATTGTTAGCCCCTTCAATTTAATATTTGGTTGCACACCCTTTGGATTAAATAACTGTAATCAATCACTTCCCATAACCATCAACAAGCTTCTTACACCTCTACTGGAATTTTGTCCACTCTTCTTTTGCAAACTGCTCCAGGTTTCTCATATTTGAAGGTGCCTTCCCTCAACAACAATTTTAAAATGTCTACAAAGTGTTCATTTAGATCCAAACTCATTGCTGCCACTTCAGAACTCTCCAGCACTTTTTTTCCAGTCATCTCGGGGTGCTTCTTGAAGTGTGTTTGGGGTAATTTTCCTATTGGAAGACCCATGACCTAGGAAGCAAACCCAGCTTTCTGACACGGGGAACTACATTGCAAAGTCCCTTGATAGCCTTTCGATTTCGTGATGCCACAGTCAAGCCACATAGTGACAGAAGCAGCAAAACAACCCCAAAATAACTTTGAACCTCCACCATATTTGACTGTAGAAGATGTGTTCTTGTCTTTGTAGGCCTCATTCTGTTTTCAGTAAACAGTAAAATGATGTGCTTTACCAAAAAGCTCTACCTTGGCCTCCTCTGTCCACAAGATGTTTTCCCAGAGGGAATTGGCTTAGGGGCACTTTGCACACTACGACATCGCAAGCCGATGCTGCGATGCCGAGCGCGATAGTCCCCGCTCCCGTCGCAACTGCGATATCCTTGTGATAGCTGCCGCAGCGAACATTATCGCTACGGCAGCTTCACATAGACTCACCTGTCCTGCGACCGTCGCTCTGGCCGGCGACCCGCCTCCTTATTAAGGGGGCGGGTCGTATGGCGTCACTGCGACGTCACACTGCAGGCGGCCAATCGGAGCGGAGGGCCGGAGATGAGTGGGATGTAAACATCCCGCCCACCTCCTTCCTTCCGCATATTCTACGGAAGCCAGGTGATGCCGGTAGGAGATGTTCTTCGCTCCTGCGACTTCACACACAGCGATGTGTGCTGCCGCAGGAGCGAGGAACAACATCGGACCGTCGCATCAGCATAATTAAGGATTACGCCGACGCTGCACCGATGATATGATTACGACGCTTTTGCGCTCGTTAATCGTATCATCGAGCCTTTACACACTACGATGTCGCATGCGATGCCGGAAGTACGTCATTTTCAATTTGACCCCACCGACATCGCACCTGCGATGTCGTAGTGTGCAAAGCCCACCTTACTCACCTACAGTACAGACCAAACATTTGGACACATCCTCTCATCTCTAGAACAACTGTCAAGAGGAGACTTTGTGCAGCAGGCCTTCATGGTAAAATAGCTGCTAGGAAACCACTGCTAAGGACAGGCAACAAGCAGAAGAGACTTGTTTGGGGGAAAGAACACAAGGAATGGACATTAGACCAGTGGAAATCTGTGCTTTGGTCTGATGAGTTCAAATTTGAGATCTTTGGATCCAACCACTGTGTCTTTGTAGAAAAGGTGAACGAATGGACTCTACATGCCTGGTTCCCACCATGAAGCATGGAGGAGGAGGTGTGATGGTGTGGGGGTGCTTTGCTGGTGAGACTGTTGGTTATTTATTCAAAATTGAAGGCATACAGAACCAGCATGCCTACCACAGCATCTTACAGCGGTGCGCTATTCCATCCAGTTTGCGTTTAGTTGGACCATCATTTATTTTTCAACAGGACAATGACCCCAAACAAACCTCCAGGCTGTGTAAGGGCTATTTGACTAAGAAGGAGAGTGATGGGGCTACGCCAGATGACCTGGTCTCCACAGTCACCAGACCTGAACGCAATCGAGATGGTTGGGGGTGAGCTGGACCGCAGAGTGAAGGCAAAAGGGCCAACAAGTGCTAAGCATCTTTAGAAACTCCTTCAAGACTGTTAGAAGACCATTTCCGGTGATTACCTCTTGAAGCTCATCAAGAGAATGCCAATAGTGTGCAAAGTAGTAATCAAAGCAAAAGGTGGCTACTTTGAAGAACCTAGAATATAAGACATATTTTCAGTTGTTTCACACTTTTTTAAATATTTCATTCCACATGTTTTAATTCATAGTTTTGATACCTTCACTGTGAATCTACAATTTTCAGAGTCATGAAAATAAAGAAAACTCTTTGAATGAGAAGGTGTGTCCAAACTTTTGGTCTGTACTATACATTATGCCAAACTGCAATCTAGCTTTCTTATGTCTCTGTGTTTGCAGTAGGGTCCTCCTGGATCTCCTGCCATAGTGTTTAATTTCATTCAAATGTTGACTGATCGTTTGCAATTACACAGATGCACCCTAAGGCCGGTTTCACACATCCGGCTTTTTGCCGTTTTGCCGGATCCGGCGCTCTCCCGTACAGTTAATACAGTACAATGACCGCGCAACAAGCGCCGGTCACATGCTGTCATGTGACCGGCGCATGTGACCCGGAAGTTACAGCGCTGTCATTGTACTGTATTATCTGTACGGGAGAGCGCCGGATCCGGCAAAACGGCAAAAAGCCGGATGTGTGAAACCGGCCTAAGCCTTCAGGATAGCTTGAATTTCTTTGGAACTTGATTTGAGCTGCTTATCTACCATACGGACAATCCTGTGTTGCAACCTTTGATCAATTTTTCTCTGTTATCCACATCCAGGAACATTATCTATAGTGCCATGGATTGTAAACTTCTTAATTATGTTGTACCTTGGGTATCTCCAGCTGTGACCATAGGTAAACTCAGTGACGTTATCTCTCACAGCTGTGGCTCAGTCAGTGTCTGCCTGAATCTGCAGTGGGTGGTCAAGTTCTTTAATGTGCCCACATGCTGCGAATTCAGTATGTAGCAGAGCCAGGATTGTGCTGGTTTGTAGTGGTGTGGATTACTTTGGACCTGGATGTTTTGGGATTTAATAAATTGGAAAAAGAAGGTGTGTTTGTTTTTTTTATTTGTTTTTTTTTAAATAATGGATTTTTCTGTGTGTGTTATATTTATTTCTTTTGACTTACAGGATTAGTAATGGGGGCCCTTCCCATTATTAATCCAGGGCTTAGTGATAGCTGTGATTTTTGACAAATCATAGCTGTCATTTACCCCTTATATTATGCCAATTGCCACCACCCCAGGGCAATCAAGATGAGCAGGGTTAAGAGCAGGCATTGTTGTATCTAATAGATCCAACAATTCTGAGCAGTTGCGGGCTGCTATTTTTAAGCTGGGGTCCCAATAATCATGGTACTCCCCAGCCTGAGAATACAAGCCCCCAGCCGTCAGCTTTATTTTGGCTGGGTATCAATATTGGGGAGGAAAGCTCATATTTTTATTAAATTATTTCTTTAAATAATTGTAATAAAGCCGCATGGGGTCCCTCATATTTTGATAGTTAGCTAAGATAACATACACGGCGGGGGGCTGCAGCCCATAGCCATCTGTGTATCTGCACTGAGTAGCAACATAAAAGGGATTCGGCGTCATTTTTTATTCATTTATTTTTACACCACTATAGGGACGCAGCAGAGTGTGTGATTTCAACCATTCACAGACACTGTCACAAAGGGTGGGCACATGGTCTGACTGTAGCCAATCACAGACACCAGGACTGATGGTAGGTGGGGGAAGCAGTGAATATGTATGAGAGCTAATGATCAGACCAGTAAGCAGTGTTACAGCTGAGGGTAAGGACAGTAAGTATAACTGTCCTGCTTTATTCCTTATTTTCCTTCTTTTGTTGCCCCCCCCTAGCCCTTAGTAACACCATTTTATAACACATACGTTCGGGTCCCTTAGACTTATATGGGGTTCAGCATCCGGGGTCAAGTTTGGCTGCCGAACCTGATCTTTTTTAGTCTGTACTGGTTCAGTGAACCTGAATATCCACTGGTGTGTTCATCACTAGTTATGGGTTAAACAATTGTTGATGACCTGTGGAGTCATCATGCTGTAAGGATCTATTGGGGCCATCATTATGTATATAGGAGTATGTTGGGCCATGAAAATGTATTATAGTGGGTGATGGTCTAAATACTGTGTATAGAGTAGGTGTGGGGCTATCATATCATTCTGTATGTAAGAGAGCTGTGGGACCATCCTACTGCATGTATTTGAGCTGTTGGTTCATCATTCTGTATGTAAGAAAACTGTAGGGTTGACATACTGTATACAGGGGCTATTCTACCATCATACTGTGTATTAATGATCTATGGGGTCATGATACTTTTTATAGGGTAGGCTATGTTGCCATTATACTGTATTAATGGGGCTGTGGGGCAATCATACCGTATATAAGGAGCTGTGAGATGGCTGCACCCTAGGCATCACAATGTAAAACGTTTGTTTTAACCCATGTAACCATATAATTATATTGATAGCAGCTTCACCTTGGGTTCATGGGCCTGCTAGTTGACAAAGTTTATCACTGATTGGGTTTTGCATCAAAGTCAGCTATAGTATGCTCCTTGTGTACTTAATACCTGTATGATTTAGTAGGCAGCAGTCCCACTTCTGTGAAAAGATGTAGATCAAAATAGTTCTGGATGTCTTTTCAACCAATTTGCTGGACCTTTAATTTACCTTGTTGTTCTTTCAGTAGGTTTATTAAAATAGAATACTATTTTAATAGCAAAGATAAGTCTGTGTTATGAAGTAGCGCATCTGCAGTATGTAAAGCTTCTATTTACTACATCTCTATGTGATAAGACGTATGGCTTAACTAAAGGCCGCTTTACACGCTGTGATCTCGCTAGCGAGATGGCTAGCGTGCGTACCCGCCCCCATCATTTGTGCATCACGGGCAAATCGCTGCCCGTGGCGCACAAAATTGCGCTGACCCGTCACACTACTTACCTGCCTAGCGACGTCACTGTGACCGGCGAACCGCCTTCTTTCTAAGGGGGCGGTTCGTTCTTCGTCACAGCAATGTCACTAAGCGACCACCCAATCGAAGCGGAGGGGCAGAGATGAGCGGGACGAACATCCCGCCCACCTCCTTCCTTCCTCATTTCCGGCGGCCGCAGGTAAGGTGAGGTTCCTCGTTCCTGCGGTGTCACACATAGCGATGTGTGCTGCCGCAGGAACGACGAACAACATCATACCTGCAACAGCAACGATAATTGGGAATAGGGGAGCATGTCAACGATTAGCGATTTTGCACGTGTTTGCGACGATTTTCGATCGCACGTAGGTGTCACATGCAACGACATCGCTAAAGCGTCCAGGTGTGCGTCATGAATTCCGTGACCCCAACTAAATTGCTTTAGTCATGTCGCAGCATGTAAAGCGACCTTTACTGTCTGGATGTGCCATATTTTACTATTTCACTTATACTGTACCCTCTTGGATGAAGGGGTCATTGACCTTTGTAAGGTTCAGCTGTGCCTTTTTTTTTTTTTTTCGGCATTGTGGCACCCAATTTTCTGGGTTGTTTTGCAGCTCCATGTGCAGAGAAAAGGCTAAAGAAGCTGTGAACTCTTAATTTTATAGACTGCTATAATTTTACAGACTCGACACCTATTCTCAAGTTGCTGAGTATTTCTTAGGGGTAACAGTTCTCCATGTGAAGAAAAGGCAATTTGAGTGAGTATTTCTAAACATTGCTGCTTCCACAATCACATATTGCAGTTTGGGGTCACACTATTAGGGCCTATTCATTATTGCAATTGTGCATATTTTCCTGTCTATTCTTGTTTAACCCCTTAATGACCTTGGACGTACTGAGTACGTCATGGTGACATGGTGCTAAACGACCCATGACGTACTCAGTACGTCCTGGCGAAATCGCGGTCCCGGAGCCCCGGGGAGTGAAATTTGTTTATTCAAACGGTGGATTCGGGAAGGAGGGGACCTCTGCCTAACCTCAGGAGGGGTGGTGCCTCCTCCCCGAACCTACAGAGGCTGTGATTGGCTGACGAACGCCGCTCAGCCAATTACAGCCACTGTAATGTTCCAGCCATTGAAAATGGCTGGAACATTGAAATCCAGCCCTGATCAGTGCTGCTGTAGCACTGGCCATTGGCTGGAGCTGGGTGATCGATGCTTCACACGCCCCCAGCTCTGATTGGAGAGACCGGTCTTGTGACCGCTCTCTCCAATCAATGTGGATCTGCGGCCTGTGACCGTCCCTGGAAGCCGAGGAGAGCGGTAAGTTGCTGTCCCCGCCGCCCGCTCCTGTCCCCGCCGCCCGCGTCCCCGCCGCCCGCCCCGCCGCTGCTCCCGATCCACCGCTGTCCCCGCCGCTGTCTCCGCCGCTGTCTCCGATCGCTGCGCCATGCTCCCGCTCCACCGCCGCTGTCTCCGATCGCCGCGCCATGCTCCCGCTCCACCGCTGTTCCCGCCGCTGTCTCCGCCGCTGTCTCCGATCGCCCTGGCGCCATGCTCCCACTCCGCCGCTGTCGCCGATCGCCCCGGCGCCATGCTCCCGCTCCGCCGCTGTCACCGATCGCCCCGGCGCCATGCTCCCGCTCCGCCGCTGTCGCCGATTGCCCCGGCGCCATGCTCCCGATCCACCGCTGTCCCCGCCGCTGTCTCCGATCGCCCCGGCGCCATGCTCCCGCTCCACCGCTGTCCCCGCCGCTGTCTCCGATCCCCCCGCCATGCTCCCGCTCCACCGCCGCTGTCTCCGATCGCCGCGCCATGCTCCCGCTCCACCGCCGCTGTCTCCGATCCCCCCGCCATGCTCCCGCTCCACCACCGCTGTCTCCGATCGCCGCGCCATGCTCCTGCTCCACCGCCGCTGTCTCCGATCGCCACGCCATGCTCCCGCTCCACCGCTGTTCCCGCCGCTGTCTCCGCCGCTGTCGCCGATCGCCCCGGCGCCATGCTCCCGCTCCGCCGCTGTCGCCGATCGCCCCGACGCCATGCTCCCGCTCCGCCACTGTCGCCGATCGCCCCGGCGCCATGCTCCCGCTCCGCCGCTGTCGCCGATCGCCCCGGCGCCATGCTCCCGCTTCGCCGCTGTCTCCGATCGCCCCGGCGCCATGCTCCCGCTCCGCCGCTGTCTCCGCCGCTGTCTCCGCCGCTGTCTCCGATCGCCGCGCCATGCTCCCGCTCCACCGCCACTGTCTCCGATCGCCGCGCCATGCTCCCGCTCCACCGCTGTTCCCGCCGCTGTCTCCGCCGCTGTCGCCGATCGCCCCGGCGCCATGCTCCCGCTCCGCCGCTGTCGCCGATCGCCCCGGCGCCATGCTCCCGCTCCGCCGCTGTCTCCGATCGCCCCGGCGCCATGCTCCCGCTCCGCCGCTGTCTCCGCCGCTGTCTCCGATCGCCCCGGCGCCATGCTCCCGCTCCGCCGCTGTCTCCGCCGCTGTCTCCGCCGCTGTCTCCGATCGCCCCGCCGCTGCTCCCGCTCCACCGCTGTCCCCGCCGCCATGCTCGCCACTGTCCCCGCCGCCGTCGCACTCACCTTTTTCAGCCGCTGCTGCCCCCGAATCGGCCCCCACTGTTCCCGATCGGCGGCCACCGCCGCCGCCGCCTCCTTCATCGGCTGCCCCTTCTCCATCGCCACACCTCCTATCCCTCCATGTGCTGCAAGCCACCCTCCCCCCATGTGGGGGAGGGTGGCTTGCAGCACATGTGGGGGGAGGGTGGCTGGCTTGCAGCACATGTGCTGCAAGCCACCCTCCCCCCACATGTACTGCAAGCCAGCCACCCTCCCCCCACATGTGCTGCAAGCCACCCTCCCCCCACGTGGGGGGAGGGTGGCTTGCAGCACATGTGGGGTTAGGGTGGCTTGCAGCACATGTGGGGGGAGGGTGGGTGGCTTGCAGCACATGTGGGGGGAGGGTGGCTGGCTTGCAGCACATGTGCTGCAAGCCACCCTCCCCCCACATGTACTGCGAGCCAACCACCCTCCCCCCACATGTGCTGCAAGCCACCCTCCCCCCACGTGGGGGGAGGGTGGCTTTCAGCACATGTGGGGTTAGGGTGGCTTGCAGCACATGTGGGGGGAGGGTGGGTGGCTTGCAGCACATGTGGGGGGAGGGTGGCTTGCAGCACATGTGGGGTTAGGGTGGCTTGCAGCACATGTGGGGGGAGGGTGGCTGGCTTGCAGCACATGTGGGGGGAGGGTGGCTGGCTTGCAGCACATGTGGGGGGAGGGTGGCTTGCTTTCAGCACATGTGGGGGGAGGGTGGCTGGCTTGCAGCACATGTGGGGGGAGGGTGGCTGGCTTCAGCCACCCTCCCCCCACATGTGCTGCAAGCCAGTCACCCTCCCCCCACATGTGCTGCAAGCCAGCCACCCTCCCCCCACATGTGCTGCAAGCCAGCCACCCTCCCCCTACATGTGCTGCAAGCCACCGTCCCCCTACATGTGCTGCAAGCCACCCTCCCCCTGGGGCCCCCCCTCCTCCATGTGCCATCTCTCTCTCCCATCAGACTCTGCCCCCCTCCCCGATCTGCTGCCTGCTCTCTCCCATTTTCCATCTACTGCCCCCTCTCACCCTCCTCGATCTGTTGCCTCCTTCATCTGCTGCCTCTTCTGTCTGCTGTGATCCTGCTGCCTAGATCCATCCTGTAAGGTAGGTATCCCCATCTCACCTCCCCCCCCATCCTCTGCCGCTCCTCCATCCGCTGCGCCATTTCCCATCCATCCGCTGCGCCATTTCCCATCATCCATCCGCTGCGCCCTTTCCCATCCTCTGCCGCTCCTCCACCCGCTGCGCCCTTTCCCATCTTCCATCCGCTGCGCCATTTCCCATCATCCATCCGCTGCGCCCTTTCCCATCCTCTGCCGCTCCTCCACCCGCTGCGCCCTTTCCCATCTTCCATCCGCTGCGCCCTTTCTCATCTGCCGCCCCGCCCTCTCGCATCGCATTATCCAGCGCAGTTGCTCGCTTCCAGACTGCAGTGGATGATGCGATGCGAGACTCGTGCATTGCTCTCACGTTTGGCACTGGTCTTGGCAGGCGCTCATTTTTTTTTTTTTTCTACTGATGTCTGTATTTTTTATTTCGCCAAACTAATTTTTTTTGTATGGGGGGGGTCTAGTTTCCAAAATGGGATCACATGTGGGGGAGCTCCATTGTTTAGGCATCTCAGGGGGTCTCCAAATGAAACATGGCGTCTGCTAATAATTCCAATCAATTTTACTGTGAAATGGCGCTCCTTCTCTTCTGAGCCCCGCCGTACGCCCAAACAATTGATTTCCACCACATATGAGGTATCGTCGTACTCAGGAGAAATTGCACAATACATTTTATGGTGCATTTTTTCCTGATACCCTTGTGGAAAAAAAAGCTACCTGTTTGAAAAAACAATTTTGTGGTAAAAAAAATAAAATATTTTCACGGCTCAACATTACAAACGTTTGTGAAGCCTCCAGGGGTTCAACGTGCTCCCTAAACAGCTAGATAAATTCCATGAGGGGTCTAGTTTCCAAAATGGGGTCAATTGTGGGGGAGCTCCATTGTTTAGGCACTTCAGGGGGTCTCCAAACGCAACATAGCGTCCGCTAATAATTCCAACCAATTTTGCTGTGAAATGGCGCTCCTTGCCTTCCGAGTCCTGCCGTGCGCCCGAACATTTGATTTCCACCACATATGGGGTATCTGCGTACTCAGGAGAAAATGCACAATACATTTTATGGTGCATTTTTTCCTGATACCGTTGTGATAAAAAAAGCTACCTGGTTGAAGCAACAGTTTTGTGGTAAAAAAAAAATTTTTTCTTTTCACGGCTCAACGTTATAAATTTCTGTGAAGCCCCCAGGGGTTCAAAGTGCACATCAAACATCTAGAAAAAATATTTGAGGGCTCTAGTTTCCAAAATGGGGTCACTTATGGGGGAGCTCCATTGTTTAGGCACCTCGGGGAGTCTTCAAACCCGACATGGCGTCCGCTAATGAGTGCAGCTAATTTTGCACTCAAAAATTCAAATGGCGCTTCTTGCCTTCCGAGTCCTGCTGTGTGCCCAAACATTTGATTTCCACCACATATGGGGTATATGCGTACTCAGGAGAAAATGCACGATACATTTTATGATGCATTTTTCCTGATACCCTTGTGAAAATACTAATTTTTATGGCTAAAGTAACATTTTTGTGTTAAAAAAGTAAAATTTTCATTTTTTCTTCTACATTGCTTTGGTTGCTGTGAAGCTCCTAAAGGGTTAATAAACTTCTTGGATGTGGTTTTGAGCAGAGTGAGGGGTGCAGATTTTAGAATTGGGTCACTTTTGGGTATTTTCTGTCGCCTAGGTTTCTCAAATCACTCCAAATGTGATGTGGTACCTAAAAAATTTTTTTTTGTAAATTTTGTTGGAAAAATGAGAAATTGGTGATGAACTTTGAACCGTTCTAACTTCCTAACGGAATTTTTTTTTTTTTCAAAAATTGCACTGGTGTAAAGTAGACATGTGGGAAATGTTATTTAGTAACTTTTTTGTGTGACATATCTCTCAGATTTATGGGCATAAAATTTCAAATTTTGAAAATTGCAAAATTTTCAAAATTTTCGCCAAATTTCTGAAATTTTCACAAATAAACGCAAAACATATCGGCCTAAATTTACCACTGACATGAAGTACAATATGTCACGAAAAAACAATCTCAGAATCGCCAGGATCCGTTGAAGTGTTCCAGAGTTATAACCTGTCAAAGTGACACTGGTCAAAATTGCAAAAAATGGCCGGGTCTTTAAGGTGAAAACAGGCTGGGGGCTGAAGGGGTTAAGTTCCACCTATTCTCAAAATTAATTTTTTACTCTATCATCTGGTTTTTTTTCTCTCTTCACCCTTGAGGGAGTTTCTAATTCAGATGTTTTTGGCCAATTCATTTTGAAAAACTCCCAAACTTTTTACTCATATTCCAGTCCCCAACTTCCTCTATCGTGAGTGACTGTTGTTTCGTAAGCTAAAATGTTTTGAATAAAGTATAGCGTTGCATGCAAAATTTTAATTGATTTAAAAAGGTATAGAATAAAAACAAAGAACATTTTAAATTTTGTACAAATTGTATGACCCTGCACGCGCTATTTTCAAGAATTTGCTTATAAAAACTGCAGTGAATACCACAAGGCAGAAAAGAAAGGTGATGTCAAAAATGCAAATGGTGGATAGGGCCCCTAAGGTTTTATCATTTCCTAAATTGTCTATGTTTCCCATTGTTGATTCAAAAGCTTACTCTATCATATAAAGATTTCAAATAATGTTAAAAGTTAGGTGAAAAACTTCAGTACTAAAGCAGATTTGAAGTGTATCTAGATTATTCTTGTATAAAGCATTAGGAAATTAAAAAAAATTAGGTTCAGTGTTTTGCTCCTCACATTAGTGGAAGTCAAACAGTCGATACAAAGTAGCGCCTATACCTGTAAAGCCCATGTTCAGTCCTAGCATGGGCAGCTGCTTTAATGGGAATCTCTCAGCAGGTTTTTATGTTATTTTAGAACAGCATGATGTAGGGACAGAGGCCCTGATTCTAGCAATTTGTGACTTGCTGGTCTGCATGCTGTCATTTAAACACAATCACTGTTTTCTCTGTTGTAGATCTAAAACCTGCTTTACACGCTTGAATGTATCTTACAATGTGTCGGCGGGGTCACATCGTAAGCGACGCACATCCGGCATCTTAAGGTACATTGCAGTGTGTGACAGGTATGTGCGATTGCGATTGAACGGTAAAACGTTCATCGCATACACATCGTACCTTTCTCTAGAATTGCACGTCAGATTGTTCATCGTACCCGGGGTAGCACACATTGCAGTGTGTGACACCCCGGGAACAATGAACAGATCTTACAATCGTCCTGCGGCTCCCGGCCCACAATACGGAAGGAAGGAGGTGGGCAGGATGTTTACATCCTGCTCAGCTCCACCCCCTCCGCTTCTATTGGCCGGTTGCCGCGTGACGTCGATGTGACGCTGAACGTCCCTCCCAATCGAGGAAGTGGACGTTCGCCGCCCACATCGAGGTCGTATGGAAGATAAGTATGTGTGACAGGGGTTAATCGTTTGTGTGGCACGTTCAACAAATTGAACATGCCACACATACGATGGGGGTGTTGCAAATCGTATACGATATCGTATGCGAAATTCCAACGTGTAAAGCAGGCTTAAAAGTGATCTGACTGCTGAGCTCTGTATAATCCCACCTACACCACTGATTGACAGCTTTCTGTGTACACTGTATATAAGTAAAAAGCTGCTCATCAGTGGAGGTGTTCAGGGTTTTACAGAGAAGTTGAGTAAGAGGCATGAGACACCTAGTCATGTAGTGATATCTATTGTTGATAAACACTGATTTATTGACATACCAAGCTGTCTATTGAGTGACACATCACTGGTATTAGAGTTCAGCCCCAATATCATGCTGTCAGATTACAAAGCAAGAACCTGCTGACAGATTCCCTTTAAGGCTATGTGCCAACACAGATATTTTCTGCATCTGATCTGCACGCTGTTCAAAAACTAGATGCGGTTTTGACATTGTTTTGATGTGGTTTTGGTGCAGTTTTGATGCGTTTTTTTTGGATCGTTAAGAAAGTCAATGAATTGAAGTCAATGGATGAAAAAATGCTGCTAAACTTGACTAATAATTGACATGCGGCAGATTTTTTCTGCATCAAAATCTGCACCAAAACCGCACAGAAAGAAATGCACCGTGTGCACAGCAAATCTAACATCCCACAGACTTTGCTGGCTTCAGGAGAGGCATGCAGATTTTTATGTAGATTTTAAGAAAACTGCGTCAAAAACCACTTAAAAAACCGCAGCATGTGCACAGGGCCTAAATGTTCTGCAAATCACAAAGTTTCTGATATTAATATATATGCCATCACTACTTGTCACAGCAAAAAGAAAAATAAAGGGAGACCTGTTCCTACACCAGTGTCATTTTAAAATTGGAACAGTCATATAGTCACTAAGTTCTATCTAAAGTGTGAAGATAATAAGAATGGCATCTAGAAAGGACAGCACAAAAATAGTAATATGGTGTTTAACCCCATTACGACCGCGTTACGTTTTAAAACGGCACTAAAAAAGGGTACTTATTCCTTTCTGCCGTTTTAAAACGGCGGTCGGAAAAAAGGGTCTAGCGCCCCCCAGAGTCAGAAAATTTCCGGGGTCTCAGCTGCCGGGGGTAGCTGAGACCCTGGAGATCATGATTCGGGCCGGTTTTTCCGGTCCCCGCTCACCTGATGACCGGTATACACCGTATACCGATCATCAAGTTATAGTAAATGACCGCGCCGGTAAAAAATCATTTATCTCCCATCTGGCATGATCAAACATGCCAGATGGGAGATAAATCTTTTTCCCGGTTCCCTCCGGTCCCCTCGGTATCCCCAAAGTGCCCCCCCGACCCCCAACCCCCTCCCGAAAATCCAAGATGGCCGCGCGCATCGGAGAGCACAGCAGCGCGCCGGCCGCATTTACAGTGTTCCTATGGTTTCTGTCGTATGTGCCATAACACATACGACAGAAACCTGCTCCCCAGGCCCTGCCGGGTCCCCCCCTACCCCCCCCTGGTGTCCCCCGGTGTCCCCCGGTGTCCCCCGGTGTCATACATACCGGAGCGCTGATCCCCCGCGGCCCCCTCCTCCGGCTCCTTCTCAGCAGACTCCGGTCACATGAGCAGAGCGCAGCTGTCAGCTTCCTGTGTTCAGAGACGCTGGCTGCTGCTCAGCACTCTGCAGCTGTGACCCGGGGAGGGTGGGTGCAGATTCTTTGCACCCACTCTCCTCAAATGGAGGGTCTGCCCTCCTAGAAAATGGGGGATACGTTCCCTGAACGTGTCCCCCATATTCTAGAAGGTCCAGAGTCGACGTGGGACGTCCAAATGGATTATAGTGGATTTTTTTTTTCTTTTCAATAAATTGGTCAATCAGGGAATGTTTTGGGGAGTGTTTTTTCAAATAAATTTTTTTTTGTTGTCAATTTTTTTTCTTATTACTGTCAATTAGTTATGTCGGGTATCTGATAGACGCCGTGACATAACTAATTGCTGGGCTTGATGCCAGGTGACATTACACACCTGGTATCAACCCCATTCATTACCCCGTTAGCCAACGCACCAGGGCGCGGGATGAGCTGGGGCGAAGCGCCAGAATTGGCGCATCTAATGGATGCGCCACTTCTGGGGCGGCTGCGGCCTGCTATTTTTAGGCTGGGAAGAGTCCAATAACCATGGCTCTTCCCATCCTGAAAATACCAGACCCCAGCTGTCAGCTTCACCTTGGCTGGTGATCTAATTTGGGGGGACCCCACGTTTGTTTGTTTTTTTTAATTATTTATTTATAAATAATTAAAAAAAAAAAAACAGCTTGGGGAGCCCTCCAAATTGATCACCAGACAAGATGAAGCTGTCAGCTGTGGTTTGCAGGCTACAGCTGTCTGCTTTACCCTAGCTGGCTATCAAAAATAGGGGGGATCCCACGTCATTTATTTTAATTATTTTTTTTTTTTTTTGGGCTAAATACAAGGCTAGGCATCCTTTAGTGTCACATGAAAGGCACTAAAGGGCGCCAGCTTAGAATATGCAGGGGGGTGGGACGTTATATATGTTTGACATCTATCCATTCATCCACTGTAGCATTTTACGCTGTGTGCCCACAATCAGGGTTTGCAGCGTTTTGGGCGCAGAGTGTTTTCCCTGCGTCCATAACGCTGCGTTGTGCAGTAGAAGGACAGTGGCAGGATTTTTAGAAATCCCGTGCCCATTGTGTTTCTTTTCTCCGCAGCATAAACCGACCTGTCGCGCAGCTTCCCGAGCCTCAGCATGTCAATTTATGCTGCGGAGATGAGTGTTCTTTGCAGGTAGAATAGAACTAAAGTCCACAGCAGCCTGAACCCAAATCGTGGGCATGGGCAGCTGCGTTCTCCCGTGGACAACACTCACATTTCTGCAGGAGGCTGACACTGGGTACTAGACGCCGTGTCGCTGGATCATGGCCACATAGCCTAAAGGCTACTTTACACGCTGCGATATCGGTCCCGATATCGCTAGTGTGGGTACCCGCCCCCATCTGTTGTGCGACACGGGCAAATCGCTGCCCGTGCCGCACAACATCGCGCAGACGCATCACACATACTTACCTGCCCGGCGACGTCGCTGTGACCGGCGAACCGCCTCCTTTCTAAGGGGGCGGTCCGTGTGGCGTCACAGTGACGTCACTGAGCGGCCGCCCAATAGAAGCGGAGGGGCGGAGATGAGTGGCCGGAACATCCCGCCCACCTCCTTCCTTCCTCATAGCGGCCGGGAGGCAGGTAAGGAGAGGTTCCTCGTTTCTGCGGCGTCACACATAGCGATGTGTGCTGCCGCAGGAGCGACGAACTACATCGTTACTGCTGCAGTAACGATAATCGAGAATGGACCCCCATGTCACCGATGAGCGATTTTGCACGTTTTTGCAACGATGCAAAATCGCTCATCGGTGTCACACGCAGCAACATCGCTAATGCGGCCGGATGTGCGTCACCAATTCCGTGACCCTAACGACTCCGCATTAGCGATGTCGCAGCGTGTAAAGCCCCCTTAACAGTGAGAAATTTGTTGCTACAGCAACATTTTTGTGAAGTACCTGTGGATTCAAAATGCTTACTATACTCCTGAATAAAATCCTTGAGGGGTCCAGTTTCCAAAATGAGGTCACTTGTGGGGGGTTTCTGATGTATAGGTACCCAAGGGGCCCTGCTAATGTGACATGGTGCGCGCAATTTACTTCAACTTTTCCAAAATTCAAATGGTGCTCCTTCCATTCCAAGCCCTCCCATTTATCCAAACAAAGGTTTTTGGCCACATGTGGGGTATCCCTGCGCTCACAAGAAATTAGATAACAACCTGTGGGGTACACGTTTTGTTGTTGCCTCTTGAAAAAGTGAAAAATGTGTCGCTAAATCAACATTTTTGTGAAAAAAATGAAAATTTCAATATGGCAACCTAAGCTTATCAAATTCTGTGAAGTATTCGTGGATTCAAAATGCTCAATATACACCTAGATTAAAGCCTTGAGGGGTCTTATTTCCAGAATGGGGTCACTTGTGGGGGACCTCCACTGCTTAGGCACCTCAGGGGCTCTCCTAATGCAACATGGCGTCCGCTATTGATTCCAGCCAATTTTGCAGTCAAACTGCACTCCTTCTCTTCTGAGCCCTGTAGTGTGCCCAAACAGTTGATTTCCACCACATACAAGATATCAACAAACTCAGGAGAAATTGCGCAATAAATTTCATGGTGATTTATTTCCTGTTACCCTTGTGAAAAAAAAAGCTACCTGGTTGAAGTAACAATTTTGTGGTAAAATTTTATTTTTTTATTTTCATGGCTCAACGTTATAAACTTCTGTGAAGCACCTGGGGGTTCAGGGTACTCACCAAACATCAAGATAAATTCCTTGAGGGGCCTAGTTTCCAATATGGGGTCACTTGTGGTGTTTTTTTGCTGTTTACGTACCTTAGGGGTCCTCCAAATGCGACATGGTGCCTGCAATCTTTTTCAGCCAAATTTCCTTTCCAAAATTCAAATATTGCTCCTTCCGTTCCAAGCCCTCCCATTTCTCCAAACAAAGGTTTCAGACCACAAGTGAGGTATCACCGCGCTCATAAAAAAGTGGGTAACAAACGTTGGGGTCAAATTTTTGGAATTACCTCTTTAAAAAGTGAAAAAATTGATGCTAAAGCAACATTTTTGAGAAAAAAATGAAAATTTTCAATGTGACAACGTAACGTTATCAAAATCTGTGAAGTACTTGTGGATCCAAAATGCTCACTATACCCCTAGATAGAAGCCTTAAGGGGTCTAGTTTCCAAAATGGTGTCACTTGTGAGTAGAGTTGAGCGCGGTTCGTGGTTCGTGGTTCTCCAGTTCGCGGCTCGAGTGATTTTGGGGCATGTTCTAGATCGAACTAGAACTCGAGCTTTTTGCAAAAGCTCGATAGTTCTAGAAACGTTCGAGAACGGTTCTAGCAGCCAAAAAACAGCTAAATCCTAGCTTGGTTTCTGCTGTAATAGTGTAAGTCACTCTGTGAATCAAACTATTATCACATTTCAGTGTATAGTGTGCGTGAACAGCGCCTTCAGATCACTGCTGTTTCTATAATGGCGATCGCCATTTTTTTTTTTTTTTTTCTTGTCTTCCTTCCCTAAGCGCGCGCGTCTTGTGGGGCGGGCCAGCATGTCAGCCAATCACAGACACACACACACCTAAGTGGACTTTGAGCCAGAGAAGCAACGGCATGTGTGATAGGATCTGCATGTCACATGTCCCTGCATTATAAAACCGGACATTTTCTTCACGAACGCCATTATCTGCCTTCTGCGTCTTTGGTGTCAGACATCAGTGTCGCAGCTCCGTCCTCCTTAGTCCTATAGCCGATACAGCTGTATGCGCTGCATACACAGCGTTAGACAGCTTAGGGAGAGCACATTCTAGCAGTCCTTTTAAGGGCTCAAAGCGGCAGGGTCAGAGAGCCATAAGTGACAGGTCCTGCAAACAGCAACAGCGTCTGTGTAGCCCAGGTCAGGGATTTCCTCCCTGCATTTCACCATTAGGAGGGAATAGAAAGGCAGGCTTCCATTCCTCTACCCAGAGCACCACAATCCTGCCACTGTACCCTCTTGTCCTCTGCACACTCCAACTCATTCTAAGTAAGCCATTATACTAGCAAACATTCAGTGTACCTAGTGGCATCCTATACGTGGCTATTGGACTTTGCTATAGTCCCACTAGTGCAAAGACATTTGCAGAGCACGTCTGCCTGCATTGCACACTACAACTTTTTTAAACTAAGCAATTTTACTAGCAAACACTCAGTGTACCTAGTGGCATCCTATACGTGGCTATTGGACTTTGCTATAGTCCCACTAGTGCCAAGACATTTGCAGAGCGCATCTGCCTGCGTTGCACACTCCAACGAATTATAACTAAGCCATTATACTAGCACACACTCAGTGTACCTAGTGGCATCCTATACGTGGCTATTGGACTTTGCTATAGTCCCACTAGTGCAAAGACATTAGCAGAGCACATCTGCCTGCATTGCACACTCCAAGTTTTTTAAACTAAGCAATTTTACTAGCAAACACTCAGTGTACCTAGTGGCATCCTATACGTGGCTATTGGACTTTGCTATAGTCCCACTAGTGCAAAGACATTTGCAGAGCACGTCTGCCTGCATTGCACACTACAACTTTTTTAAACTAAGCAATTTTACTAGCAAACACTCAGTGTACCTAGTGGCATCCTATACGTGGCTATTGGACTTTGCTATAGTCCCACTAGTGCCAAGACATTTGCAGAGCGCATCTGCCTGCGTTGCACACTCCAACTAATTATAACTAAGCCATTATACTTGCACACACTAAGTGTTTTTTAGTGGCATCCTATACGTGGCTATTGGACTTTGCTATAGTCCTACTAGTGCCAAGACATTTGCAGAGCGCATCTGCCTGCGTTGCACACTCCAACTAATTATAACTAAGCCATTATACTAGCACACACTCAGTGAACCTAGTGGCATCCTATACGTGGCTATTGGACTTTGCTATAGTCCCACTAGTGCCAAGACATTTGCAGCACGTCTGCCTGCGTTGCACACTCCAACTAATTATAACTAAGCCATTATACTAGCACACACTCAGTGTACCTAGTGGCATCCTATACGTGGCTATTGGACTTTGCTATAGTCCCACTAGTGCCAAGACATTTGCAGCACGTCTGCCTGCGTTGCACACTCCAACTAATTATAACTAAGCCATTATACTAGCACACACTCAGTGTACCTAGTGGCATCCTATACGTGGCTATTGGACTTTGCTATAGTCCCACTAGTGCCAAGACATTTGCAGCACGTCTGCCTGCGTTGCACACTCCAACTAATTATAACTAAGCCATTATACTAGCACACACTCAGTGTACCTAGTGGCATCCTATACGTGGCTATTGGACTTTGCTATAGTCCCACTAGTGCCAAGACATTTGCAGCACGTCTGCCTGCGTTGCACACTCCAACTAATTATAACTAAGCCATTATACTAGCACACACTCAGTGTACCTAGTGGCATCCTATACGTGGCTATTGGACTTTGCTATAGTCCCACTAGTGCCAAGACATTTGCAGCACGTCTGCCTGCGTTGCACACTCCAACTAATTATAACTAAGCCATTATACTAGCACACACTCAGTGTACCTAGTGGCATCCTATACGTGGCTATTGGACTTTGCTATAGTCCCACTAGTGCCAAGACATTTGCAGCACGTCTGCCTGCGTTGCACACTCCAACTAATTATAACTAAGCCATTATACTAGCACACACTCAGTGTACCTAGTGGCATCCTATACGTGGCTATTGGACTTTGCTATAGTCCCACTAGTGCCAAGACATTTGCAGCACGTCTGCCTGCGTTGCACACTCCAACTAATTATAACTAAGCCATTATACTAGCACACACTCAGTGTACCTAGTGGCATCCTATACGTGGCTATTGGACTTTGCTATAGTCCCACTAGTGCCAAGACATTTGCAGCACGTCTGCCTGCGTTGCACACTCCAACTAATTATAACTAAGCCATTATACTAGCACACACTCAGTGTACCTAGTGGCATCCTATACGTGGCTATTGGATTTTGCTATAGTCCCACTAGTGCCAAGACATTTGCAGCACGTCTGCCTGCGTTGCACACTCCAACTAATTATAACTAAGCCATTATACTAGCACACACTCAGTGTACCTAGTGGCATCCTATACGTGGCTATTGGACTTTGCTATAGTCCCACTAGTGCCAAGACATTTGCAGCACGTCTGCCTGCGTTGCACACTCCAACTAATTATAACTAAGCCATTATACTAGCACACACTCAGTGTACCTAGTGGCATCCTATACGTGGCTATTGGACTTTGCTATAGTCCTACTAGTGCCAAGACATTTGCAGAGCGCATCTGCCTGCGTTGCACACTCCAACTAATTATAACTAAGCCATTATACTAGCACACACTCAGTGAACCTAGTGGCATCCTATACGTGGATATTGGACTTTGCTATAGTCCCACTAGTGCCAAGACATTTGCAGCACGTCTGCCTGCGTTGCAGACTCCAACTAATTATAACTAAGCCATTATACTAGCACACACTCAGTGTACCTAGTGGCATCCTATACGTGGCTATTGGACTTTGCTATAGTCCCACTAGTGCCAAGACATTTGCAGCACGTCTGCCTGCGTTGCACACTCCAACTAATTATAACTAAGCCATTATACTAGCACACACTCAGTGTACCTAGTGGCATCCTATACGTGGCTATTGGACTTTGCTATAGTCCCACTAGTGCCAAGACATTTGCAGCACGTCTGCCTGCGTTGCACACTCCAACTAATTATAACTAAGCCATTATACTAGCACACACTCAGTGTACCTAGTGGCATCCTATACGTGGCTATTGGACTTTGCTATAGTCCTACTAGTGCCAAGACATTTGCAGAGCGCATCTGCCTGCGTTGCACACTCCAACTAATTATAACTAAGCCATTATACTAGCACACACTCAGTGTACCTAGTGGCATCCTATACGTGGCTATTGGACTTTGCTATAGTCCCACTAGTGCCAAGACATTTGCAGCACGTCTGCCTGCGTTGCACACTCCAACTAATTATAACTAAGCCATTATACTAGCACACACTCAGTGTACCTAGTGGCATCCTATACGTGGCTATTGGACTTTGCTATAGTCCCACTAGTGCCAAGACATTTGCAGCACGTCTGCCTGCGTTGCACACTCCAACTAATTATAACTAAGCCATTATACTAGCACACACTCAGTGTACCTAGTGGCATCCTATACGTGGCTATTGGACTTTGCTATAGTCCCACTAGTGCCAAGACATTTGCAGCACGTCTGCCTGCGTTGCACACTCCAACTAATTATAACTAAGCCATTATACTAGCACACACTCAGTGTACCTAGTGGCATCCTATACGTGGCTATTGGACTTTGCTATAGTCCCACTAGTGCCAAGACATTTGCAGCACGTCTGCCTGCGTTGCACACTCCAACGAATTATAACTAAGTTACATTGTCAGGGATATTTATTCTTTATTATTCTGCTGTTAATAAAGCTAGACCACCACTGCAATCTTCACCACCTCTCAATTTTTACTACCACATTTTCAGTCCACAATCTTGTCGCAATCAACATGAGTGGCAAAATGACAGATGCTGGTGGAAAGGGGAAGAGGCGTGGTGGAAAAGGCAAAAAAGGTTTTGTCAGTGGGGAAGGTGCCAAAGCTCCATTATCATCTGCTGAAGATAGACCATCTACTAGCAAAAGTAAGATGTCTACTACTTATTGTGGACAATCCGATGTGCTCCCTTTTTTACGGACACGAACAAGAGGAACAAAGGTAGATGATGGGCAAAAAAGGAAAATGCTTGAATGGATCTCAAGTGGTCCAACAAGTGCCCTCTCAGCCACTTCAAGTACCGCATCCAAAAAACACCATTCCTCTGAGTTGTCATCCCAATCACACTTGATTTCTCCCAGCTCTGAAGTCTCCATCAGCCCTGCACAGTATGGTGGAACTGAGATGGCTGAGTCTGCAGAGCTGTTCAGTCACACTATAGCCTGGGAATCAGAGGTCTGCTCCCAAGCTACAGTGAGTACAGAACAGGAAATGGTCTGCAGTGATGCCCAGAACCTTTGTGACTCAGATTCAGGCCGTGAGGACCAAGTTTCTGAGCATAATGTTGACCCTTTGTCACAAACTGTAACACCTGTGGTTATAGACAATGAGGAACATACTGATGAAGATGAGACGCAGATACCCGATTGGGATGACAACTTAAATATTCGGTCAGGGCAAGAAGAGGCTCGGTCTGAGGGGGAGGGGAGTGCGAACACAACAATTGATGATGACGTTCTAGATCCCACCTACTGTCAACCCCCAGTCAGGCACTCGAGGAGGTCAACAGAGGCGGTGGAGGAGGATGCAACCGACGACGAAGTTACCTTGCGCCTTCCTGGACAGAGTCGGAGCACTGGTAGCACGTCTACAACTGCATCCTCAGCCACCACTCTGCCTATGAGCATTATTCGGGGTGGATCAACAGGTCGCATGGCCTCTAAGCCTTGCCTAGCCTGGGCCTTTTTTCACATCGAAAAAGATCGCCCAACTCATGTGATATGTAACATTTGTCATGATTCTGTTAGTAGAGGTCAAAACCTCAGCAGTTTGACAACTTCTTCCATGAATCGTCACATGAATAAATATCATAAGTCCCGGTGGGAAGCTCACCGTGCTGCAATGCCGGCTAGCGGAGCGAACCATCCACCGCCCGCCCCTTCCAGTGCATCCGCGCGCTCTTCATCTTCTAGGACTGTGGGGACAGCTGTCACACCTGTTTTTCCACGCAAAACTTCCACCACTGTAACCGCAACAGGCAGTTTGCTTGTAAGGTCGTCAGTTGGTTTGGAAGGGGAAACAAGTGAGTGTGTACAGCTCTCTCAGACATCGATAGCACCAACGTTGGATGAAGGCAACATCATGTCTCCGCCTGCACTTTCCTCACAAACCTGCATTTTTCCAGGGACACCCTACTCAACACCGTCTACACACAGCAGCCAGATCTCTGTCCCTCAGATGTGGTCAAATAAAAGGCCACTTCCTCCGACCCATGACAAAGCTAAGAGGTTGACTCTATCCCTCTGTAAGCTGTTGGCTACCGAAATGCTGCCTTTCCGCCTAGTGGACACACAGGATTTTAGAGACCTTATGTCTGTCGCTGTGCCCCAGTACCAGATGCCTAGTCGCCACTACTTCTCTAAGAAAGGTGTGCCCGCGCTACACCAGCATGTCGCACACAACATCACCGCTTCCTTGAGAAACTCTGTGTGTGAACGGGTGCATTTCACCACCGATACTTGGACCGGTAAGCATGGACAGGGACGTTACATGTCGCTGACTGGGCACTGGGTAACTATGGTGATAGATGGTGAAGGGTCTGCTGCACAAGTCTTGCCGTCCCCACGACTTGTGTGTCAATCCTCTGTCTGTCCAAGTTCCGCCACAGCTTCTGCATCCTCCACCTCATCTGGGTCCTCCACCTCCGCCCCAAGCCTGCCTGGTCAGGCCACCAGCGTTCTCACTGCGCAGAAGGAATCACGCACGCCTCATTACTATGCTGGCAGCCGAGCGCAACGGCATCAGGCGGTCTTTAGCTTGACATGTCTTGGTAATAAGAGTCACACAGCTGAGGAGTTGTGGTCAGCTCTGCGGTCCGAGTTTAATAAATGGTTGTCTCCACTCAACCTGCAGCCTGGTAAGGCCGTGTGCGACAATGCTGCAAACCTGGTTGCGGCCCTTCGCCTGGGCAAGGTGACACACGTACCTTGTATGGCTCACGTGTTGAACCTTGTCGTGCAGCAATTTTTAACACACTATCCCGGCCTAGATGGCCTTCTAAACAGGGCACGAAAACTGTCTGCTCACTTCCGGCGTTCAAGCGCCGCAGCTGAGCGACTTGCATCGCTACAGAAGTCTTTCGGCCTGCCGGTTCATCGCCTGAAATGCGATGTGGCGACACGCTGGAATTCAACTCTCCACATGTTACAGCGACTGTGGAAGCACCGCAGAGCCCTGGTGCAATACGTCATGACGTATAGCCTGGGCCAACGAGATGCAGAGGTGGGGCAGATCACCCTGATGGAGTGGTCTCAGATCAAGGACCTATGCACCCTTCTGCACAGTTTCGACATGGCGACGAATATGTTTAGCTCTGACAATGCCATTATCAGCATGACGATTCCAGTCATTTACATGCTGGAGCACACGCTAAACACTATTCGGAGTCAGGGGGTGGGACAACATGAAGGGGAGGAACTACAGGAGGATTCATATGTGCAAGGGACAACAACATCACCAAGGTCCAGACGTTCATCATCACCAACGCAGCAGGCATGGGACCATGGGGAACAGGGATCGACAAGGGCGCATAGTAGCAGGCGAAATGTTGAGCAAGGTGCAGGAGAACATGAAGAAATGGAGGACGAACTGTCCATGGACATGGAAGACTCAGCGGATGAGGGAGACCTTGGTCAAATTTCAGTTGAAAGAGGTTGGGGGGAGATGTCAGAGGAAGAAAGAACGGTTAGCACCTCTATGCCACAAACACAGCGTGGACTTGGTCCGCATGGCTGCGCAAGACACATGAGTGCCTTTTTGTTGCACTACCTCCAACATGACAGTCGTATTGTCAAAATTAGAAGTGATGATGACTACTGGATTGCCACACTATTAGATCCCCGGTACAAGTCCAAATTTTGTGACATAATTCCAGCCATAGAAAGGGACGCACGTATGCAGGAGTATCAGCAGAAGCTGTTACTCGATCTTAGCTCGGCTTTTCCACCAAACAACCGTGCAGGTGCAGGGAGGGAATCTCCCAGTTGTAACTTGACAAACATGGGACGGTCTCGTCATCTTCACCAGTCTACCCGTACCAGTAGGACCGTATCTGGTGCCGGTAACAGCAATTTTATGGAATCTTTTCATAATTTTTTTAGACCCTCTTTTGCAAGGCCACCAGAGACAACAAGCCTGACACATACTCAACGGCTGGAGAGGATGATACAGGAGTATCTCCAAATGAACATCGATGCCATGACTGTGCAACTGGAGCCTTGCTCCTTTTGGGCTTCAAACATAGAAAAATGGCCAGAGCTCTCCAGTTACGCCTTGGAGATTTTGTCGTGTCCAGCTGCCAGCGTTGTCTCTGAACGTGTATTCAGTGCTGCTGGGTGTGTGCTGACAGATAAGCGCACGCGTCTGTCCAGTGACAATGTGGACAGACTGACGTTCATCAAAATGAACAAGTCATGGATCCAGAAGGAATTTACTACCCCTGTGTCATCCTGGGGAGAGTAAATGCTTGTGGATTTGGAATGTGCTTGATGCAAATCAAAACATCCTGTTTGCAACTAGGGCCCAAGTGCTGCCACTGATGGGGTGGGTGTCTGTGTGGCCCAATTTTTGGAAAAAAAGGGAGACTCCGCTTGGAGTAACCCTTGCTTGATGTGTTTTTAAAAGAAGCCAAGATGAACAGAGCTGGGATCAGCAAAGACTTTGCTGTCTACCCCGGTGTCATCCTGGGGACGGATAAGAATGGCGTATTTTTGAATGTGCTTGATGCAAATCAAAACATCCTGTTTGCAACTAGGGCCCAAGTGCTGCCACTGATGGGGTGGGTGTCTGTGTGGCCCAATTTTTGGAAAAAAAGGGAGACTCCGCTTGGAGTAACCCTTGCTTGATGTGTTTTTAAAAGAAGCCAAGATGAACAGAGCTGGGATCAGCAAAGACTTTGCTACCTACCCCGGTGTCATCCTGGGGACGGATAAGAATGGCGTATTTTTGAATGTGCTTGATGCAAATCAAAACATCCTGTTTGCAACTAGGGCCCAAGTGCTGCCACTGATGGGGTGGGTGTCTGTGTGGCCCAATTTTTGGAAAAAAAGGGAGACTCCGCTTGGAGTAACCCTTGCTTGATGTGTTTTTAAAAGAAGCCAAGATGAACAGAGCTGGGATCAGGAAAGACTTTGCTACCTACCCCGGTGTCATCCTGGGGACGGATAAGAATGGCGTATTTTTGAATGTGCTTGATGCAAATCAAAACATCCTGTTTGCAACTAGGGCCCAAGTGCTGCCACTGATGGGGTGGGTGTCTGTGTGGCCCAATTTTTGGAAAAAAAGGGAGACTCCGCTTGGAGTAACCCTTGCTTGATGTGTTTTTAAAAGAAGCCAAGATGAACAGAGCTGGGATCAGCAAAGACTTTGCTACCTACCCCGGTGTCATCCTGGGGACGGATAAGAATGGCGTATTTTTGAATGTGCTTGATGCAAATCAAAACATCCTGTTTGCAACTAGGGCCCAAGTGCTGCCACTGATGGGGTGGGTGTCTGTGTGGCCCAATTTTTGGAAAAAAAGGGAGACTCCGCTTGGAGTAACCCTTGCTTGATGTGTTTTTAAAAGAAGCCAAGATGAACAGAGCTGGGATCAGCAAAGACTTTGCTACCTACCCCGGTGTCATCCTGGGGACGGATAAGAATGGCGTATTTTTGAATGTGCTTGATGCAAATCAAAACATCCTGTTTGCAACTAGGGCCCAAGTGCTGCCACTGATGGGGTGGGTGTCTGTGTGGCCCAATTTTTGGAAAAAAGGGAGACTCCGCTTGGAGTAACCCTTGCTTACATTGTTTTTAAAAGAAGCCAAGATGAACAAGTCATGGGTCAGCAAAGACTTTGCTACCTACCCCGGTGTCATCCTGGGGACGGTTAATTATGGGGTATTTTTGAATGTGATTGATGCAAATCAAAACATCCTGTTTGCAACTAGGGCCCAAGTGCTGCCACTGATGGGGTGGGTGTCTGTGTGGCCCAATTTTTGGAAAAAAAGGGAGACTCCGCTTGGAGTAACCCTTGCTTGATGTGTTTTTAAAAGAAGCCAAGATGAACAGAGCTGGGATCAGGAAAGACTTTGCTACCTACCCCGGTGTCATCCTGGGGACGGATAAGAATGGCGTATTTTTGAATGTGCTTGATGCAAATCAAAACATCCTGTTTGCAACTAGGGCCCAAGTGCTGCCACTGATGGGGTGGGTGTCTGTGTGGCCCAATTTTTGGAAAAAAAGGGAGACTCCGCTTGGAGTAACCCTTGCTTGATGTGTTTTTAAAAGAAGCCAAGATGAACAGAGCTGGGATCAGGAAAGACTTTGCTACCTACCCCGGTGTCATCCTGGGGACGGATAAGAATGGCGTATTTTTGAATGTGCTTGATGCAAATCAAAACATCCTGTTTGCAACTAGGGCCCAAGTGCTGCCACTGATGGGGTGGGTGTCTGTGTGGCCCAATTTTTGGAAAAAAAGGGAGACTCCGCTTGGAGTAACCCTTGCTTGATGTGTTTTTAAAAGAAGCCAAGATGAACAGAGCTGGGATCAGCAAAGACTTTGCTACCTACCCCGGTGTCATCCTGGGGACGGATAAGAATGGCGTATTTTTGAATGTGCTTGATGCAAATCAAAACATCCTGTTTGCAACTAGGGCCCAAGTGCTGCCACTGATGGGGTGGGTGTCTGTGTGGCCCAATTTTTGGAAAAAAAAGGGAGACTCCGCTTGGAGTAACCCTTGCTTACATTGTTTTTAAAAGAAGCCAAGATGAACAATTCATGGGTCAGCAAAGACTTTGCTACCTACCCCGGTGTCATCCTGGGGATGGATAAGAATGGCGTATTTTTGAATGTGCTTGATGCAAATGTAGCTGTGAAGTGTACAACTGGGGCCCAAGTGCTGCCACTGAAGGGGTGGGTGTGTGTGTGGCCCAATTTTTGGAAAAAATGGAGACTCCGCTTGGAGTCACCTTGCGGTGTTTTACATGATTTTAGAAGGGCGTGCCATGCCTATATCTGTGTGTCCTCCTCTTTTTCCTTGTCCAGCTGTTTTGTTTTCGCATGAGTATATGTCCTTGTCACTTTCCAATGTGTTTGAGTTGTTTGTCACCTTTAGGACACCTTTGAGGGTGTTTTCTAGGTGTTTTTCTGTGTTTGTGATTGCCTGCCATTGTTTCCTATGCAGTTCGAGTTCGGTTCGTCGAACGTTCGACGAACCGAACTCGAACGGGAGGTCCGTTCGGCGAACCAACCTCGAGCTGAACCGCGACCGGTTCGCTCATCTCTACTTGTGAGGGGTTTCTGCTGTTTAGGTACCTTAGCGGACATGTAAATGCAACATGGTGCCCGCAATCTATTTCAGCCAAATTTGCTTTCCAAAATTCAAATATTGCTCCTTCTGTTCCGAGCCCTCCCATTTGTCCAAACAAAGGTTTCTGACCACATGTGGGGTATTGGCGCGTTCATAAGAAAGTGGGTAACAAGTTTTGGGGTTCATTTTGTTGTGTTATTTCTTCTAAAAGTGAATAAATTTGGGGTAGAGCAACATTTTAGGTAAAATTTTATTTTTTGCTTTTTTCATTCCACTTTGCTTTAGTTCCTGTGAAGCACCTGAAGGGTTAATAAACTTCTTGGATATGGTTTTGAGTACTTTGAGGGGTGCTGTTTTGAGAATGGTGTCACTTTTAGGTATTTTCTGTCACTTAGGCCTCTCAAAGTCACTTCAAATGTGATATGGTCCCTAAAAAAATGGTTTTGTGAATTTTGTTGAAAAAATGGGAAATTGCAGATGAACTTTGACCCCTTATAACTTCCTAACCCCAAAACATTTTGTTTCAGAAATTGCGCTAATGTAAAGTAGACATGTAGGAAATGTTATTTATTAACTGTTTTGTGTGACATAACTCTCTGGGTTAAGGGCATAAAAATTAAAAGTTTGAAAATTGCAAAATTTTCAAAATTTTCATCAAATTTCCGATTTTTTCACAAATAAAAGCAAAAAATATCGTTCTAAATTTATAACTATCATGAAGTACAATATGTCACGAAAAAACAATGTCAGAATCACTGGGATCCGTTGAAGCGTTCCAGAGTTATGACCTCATAAAGTGACACTGGTCAGAATTGCAAAAAATGGCCTGGGCATTAAGGACAAAACTGGCTTCGTCCTTAAGGGGTTAAAGACTTTATACATACTATAATAACTAAACAATGCATAAGCCATTGACATATTTTTAATAATACTAACAAACTAAAAATGAAAATGAAAAACAAATAAAGTAATATATTTCAGATAAAGTCAAACTGAAAGCAGTAGTAAATTGGGAATTTTTTTTCTGCATATTGTGTTGTTTACTGTCTGAAAGAATAAGCAATTAGAGACTAGCATAATTATGTATATAGCAAAATGTTAATTACTGATATTTCAGCATGAGCTTTACAACTTCAAATAGTAAACTGGGTATTATGTTCGCTAAGTATAATACAAACAATCTCATAGATTTCTTGTCATACTGTGAGTGAAGAACATTAAAATACTTCAGATGAAAAAGCGGTTATAATAATCTGAGTTATACTTAACTAATAAATACACAACTTCTTCGTTCTTTTAGAAGATTACCCCAGTGACTGTTTACTTCTAGTGCAAATTTCCAACTCATTAGACATCAGCAAATAGACTATACCCCAAAGAAATTATTCCACTTATTTACTTTGCCATGCTATTCTTTTTTTTTTTTTTATAGAACTTTGCAATCATCAGCATAACAAACAATTTAGCAAGGCTTTCCCAATTAAAAATATATTGCTCAGTAGGCAAAGCTTTCTGCATATTTAAATACAGTAAATACATTGTGATTTTTTTGTGATTTACTTAACAATGTTTATTATATCTATTAATGTCACAAATGGAAAAAAAATCAGAATTTAAATATTTGGATTTCAAATATAGAGAAAAGAAATTAAGAACAAGTTTGAATTCCAGTGTTCTCTAATTGTTTGTACATCCAGACAACATATAGTACGTAAACTACAGTATATAAACATTGAAACAGTTAAATGTAAATCCAAAATCTATGTAACTATATTTAATAATAATTAAAGTAAATGATGAAATATTAAAAGTATTTACTTGTACCGCTCATCTTATTAATATTTTAGGGTACAATGTTTGTTTAACCCTTGTCTGGTACCATGGGGTCAATGTGACCCAATGGAGTTTGATACATCTAGGGATTTTTTTTTTCATGGTACCAGACAAGAGTTAATATGAGATGGTGAAGTGTTTTGTTTTAGCTGAGCACATTTGAACTCAATTAAAACATTCCTGTCATTTCAGCTTACTTTTCAGCATAAATTGTCATGTGGGTGTACATAAGGAACAATAGTAATTCTGGCCATTATAACACTTGTAAATTGCATAATTTCACCAGTTTTCTCCTCTTAAGGCTCTACCTTTAATTTTCCATTTTCCCTGATGTACTGGTGGTGACTAATCCTTTAATGATGACCTGTCACTAAGTAATCAGTCTCCATTTTTTGCTGTTATTTTATTGTAGTGCCCCATCGGGCCTAAGGGGGTTTACTCGTCACTGGGCCAGTGGTTTTTGGGGTTGCTGCTGTGAGTGGCCTGACCCGTCTCTGTGGCCCTGTCGGCTACATGAAAAGACAAACAGGCGGGTGCAAGGTTGTCCGGTGTAGAGGGGGTTGGAAGAAGGGTGAAGAATCCCTGAGGTGGGTCACCGGTGCAGTGGTGACTGGGGGTCTCAGCTGCTGACCCCTCCTTCGATTTCTCCTCTCCCCTGGAGCGGTGTTGGATCGGCATGGGGGATGCTTTGCAGCGCCACCTGTGGTGTGCAGCTAGGGATTAGCCGCCGCTTCAAGATGTTACCTTCCTCCGAGGCTGATGTTAATGCAGCCCAGATAGTCTAGCTCCCCACATGTGAAGTGAGCCCTGGGGGGGCGGTGGCAACCGGGGGAGTGGGCCGTTCGCGACGAAGTGTGGGGTGACGGCGATGGTAATAACAGGCCAAGGCAGCGGCTGCGGGTCCATGTCTTTTACGCACAGTTCTTTAGAAGGTTGCTCTCGGGGTACCGATCACCTGCCGTGCTGGGCCTCAGCCGATCCCAGGTAAGCAAGGAGCAGTCACCAATGTCTGTGACCATGTAAGACCTTTCTTTTCTGCGCTCGTAGTGTAATGTGGGTCCCCTTTGCATGAAGCGACTTGGGGACTCAGTTCCACCATGTTTGTAGTGTAGTGTGGGTCCCTTTGGTATGAAGCGATTTCGGGACTCAGTTCCACCTTGTATCCCATTCAAATGGGGTTAGCCCGGGGACCACCTTGAATTGATGAAGCAACATGAAGTATGGTCCATCCTAGGGATCTGCAACCTGTCTGTGCTGGCCACCAAGGGAGAAGTTCAGTAAGCTTCCCCTCGGTTGCTGTGTCCTCCTGAGTCTCACTGGCTCACCCGACCGTTTGCAGCTACTCCCGGCCCACCCGGGTCCGGTTCCCTCCAGTCTGCAAGCTTCTAAGAGTTCATGATGTCCTGGTACTCTTGCTCTCCTTCAGTGTCTCTGGGTAGCTGTTCTGCTTGGTCGGTCCCCCCCCCTGGGGGAACTGGGTCACATACCCCACAGGGAGCTGTTGTTAGTGTTCTGCCTCGGGCTGAAGTCTGTGTCTGTGTGATTTTCTGTCTGCTTCTCCTCTTTACTTCTAGTGCCCCCTCCCTCTAGATAACTCCCTCTCCCCGGGAAGTTAGCCACTACCATGGTAACCACATTTGCCCTGATTTCAGTGTGAATGCACCTGATTTCCTGCTTGTGTACTTAATATGAACACGGGATGTTGTGTAAAGCTCCAGGCACAAGCAATTAACTCCCTCTTACCTGTATCAGTATAGCACTTTAAAATAAATCAGATGCAATACTCTGTGGCGGCTGAGGCCTCAGGGGCGCCACAATATTTTCCCTGCTCCCCTAAATATTCCTGGTTTTTTTGTTATGAAATCCACCAAATGGTTTTAGAGATATCGGTCTCTTTATCCACTGCTAATTTGTATGGTCTTTAACAAGGGTTAATTTGCTCACCGTGTATATCCTACAATAGTATAAAGTGAACAACCAAAAAGAGACCAAAAAATGTACAGAAGGTATCAAAATGTAAATCATCTACCGTATGTTTCGGACTATAAGACGCACCGGACTATAAGACGCACCCTGGTTTTAGAGGAGGAAAATAGGAAAATAAAACTTTAAGCAAAAAAATGTGGTCAAGACACACTGTTATGGGGCGAGGACCTGCTGCTGACACTGTTATGGGGGTAATGTCCCCAAATTCTCTACTAAGGTACCCCATCCTGGTAATGATCCTCCTGCCTTGTATATGATCCTGCTATAAACCCCCATCCTGCTCATATACCCCCATCCTGCTCATATACCCCTATCCTGCTCATATACCCCCATCCTGTTCATATACCCCCATCCTGTTCATATACCCCCCATCCATCCTGCTCATATACTCCCATCCTGCTATATGCCCCCATCGTGCTCATATACCATCCTGGTATATGGCCTGTATCCTATAGCACAGAGAAAAAAAATAAATGTTTATACTCACCTTTTCCTCACTCCCTGCAGCACCGATCATATCTTCCTCTCTGGGCCGCTGACCTGTGTGTGTGGAGCCGTTCCCCTGCAGCATCGCGATGTCTTCCTGTCTGTGCCAATCAGCTGATCAGCACAGATCAGCTGACCGGCACAGACAGGAAGACATCACGTGCTGCAGGGGGACGGCTCCACACACGGGGACGGGTGAGTACACTGATTCACTGCACCTCGCGCTGATGATGACGCGCGGGGGGCAGTGAATACAGCCGTACATGATCACTCCAGGCTGTAGTTGCCAGGGGTGATCATGCAGACCGGCTCTTTACTATGTGCGCCTCCCCACTCATCCTCCCGCCCACCTGCCAGCGCCGGCTTCTGCGCTGAGAAATGGGCGGGAGGATGGGCGTTCATATGTAATGCGCGCGCCCACATGGTCACGGCAGGCACTGCTGCTGCTGCCTGCTTGTGCCCCCGATGACCCACTCCACCGCAGCACCCTCATTCCCGGCCGCAGCCCTATAGTCAGACCATAAGACGCACCCCAACTTTCCACCAACATTTGGGGGAAAAAAAGTGCGTCTTATGGTCCAAAAAATACGGTATATAACAATACTGTAGCAAATATGTCAAAATCTGTACAATTTTATTATATGTTTAAAACAGTTCCCAAAAATCTATAATAATAGTGAATTGAAGTGGATCAATGGTGAAGACTAAAAACCAAAGGGGCACATAGGGACAAAAATACAGATATACAAGTGTAGAGGATATACAAGTGACCAGAGAATATGGGCTCACGGGCTATGAATGATTATTAATTTTAAGATATAGCCATAAATGTAGTGGAATGACTTACAGCTTACACTAAGGGGCACTTTGCACACAACGACATCGCAAGCCGATGCTTGCGATGCCGAGCACGATAGTCCCCACTCCCGTTGCAGCAGCGATATCTTGTGATAGCAGCCTTAGCGAACATTATCGCTACGGCAGCTTCACATGGACTCACCTGCCTTGCGACGTCGATCTAGCCGGCGACCCGCCTCCTTATTAAGGGGGCGGGTCGTGCGGCATCATAGCGACGTCACACAGCAGGCGGCCAATAGAAGCGGAGGGGCGGAGATGTGTGGGACGTAAACATCCCTCCCACCTCTGTCCTTCTGCATAGCCGGTGTGAGCTGCAGGACACAGGTAGGAGATGTTCCTCGCTCCTGCGGCTTCACACACAGCGATGTGTGCTGCCGCAGGAACGAGGAACAACATCGTACCTGACGCAGTCGTGTAATTATGGAATTCCCAGACACTACACCGATGATACGATTACGACGATTTTGCGCTCATTAATCGTATTATCTAGGATTTACACACTACGATGTCGAGTGCAATGCCGGAAGTGCGTCACTTTTAACATGACCCCTCCGACATCGCACCTGCGATGTCGTAGTGTGCAAAGTGCCCCTAAGACTCAGTAATAATATAGAAAAACCTGAATACAGGGAATCCAGTGCACTACATCCCCTTGAAAAAATCCAGAATAATAAGCACTAAATGATAAGGGCCATCTCTCTTGGTGGATATACAAGTAAAAAGAAAAAAATTAGTGCAAAAAACTGACCATTTTTCACCAAGTGACAGGTCCTCTGTAAATTAGCAAGAGTGAATCTGGTACTAGATCCAATGCTTCCTAATATCTGATACATTCTTTTTTTTTCTTTTTTTTAAATGGATGGACCAGTAGGAGAAAATATTATTCCTCTTTGAAGGCTTAAAGTCTAAATGGAAAATAGGAAGGTGCTACTCTAAACCAGAAACAAGAAACAGGAAATGCTATTAATAGTGATGGGGGGACCCGAACTGTAAAAGTCAGAATCCACGCGGGTTTACAAATACCCATGCACTGACCCCAGGCCTGGAGTTCTTAGGGACATCCGGGTACCTATCCAGATCTGGCAATGGGTAATTAAGAAGAAAAAATAAAGGAAAAAGAAAGAAAATAGGGAAAAGTAGGCTCGTTATACTTACCAGCTGTAACACTACTTCCGGGGTCGCTCATTATCTTTTATACATATGCATTTCTTCCCCCACTCACCAGCTGTCCCAGCATCTGTGATTGGTTGCAGTCAAACTGCACTCCCACCCTGTGTGACAGCATGTCTGACTGGTTGGAATCACACACACTATCCTTATGTCTATATTGGTGTACATCGAAATAAATAAAAAGATTGGTGTAGGATCCCCCATAGTATGATACCCAGCACAGATAGAGCATACGGCTACTGCCTGCAGCCCCCAGCCATGTGCCTATCTTGGCTGTGTATCAAATAAGAGGGACTCCATGTGGCTTTTTTAAAAAAAAATGTAATGAAAAAATAATTTTTAAAAAACCCAATTTTTATATCCAGCCATGATAAAGCCGACAGCTCGGCGCTAGTATTCTCAGACTGGGGAGACCCATGGTTATTTAACCCCCACGCCTAAAAATAGCAACTTGGAGCTGCCCAGAATTGGTGCATCTATTAGATGTGACAATCCAGGAATTTTACATGGCTTATCTTGATTACCCTGGGGCGGTGGCAATCAGAGTAATAATGGGTCAATTACAGCTCACAGCTGCCACTAAGCCCTAGAGTAGTAATGAGAGGTGTCTAATAGACCCCCAATACTAATTTTTAAGTGAAAATAAATAAAACACAAAACACAGAAAAAATCCTTTCTTTGCAATAAAATGCAAAAATCACTCTCTTTCACGCATTTATTAACCCAAACACCCAAGTCCGACATAATCCACACAAGGCCCTACAGAAATTCCGTCTTTACTGCACACATACTGAAATGCCAGCGAATGTGCACAGAACATGTCCACATGCTGTGGGCTTCAGGGAGAGAATAACTGAACTGCAGCGATGAGTGTTGACATTAGTCAGTTTATTTGCGGTCCCAGCTGGAGGTTTCCACGATACCCCACCTCTGACCGCAGGTAACTTGACCTCAGATGACCACGTTATGCTGAGTGACCTCACCTCCGGTGAGGTCACTGAGTTTGCAGACTTGCATTTCCTAGCAGAAAAGCTTGGTCTTTATGCAAAGAGATGTTGATTTGGTTTTGAATTTTATACACCATATTCCTGCACCAAATCTGTATCTCCTGGCAAAAAAAATTGCATCCCTGTCGCATTAAAACGGCATTGTGTTTTCATGTGGTTTTTTTGCCAGAAGATACAGATTAGGTGAAGGAATATGGTGTATAAATTATACCACAAAACATGTATCTATTGGCAAAAACACTGCAGTTTTCTGCCATGAGATGCAGGTCTGAGAGCTCAGTGAACTCACCTGAGGTGAGTTCACTGAGTTTAATGAGGTCAGTTTACCTACATTCAAAGGTGGGGTTAATAAAGGGGTGAAAGAGGGTTGGAGTTTTTTGTATTTTATTTCAAGTCGAAAAAAATTTTTGTGTTTGTAATTATTTATTTTCACTTACAGATTAGTAATAGGGGGTCTCATAGACCCTCTCCATTATTAATCTAGGGTCCAGTGGCAGTGGTGAGCTGTCATTAACCTTTTATTTCCCCGATTTCCAGGACAATCAATGTGAGGGGACCCTACACAAAGTTTTCTATATATTTATTTATTTTCACACCATGATAGGGAGACACACAGATTGTGTGATTTTAAGCAGTCAGACATGCTGTCACACAGGGTGAGGGCACGGTCTGACTGCATCTAATCACAGATGCCGGGGCTGCCAATGGGCGGGGGAAGCAGTGTGCAGCCCTGGAAGTACTGTTACAGCTGCACAGAGACTGGTAAGTATTGCGTGCCTGCTCTAATCCCCCTAGCCCTTCTCCCACTATTTTAAAGTGCATGATTGGGGTCTCCATAGATTGGGCCTGAACCGAAATTTTTTAAAATCCGATTGGACCCACAGATCCTGGGTATCGGCGGGTCCGCCCATTACTACCTTTACACAGATAGCCCATATAGGTGATTAAGAATAGTACAAGATCAGAAGTTTATTTGAGAGTATGATTTAATCAACAAACACAAACATATTCTGGTTATAAAGCTGTATCGTACATAACATTTAAGGTTAGTGAGGTTAATATGTATCCTAAATACATCAAATATGTACCTATATACCTTCTGTGTTTTATGGATAATGTGAGTGATTTTGGCTTACCTTATGTTATTTAAGTGCCCCTTCTGCTGTCATTTTTCCATTTATCTTTCTCTTAGCTCTTTATCATATTAATTTGTTTACTTCTTTCTTTCCCACTTGACTTATTAACTGACCCCAGAATCGGATACAAATTGAATATATCAAGTTTTATTACTGTCAACATAGGCAACCGTGTCTATTCCATCTATTTTATCCTAATGTACTTTATTAAATCCAGTTAATGGGGCTGCTGAACCCTGTAATACATTTTGAACTCCGTTGCTTTTAGCTGCAAATCTTTTAAAAAGTCCTTTAAAATTTGGATGTAAAATATGTTCAATAATTCAATAACTTAATTTATCAAATTATACACTTGTCATAAATCTTTTAGGGATTGAAAAAAAAAAACAGGCAACATTTTACCCAATGTATAAGGGCCTGCATGTGTCAGATTTCTGTGCAATATATTGTGATTTTTAACAGCTATAGTGTGGACACTAAGAAACGCAACATGTTTGGCTAACAAAGTAATGCACAGTTGGTATTTTTTTGTTTTTATTAGCTAGTTGCTTTTATTTTGTTTTTGTTAGGGAGTAATAAGTGATATTTTTGGGTAAAATTTATCAATTCCTATGTGCAAATTTTGGAGTAAATGTAAAGAGAATTTTTTTATTTTACGATTTAATATCACACTAACCACTAGAGATGAGAAAACCTGAGGTTTGGTGTTGGTGCTAAACACAAACTTTACAAAAAAAGCAGAGTTTGGATTAAGAGTTTGGGTACTTTACATATGCAAAACACTTGTGCAAGCATGGCTGTTCTTGGGTACGCTCTGTGCTCAGCCCAGTTCAAACTGCTTGCAGAGATTGAATGGCTTGCACTGGGGGTAACAATAGCATGATTGACTGTAGTGTGCACAAACAATAAAAAATGTAAAAAATCCCGTCCCCACCCGCTCCCTGGAAGTGTTCTCTCTATGGCTAGTTGCATGTGGGAGGAGACCCATTACTGACTTCAATTGGAATTCAGGTCAAGTCTGGGAGCCAAACCAAACTTTATCTAAAGTTCAGCTTAACCTTCTGAACCGAACTTCCACAGGTCCGTTCATCTCTACTAACCACTTTTGAAATGTGGATATGAAAATTACAAAAAAGTTTAGATTTTCTAATCAATAGAGGGATGAGATTTAAAAATTGGAAAAACATGTTGAGACCTCTCCAGACACAAATGTTTTATCATTTGCCCTACTGAGACAGTTTGATTATTTTGCCTTAAATGAAGGTAACTGTAATACTATTGTATGTTTGAGGATTTCGATAGCGTTAGGGCAATGACAGCCAGAGACGAGTTTGTGGTACAAGATGTTTTTATGATATGTAACCACGGTAGATACACAACGGAAATACACAGTATAACAAACACAAAAAATACCTTTCTGAAACGGAGCGAAGGGGATTCCCGGGGCCACGCACCGGACTCCCCCAGGGAGACCACCAGAGCGAACCCCTATACAGGGACTGTCCGGCAATCAACCCCGGAAGGCCTAAATGCGGTGCAGCCGGGACACAAGGGGCAAGCGGTAAAGTCCAGAAGTGTCCGTACGGAATGAAAGTCCAGAATGGTTATGAACCGGAAGAAACCGGGCAGACGTGCTGACAAAAGACGGCAGACGGAGTCCGGGCACAGTTTGAAGAAACCGGGTATGGTCCAGAGTCGGTCGGTAGATTTCCAGGAGGATCCAAAGGTAATCAAGTAGCAGCAGCAGCAAAGCAGGAGCACACAGCAAGCAGTATACTCAGGCACTGGACTAAGCTTAGAGGCGGCCTTTTAAGCAGCTGGACAGGAAGTAGGGCAACAGAACACAAAACTCCATGTTAACTGAGGGCAAGCTTTTTCAAAAGAGGACTGGAAAACCCGGAAACCTGACATTAACTAGAGATGAGCGGCCTGGACTTTAAAATTCAGTGTTCATATTGAACACAGATTTTACAAAAAAAATCAATGTTCAAGTTTGGAGTTTGGGTGCTTTACCAATGCTAACCATTTAAGTGAGCATCGCTGTGCTCGGGTACGATCGGTGCTTGGGCCAAGGTTAGATGCTTGCAGTGCTTCAATGGCTCAAGCTGGTGGTAAAACCAGTATTTATAGGATGTGGTGTGTACAAAAAAAAGAAAAAAACACCCTTCTTCCCCTGGAAGCGATCTGTTTATGGCTGGCTGTATGTTTCTGGAGAAGCAAACTGTCTAATCAGTGACTTCCAATGAGGTTAAGTTCAGGTTCCGGTCGAAAACAGAACTTTACCTAAAGCCTAACTGAACCCGCATAATCCAAATTTATATGGATCCCCTCATTTCTAAAGGTAACACAACTATGAGCAGAAACTGACTCAAATTCCGCTTAAGATAGATCTTCCCTAAGTGGATTTTCTGACCTTTTACATTTACGCATACCTAAAGAACATGTCATAGATATAAATCCCACCAAGTACAACATGTGCTAGGAATGTGTATGTGTTAACTGTGTATACATGGGTTTCCTCTGGTTTCCAGATATTCTGATATTTCCAGACTCTAAAGACACACCACTAAGGAATTTAGATTGCTAATCCCAATTGAGACAGTAATGATGATGATGATGTCTGTAAAGGACTATGGAAAATGAATGGTACTGTATAAATGAGTATAATAACTTCCATAAATTTTTGCTGGAAAAACAGGATAAAGTTTTCCCCTAGATGTGGATATGTAGACACATCCGACCAAAATGATAGTCAAAGGACCTTTGCTCTTCTGACGGGTTTAAACTCCAGCTTTTAGACATTTATGGTATATCTAACTTAGCCAAAATACTAGGCAACAGTCCCAAAAATGCATTGCAAATCAACTAGACTTTTATTAGCCCATATGGTAATGTTTCAGTTAATAGATTGAACCGTCTTTAAGCATTCAATTTTTTTGCATGGCATTTTGGACTGCTGCTTTCTTCTTTTGTTATAGTCTGGTGTTGCTTCATTTTTCCATTGTGGTATATCTTGTAGATTAGACATACAGTGGCTTGTAAAAGTTTGGACGGCCCTGGTCAAAATTACTGTTATTATGAATAATTAAGAATGTTGAAAATAAAGTGATCTCTAAAAGGCATACAGTTAAATATGACACATTTCATTTTGTATTTGAGTAAAAAAAATATATTTTCATCTTTTACAATTGAAAAAAAGGAAAATAGTCAGATGAAAGAGTTTGGCCTCCCTGCATAGTTAGTACCTAGTAGCACCCCATTCGGCAAGTATCACCGCTTGTAAACGCTATTTGTAGCCAGCCAAGAGTCTTTCAGTTCTTGTTGAGGAATTTTAATCCATTCTTCCTTGAAAAAGTCTTCCAGTTCTGTGAGATTCCTGGGTTTTCTTGCATGCACTGCTCTTTTAAGGTCTAGCCACAGATTTTCAGTGATGTTCAGATCAGGGCCCTGTGAGGGCCACTGTCAAACTTTCAGTTTGTGCCTTTTGAGGTAGTCTATTGTGGCTTTTGATGTGCTTCAGATCATTATCAATTTGTAAAAGCCATTCCCTTTTCAACTTCATCTTATTTACAGATTGTATTATGTTTGCATCAAGAATTTGTTGGAATTTCATTGAATCTATTCCCTCGTGAAATTTTTTCAGTGCCATTGGCTGCAGCACAACCCCCAAAGCATGATTGATGGTTGGTGACATGTTCTTTTCCTTAAATTCTGTGCCCTTTTTCTCCACACACCTTTTGATCATTGTGGACAAAGAGTTCTATTTTAACCTCATTGGTACGCAGGACTTTTTCCAAAATGAATCAGGATTGTTTAGATGTTATATTGTATACTTCTAATTAGAGATGAGTGAACCTGAGGTTTGGTTTTTGAACCGAAGACCAAATTTAAAAATCAATGTTCGGGTTCGGATGCTTTACGTACAAACTTCACTCATGTGAGCAATACTGTGCTTAGGTACACTTGGTGCTCAGCCCTATGCAAGCCGCTTGCAGTGTTTAAATGGCTGTCACTGAGGGTAACAGCAGCACAATTATGTGTAGTATGCAATCCAAAAAAATTAAAAAGCCTGCCCACCTTCCCCTGGACGTGATCTGCTTATGGCTGGCTATATATGGACGGAGATTGAAACTGTCAATCAGTTACTTGCTCCGGCGTTTGAGTCAAACTCGAGTCTGTGGATGCTCGGCTCGTTTGCTGCCGGCGAACCGAACCTCCATGGAAAAACTCCTCTGTACTTCTAACGCTGAATTCTATGGTAAAGACGCAGGAGTCTGCTAAATATTTCTGAAGGTCTTTTGCAGTTCAACAGGGGTTCTGATTTGTCTCTTTAGCAATCCTATGAGCAGCTCCCACAGAATTTTAATTTGGTCTTCCAAACCTTATCTTGACCTTCACTGTTCATGTTAACTGCCATTTCTTAATTACATTTCAAACTGAGGAAAGAGCAACATGAAAATGCTTTGCTTTGCTATCTTCTTGTAGGATTCTCCAGCTTTGTGGGCCTCCACCATTTTCATTTTCAGAGTGCTAGACAGTAGCTTAGAGAAGACATGTGCTGGGTTTTTATAAAGCTGTGAAATTTATCTCACTACCGATGATAGTGAACAAGCCAGAACCTTAACAGTCTAAATAAGGTCTGAAACCTTGGTCAAAGTTATCTGAGCACATAAATCTTCAAGGGTGCCGAACCTCTTGCACCTGCTCATTTTTATTTGTGTTATTTTTAAAATGGAAAAGATGTAAACATTTTTTTGCCAAAAATTACAAAGGAAATATGTCATCTTTAACTGTATGCCTTTTAGAGATCATTTAATCTTCAACTTGCTTAACTGTTTACAATAACAGTAATTTTGATCAGGGGTGGCAAAACTTTTACCTGACACTGTGGATGTCTAAAGTAGAGAATCCTACAGTAGTTTGTCTACAGGTCACATTTTATCATTTTCTAAAGTTATGGATATTTATCTCAGGGCACTGTATTGTTCTTAAATTAGCAATCAGAAACCTTTTACACTTAGGATTAGGTTTTGTTTAATTCCGTAAAAAAGAATATTTCATGGCAATCTATCAGATTAATGAAACAATTAATAGATTAAAAACTTGTAATTTATCTTACATAGAAAGTAACAAGCAATTAAAAGCATTTTAAATTAGGCATTATCGTTTTTTTAATTTTTATTTCTTACTAATCAGACTTAGAGTATATTATTACTACCCATTATTTCTATCCAATTTACTCAGGAATTAGCAGTGGTCCCAGGAAACATGAACAGTTGGAGAAGATATTTAAAAAGGAATAATTAAGCCACTGGTGAATAACCTTTGGTCTGAAGACTATCGCAGTCAAAGCAAGAGACACTAATGAGTAGCTAGCGAAATATGGTCAAATAAAAATGTGATATACTTCAAATTAACAATCAATTACAAGCTTGAGCAGAAAAGAAAATGGTCAAATCTGCTGTAAGATCGTCAAATGGTATTCCTCATTAAAAAAGAAATAGTTATTATAGATAAAAAGTGATGAGTGGATTATGAAACCAATGGCGATTTCCTCACTTAATGGGGATTTTAACTTTTCAATTATCAATGTTTTTGACAATAATCAGTGGTAGCACATACTGCATATACATATGTATATTGGTGGCTAAAGAGCAATGGGCATAGAAAGTGGTAAAACAAGACAAGATACTCATGACAAGGTACTAAATGTTCTTCTAACATTGAAATTGCAGTGCCAAGATGGTCAAATCATAAGGTGATGCAAATCGAAGATGTAGCTAAAATCTGTAAATTGAAAATTTTCAAGCACCTATCTCTAATCTAGCATGTGGGAGGGATATAAAGGCCATAATGAAAGCAAATTCTTTTAGCCATGCAATATCTCCTGTTTATTAAGAAAACAGTAACGTAATCGTCATTTAATGAAAATGGAGAAGGACATAAACGTTGAACTGAGAGGAAATATGGGAAATCTGTGGCATTATATTTTACTTGAATAAAAAAAAATTGTATTCTGCAGAATAAGGATTTCTTTGCAATTTGCACAAATCCTGAAAAATGGTGGCTAGTTGGTCATTTTGTTAAAGTTTAAAAAACAAACAAACAAAGAAAACCCCAAAAACAACCTTACCGCATACCTGCTCAGTGCTGAACGTCTGGCACCTATTCTTTCTACTATAACATGCTTCATTTCAGATGTCCTCACTTTAGGTTTTGGAAGTCAATGCATGTCATTTTATAGGTAAGGATGGTTGACCTCAGGGAGATAAACATACAGCACCGCGGAGCACCCTCACGTGTATCTCAACGCAGTGATTCTAGAGCAATGCCCCCTGGGAAATATGCATAACAAGGAAGCTGTTGAGACACCATCACATGTTTCTCAACGCTGGCAGGTAAATAGCCAGGTCTTTCACCGGGAAGGAACAACCACGGGAAGGGCAGTCTCCAGTCAAGGAAACCACCTATGCCAAAACATGGTATCCATCCACAGACAGCTGTTTCGGTGTATTTGCCCCTCATCATTGTGGAGTAGGAAACTGGCTAGTGGGTACAATGCCCCCTGGGAAATATGAATCTAGAATCACTGCGTTGAGAAACACGTGATGGTGCTCTGCGGTGCTGGATGTTGATCTTCCTAAGGTCAACCATCCTTACCTATGTAGTCTTCTACTAGGCATTGCTTCCACCAGCCAGTTTCCTACTCCACACTGATGAGGGGCAAATACCCCAAAACAGCTGTCTGTGGATGGATACCATGTTTTGACATAGGTGGTTTCCTTGACTGGAGACTGCCCTTCCCGTGGTTGTTCCTTCCCGGTGAAAGACCTGGCTAGTTACCTGCCAGCGTTGAGAAACATGTGATTGTGTCTCCGCGGCTTCCTTGTTTTGCATATTTCCCAGGGGGCATTGTTCTAGAATCACTGCGTTGAGAAGCACATGATGGTGCTCCACGGTGCTGGATGTTGATCTCCCTGAGGTCAACCATCCTTACCAATGTAGTCTTCTACTTGGCATTACTGCCACTGGCCAGTTTCCTGCTCCACACTGATGAGGGGCAAATACCCTGAAACAGCAGTCTGTGGATGGATACCATGGTTTGGCATAGGTGGTTTCCTTGACTGGAGACTGCCCTTCCCGTGGTTGTTCCTTCCCGGTGAAAGACCTGGCTAGTTACCTGCCAGCATTGAGAAACATGTGATGGTGTCTCCGCGGCTTCCTTGTAATGCATGTAATTTTGTCACGATGTATGTTATTATGTCATGACATCACAACATGTGCTGTGTTGGCATGGCACACATGGACATAAGCCCTGGCCTACAGTGAAGACACTATTGATGTGGCATGCGATGGTGGAAAGAAAAAGCAAAGAAGATTAGATCAGGCAAAAAGCAGCATAGGCAGCCTTACAGGTGACTGGTGAGTGAAGTACCATATTTTTTATTTTATTAGATGCACTGGATTATAAGACGCACCCAAAATTTAGAAAGAAAAAAGGTAAAAAATAAAATATGGGGTCTGTCTTACAATCTGATCGTCTCTTACCGTTGAGGAGGCAGCAGTGGCGAAGCGGGGGCAACAATAGGCAGGGGCTGTGCTGGAGTATGACGATGCTGCGGGCAGTGCAGAGGGGGTCCATATGATCACTGCGGACAGCGGCGCTGTGCTGCAGTGCTGCTCTGTACTTCGTCTGTGCTGCTCTGTGCAGAGCTGCTCTGTATGGGCACTGCTCTGTGCCAGCGCTGTGCGGGGTGGCTTTGCTCTGTGTGGCACTGCTCTGTGCCATGCTGTTGTGTACCAGGGCTTCTGTGTACCGGGGCTGCTCTGTGTGGTGGGTGGTGAGGCACGGGCCATTCTGAAGATGTCAGCGGTGTGGGCTTCAAGGAAATGGCGGCTGGAGTCGGAAAGCTCTATCTGCGCACGCGCTGACTCTGGCCGCCATTATTTGGTGCTCTCACCGCCGACATCTTCACAATGGCCCATACCTCACCGTCCACTGCACAGAGCAGCCCCGCACAGAGCAGAACCATGCCTCACAGAGCAGAGCTGCTCTGCACAGCCCCGGCACAGAACAGTGCTGCCTGAGGCACAGCATTGCCCCTGCCTTCTGTGACCCCTCTTCACCACCCCCTCATAAGCTACATTCGGATTTTAAGACACCCCTCATTTTCCTCCAAAATTTTTGAACAAATAATAGCTGGGTAAATTAAAATATAACTTTTAATAAATCGATTAAAATCAGGGGAAATATTACAAACAAAACAATGAAAACCCTCCAGGAATACTGCAAGGGTTCAGACACTGCTATCAATGCGGCAAGAATGGTAAAATGAACTTACAATGATAGCAGAGAGTAACAGGATAGAAGAGTGATTTTTAACACCCCACAACTAAATGCAAAGCTGTTACCCAAATAGAAATATACCTCATATAGAAATGGGTATATACAAACACCCAAGAGATATTTATACATCAAAAAATGAAACAATCTCACCGGTGTGTTGTCTTGGTTCGGTACAGATGCTCATTGAAGAACTGCTGGATCTCCAAGGTGGAGCTATCACATATAGCTGCACTGTACCCTTTGATTACTTTGAGACTCTTGAGCACGCCACCTGCGGGTCAGTAATCAAGGGGTACAGTGCAGCTATATGTGATTATTTTGATTGTGATTATTAAAAGTTACATTTTAATTTACCCATTTGTTCACATTTTTGGGTAATTGCATTTTGCTATTCAGTCCTCCCAAATTTTTGGATGAAAAGTGCATCTTATAATCCAAAAAATATGGTATTTGCTTTTTTATTTTTACATCCTGCATGTATTATGCTCTGGGAGCTGGAGAGACCTTAAAGTATAACAAGGAACATTCAATCTGCCGTAAATAACTTTCCTGGATAATCAGTAAAATTTAGAGAATTCAAATTTTGTCAGAACCGCTGTAATCTTCTGCAGATTGAGTCTTGTACAGGCCAGATGTCAGCACTGTTCAACATTACATATTACCGTGGTGGGAAGAATAAAGATGAACTGGATTGACAGTAAGAGGTGCACAGAGGTGAACGTCTACATGATCGGACAATCAGATTAGAAAAATGGGACATAGTGATCTATTCTATGCTGCAAGTGAAAATTGGAGATCATATACCAATTCTTCGGTGTTAACCCTAGAACGCATGACGTTAAAAATATACATATTAACGTATTGGGGGCCTTTTAGGCCCCCATGTATATAATGTAGAAAAACACACTTAAATAACTTTCACAAGTTATTTCAAAATTGCTCAATAAAATATGAATAGTGGACAAAATTTTAATTATAATTTTTCACAGAAAACACCAAAAAAATCTTTTTTTTTCCCAAATTTCACGCAAAGACATGAAAACACAAAAACGCATAGAAATCTATAGCAAACTAGCTGCAGCTAAATTTTTATTCTAACTTTCTTTTCTATTATATTAGTCTTCCAAACAATTCTGACATGTTATTTTTTCAGAAGAGTGTTCTTTGCAAACAGTTTCCTTACAAGTGGAACAATATCACTCAGTTTTCCTCTCTATGTTTCTTGGACACATGAAACAACGCTTTTGATTTCTTTCTCCTGGCTGTGGAATAATCTGAAACTGTACGCCACACCGTTTCATTGCTTCTTTAGTTTGCTTTGTCAAGCATTTCAAGTCGCTTCGCTCTATCATGTGAGGCATTACAAGTTCATGACAAAGGTCCTTCAAGAATATGTGTCTCCTGTCCTTCCTCTGTGCATGAAATTCCGGATGAGTTTCTGTATAAATAATGAATGAATTTAGGGCTGCTACATCAAGCATATTTGAAAATAGTACTACAGGCCATTGTTTTGTTTGCCTCTTACACGAATATTCTCCCATCATCTCATCCATTTTATCTACAGATCCTTTTTTGCATTGTAATGCAGGATGATTTTTGGTTTCAATTTTTGGTTATTGCTGTCAACACTGCAATCGTGATGCATGGTACTGAGTAAAATTACAGATTTCTCCTTCTTTGCCTTGTAAGATACCAAAGTCGCTTTGTTATTGAATCCAAAGACACTCTCATAAAGAGCTCGCTGACGATTGTGTTTGAGTGCTGCTGGAATTTCTCGTCTGTTTTGCTTTATAGTACCAACAAGTGTAATAGCTTTTGCAAGCAGAAAATTGCCTAGTTCAACATTGGTGAAATAATTGTCCATGGTGATGTTTCTACCTGAATTGAATATTGGAACAGAAAGAGTTTTGACTATTTCAGACCCCAGATCCTTCTGTACTGGTGCACCAACCTCTTTGCCACAGTAGATTACGCCATTTATGCCATAATAATTTGCAGAATCACACATCCAGAAGATTTTTATTCCGTACTTGGCTGGCTTGCTGGGCATGTATTGTATGAATTTACAGCGTCTTCTGAACAGTACAAGTTGCTCATCTACAGTAACATTAGTACTAGGATTGTAACGTTTTGTGCAATTTTTGATAAATATGTTCCAGATATAACTGATAGGGGCTAATTTGTCTGTTTCAAACCTTGCTGCACGAGTTCGCTTATCATCAAAGCGAATGATTCTTCTAATTTCCTCATATCTGCCCACTGACATTGTCGCCTTATAGTGTGGATCAGAAAGTGGGTCCAGAAATAATTCTCGTATTGGGACATCATAAGATTTTTGACTCCCTGCCAGCAGTAAAAGTCCAATATATGCATAAAGTTCCTCTTTTAAGATATTTTTCCAGGACTTATTTTTTGCAGAAGCGATACGTCTTCCTTCTAGGTTTGAACATAATAGGACTTCTTCTGCAATATTGTCAGAAAAATAAGTACAGAATACATCTTTAGGGGTAAAGTAACTGGGACTTCCCACAGCTCCTTGAGCCTGTCTCACAATATTGTGTATTGGAGTACGTCCGACTAATCTAGGATTACTGTCCCAAAAAACATTTGTTTTGGATGTTCTACTAAAGCTGGTGTCACACATAACGACGACGACAACGACGTCGCTGCTACGTCACCATTTTCTGTGACGTTGCAGCGACGTCCCGTCGCTGTCGCTGTGTGTGACATTCAGCAACGACCTGGCCCCTGCTGTGAGGTCGCCGGTCGTTGCTGAATGTCCAGCTTCATTTTTTGGTCTTCACTCTCCCGCTGTGACACACACATCGCTGTGTGTGACAGCGAGAGAGCGACGAAATGAAGCGAGCAGGAGCCGGCACTGGCAGCTGCGGTAAGCTGTAACCAGCGTAAACATCGGGTAACCAAGGGAAGACCTTTCCCTGGTTACCCGATGTTTACGCTGGTTACCAGCCTCCGCCGCTCTTGCTGCCAGTGCCGGCTCCTGCACTGTGACATGTGGCTGCAGTATGCATCGGGTAATTAACCCGATGTATACTGTAGCAAGGAGAGCAAGGAGCCAGCGCTAAGCAGTGCGCGTGGCTCCCTGCTCTCTGAACTGTGACATGTAGCTGCAGCACACATCGGGTTAATTAACCCGATGTGTGCTGCAGGAGAGCAAGGAGCCAGCGCTAAGCGCGGCTCCCTGCTCTCTGAACATGTAGCACAGCGACGTTATGATCGCTGCTTCTGCTGTGTTTGACAGCTAAGCAGTGATCATAACAGCGACTTACAAGGTCGCTGTTATGTCACCGAAAATGGTGACGTAACAGCGACGTCGTTGTCGCTGTCGTTTAGTGTGAACCCAGCTTTAGATTCACTTCTTCATCATCAGAATAATCACTGGATGAGGATATTTGATTAGCTGGTGGCCGATATTCTTCATCAGACAAAGATAGTTCACTTTCATCATCGCTTTGAAACATAATCGCTTCAATCTCTTGGTCAGTCAGACACTTGGAGGAAGACTGTGCCATTGCTGACTAGATGTTAGCAAACTAAACGAAAAAACAATAAACACAATCAGAGTTGTCCACTCTTTGCTTGTGTGTGACACACTGTAAGTGTAATGTCCCCCCTTCTTCCTCTCACCCTCAGCAGCTCTTACCTTTTATACTTTTAGGTGGTGTACAATTCTCTGGATTTTTGTGGCTCACAAGCTCTAGCCTTTGCAAGCTTCTTAGAAACAGAAACTGAAAATGAATCAGATTTCCTCTCAACAGCTTATCTTATCACAGGTCCTTCAGCTATTAGCTCACAGTGTATACTGTCCTCAGTGCTCTTTCTTTACACAGCTCATTACTGTGTTCAGAGGACCTGAGGTGATGTCATGGCCTTATCACTCCCTCCAAAAATCACATGACATCCTCACATGTTATTATCCACACCCTGGCCCCTCCACCAGCATTACTGAGTACAAATAAAGTAACTTGAGACACAAACACTTCTGAGAACATGATAAAAACAGCGGGGGTCTAAAAGGCCCCCAATTCGTACAGATGTAGTTTTCACCAAACAAGCATTGTTACACCATAATGCCTATGAAAAAAATTATATGAACAACTGGATATTATCAACAACGACATACTTGAGGAATACCTGGAGTTTCAAAATTCTAACTAAAGTAATTTTGCAGATAATAGCCAAAATGTAAGCATGGGGGCCTAAAAGGCCCCCAATATGCGTTCTAGGTAAGCAAACCTCAGAAGGAGTTTGCATGACATTGGGCTACAAGCCAGAAGTCCAGCTGCAGTGTGTTCCAATAACTTCCAGGCCACAAATTGTCCTCTGTGTTTCTACTCTGACTGCTAGTTTGTTGTGTGCAACATAGGACAAAGACTTTAGTTCCGCTGGTGTCTGCAGATGGAATGGCTAGCACCAAGTCTGTCCAAAGTAGCCTTTTTGAGTCTATGGATGCTGACAGACGTTACAGTACCATTGACCTCATGCAATGATAGCCAGAGACTGATCTGGAGACTATACGAGGAATGCCAAGACTAAGCCTTCACAATGGAACGTCACACTGCTACTATTCCCAGAATTATGGTCTCAGGTATTCCTCTAGTTTTCATTCCAGACAAACTAATAACTTGGTGTTACGTTGATTTAATTGTGCAACTAGTGATATGGCCATTTTTCCAAATTATACCAGGAACCATTTTTCAACACGAAAATGTCAGGCCACATATTGATGGTGCTACTGTGAGCAGCCTGTATGGCCTAAAGGTACCACCTTTGCATCTGTCTCCCATAAAGCACATCTAGGTCATTGGATGGTAATTGCAAAGGGAGCTGTCATCAACACAATGTGCTGATTAGTGTGCCCATGGCAGAACATTCCTCAGACAAGCATTACAACCTAATTGACAGCAGCCAAGTCATGAGAGTGCCTGTAATTCGGCACATGATGCTCATACTCCATAATGAGTAAATTGAGATGTTTTAAAAATTTTGTTTTCATTTTTTATCATTTGCATTTCATTGTCTATCAGTCCTATGAATTCCATAGTTCTATCACTTTTCCTTCTTTGTACTGCAATTTTGTTGATGGAAATTTCAAAATATCTAATTTACTATGAGGCCGGATTGGTTTGTGCTTGGGTCCCCAGCTCATGTTGCATTATTTATAATGACTTTGTATTTATAGCATATGTCTGGCTCTCTGTAATAGACCCTACCAATCAGACACTGATGGGGTATTCTGCAATAACGAGCAATGTTAAAAGATGTAAATCATTTTATAGGCAACTGTGCATATTCGTTAGTCTTTCAATCCAATATTTTTACAATATAGGTAGGAGAAACATTTTATTTTTTGAGAGCAAACACAATTATTAATGTATTTACATTTATAAAAATAGGAGTCTGACTTAGTTTTGTAGATAGTGATTAAATATAGCTTTATCTTTCCTTACACTCTGAATTATTAATGAATCTTTCACTGTGCAATGAAAAAATAATGTTGTAAACATGCAATGTACCTGTTTCAACCATGAGTGACAAAGCTGTCAGCATTCACATACTATGCTCGCAGTTTACAGGTAATGTATACTTCTATGCTGAAAATAAATAATTATGCAAATAATCAATTATGAATGTTTCTAAGGTCACAGTTTCAGCTGACCGGATCAGTGACACCTCCATTACACTAACAAATCTACCATGCAGTTAATGTACTTGTATAATCTTTCCAGGAATTAAAATCAAATACAGAGTCCTGGGAATCATAATTAACCAGTACATACCCAGGCACATTTTCAAGTTTTATCATGCACTTTTAGCAGCTCAATATTGTTTTCTCATTCAGATATTCAAATAATTTTTGCCATTTTTTTATTATTTTTTTTATATTGGGGGAAATGTCAAGAAAAATAGGAATACCATGATTCCCTGAAAATAAGACAAAGGCTTATATTATTTCCTGCTTTGAAAAATGTGCTAGGGATTATTTTTTGGGGGGGTTTATATTTGCCTGCTATATTTGTGCCTTCGGTTAGCACCTCAATCCTTGGTATCTCTCCTGTACTGAAAGTGACAGCTGCATAGACATACATGCTGTTACTCTCAGATCAGTAGTGCTGGCTTATTAAGTGAATGCATATTGACTCTCTTCCCCACCCAGAATCCCACTCACCGCGGCACTGACACTCTATGCCTGCTGTACTGTGTGACTGTCCAGGATCACATTGCATTCATCGGCACCTCTCCTGAGCTGAGTGTAACAGCTGCATAGACATACATGCTGTCACTCTCAGATCAGAAGTGCTGCCGATGACTGTGCTGACTAAGAACATGGCTAATTAAGAGAATGAATATTCACCCTCCTCTCCTGTAATCTCATCCTAAACTGTACCTGCACTCTTCCTGCTCTATTATTCATACTGCCAGCTCAAGGATTGCATTTCAATTATAGGTGACTCTCCTGAGTTGAGTGTTACAGCTGCTTAGACATACACACTGTCTCTCTCAGCTGAGGAGAGTTGCCAATGATTGTGATGGGATCCATGGGCTGGCAGTACCAATAATACAGCAGGCAGAGTGTGGGTGCAGTGCGGGATTCAGAGCAGTGGGTGGGATTATGGGAGAGAAAGATGAATATTTATTCTCTTAATTAGCCATGCGCTTGTTCACCACCATGATCTGCACTACTCTTGATCAAAGAGTGACAGCGTGTATGCCTATGCAGCTATTACACGCCGATGATTGCAATGTGACCTTTGGACTGGCAATACCGGGAATACAGCAGGCATAGTGCAAGTGCACTGCAGGACTCAGAAAGGTGGGCGGGATTACGGGAGAGGAGGGTGAATATTCATTCTCTTAAGTAGCCGAGTCTTAGAGCAACATAAAAGTTATGTATCCTGAAATAGGGATGAACAAGCCCTATTTCAGAATACTAGATAGAATAGAATACTGTTAGCTTGAGTATGAAACTAGGGCTTATTTTTGGAGTAGGGCAAGCCTACTCCAAAAAGGCAAAAAAAATACTGCTAGGGTTATTTTTGTAGAAACATGGTACTTGTACATTTCTCATCATTCATTATTTTTATTATTATTTTTATTGTTTTGCAACCACAAAGAAAAACATTTTACGTATCATTCCCTTTTCCATAAAATTTATAATTATATATTGGACATTTTTTTATGAAGGTTCGGCTAAAAATAGTGATTTACACTGGGAGTGTCTCCCTTTTTATTTTCTTTTTTTTTTAATTTATTTATGTTATTTTTATTTATTCATTTATTTTAGACATTTTGCCCTCATAAAAAGGTAATAAGAGACCTTTGGGAGCATTTTATCAAATCAGTACACTATTTTCTATGCTGATTTCACTTGTAACTGTGGCTGGTATATTAATAATAATGATTAATAATTTTATTCATTTATATAGCGCTATTAATTCCACAGCGCTTTACATACATTGTCAACACTGTCTCCATTGGGGCTCACAATCTAGAGTCCCTATCTGTATGTCTTTGGAGTGTGGGAGGAAACCGGAGAACCCGGAGGAAACCCACACAAACACGGGGAGAACATACAAACTCCTTGCAGATAGTGTCTATATAGTGTCTCCCAGCGCTGCAAGACTCCAGTGCTAACCACTGAGCCACCGTGCTGCCATATTAGCCACAGCTATAGGGAAATGTCACCCTCCTGGCTACATAGTAGAGCAGCTGAAATGATATCTGACAGATTGAGAAGTTTACATGGTAATAAACCAGATACATCTCTCTCTGGAAAGTCTGGCTGTGTCTGACAACAGTTTTCCTCCCTCCACAGCTTTTACGTTTTAGATTAGAACATCAGTGCAGGGACATGTGTGACTGCCCCAACGTCTAACTTGTTTGGGCAGTCAAGCAGAAGACTTTTATCATCCTGGTTTAATACCTTATGGGGTTCACAGTGTATGCAATAATTAAAAAAAAAAAAATAGTAAAAAATGATAAAAAAAAATAAAATAAAAAGATACACAACTAATCTAAATTTCAGGAAAGTACCTACCAAAAGTTGTCCATGGGAGAATAACCAGTTAAACAGTGTCAATGTCATGGTCACGTAAAATGCATCATTGATGTGCATGGTCGTCCATCTGATCAATTCCAAACCAAAATGCTATAATAGCCAAACATGCTGAAAAAATTAAACTTGTGGACCATTTTATCTTGTTGCTACATCTTTCCTCAAAAACTGAGCATTTCTGTTCATAAAATAGCTGCTGGTGAACGGCCTTGTGAACAGACCAATCCATTAGCCTCTTTCAATAGGAAATATGCTTTTCCATGGGAAGTGTTTCACAAATTGGAGTAGGTTGATGGACTGGTCTGGTCTCATGTTTCTCCACCAACAGCAATTATGTGGACAGAAGTGTTGGTCAGTTTGTAAAGAAGGCAGCACTAACAAGAGACAATGGTTAACAGCTTTAATGGAGGCTGTAATACAAGAGTGTTAGAACACATAGTGTATATACCATATTGGGCTTTGCAGGTCAAGACTCTTAGGGTCAAATTAATTTACAAATTTTGGTGTTTTTCACCTGTTTTTTTATTTACTTAACATTCCTATATTATTTTGCTCTATTTTTTAGATGTTCTCTAATCCACCCATGGAATAATTTTATGTGCTTCAAAATTTTGAGACATTTTATGAACATGTGATTTTTTATTTAGAAGTTAATATAGACAAGCAAAAAGTGAGTAAATAGTAATACATTACCATTAATCAAAAAACTAAAATAATAAAATCACACATGATAATAAAATAACCCATATTAAACGATGAAAAATCCATTGTCTAAACCACAGTGACTGATAAATGTGGAGCCCACCTGAAGTGGTCGCCTCAGGGACATCACTCCACCTTCAAGGATGCCACAGGGTCTTCACTTTGGTATTTCTGGCAACAAGTATGTTGGTTCTGAATGTGTATAGGAGTCGTGACGCCACTCATGGTTTGTGGTCAGGGATATGGGTGACCGCCACTGCAGGTTTAATGAGTGTCTGGGGCTGATGGAGTCTGCTGTCTGATGGTATGGCCTCCTGTAAGTGAGGCTGGCCCCAGGGGCTCGGGTGTGTGGAACAACAGGTTCCAGAATAACTCAGTCTCAGTCCAAAATGTCTTACAACTGATCTTTACTCCCTTTTAGATGTTCTGTGAGGTACCCGGGGGATGCTGAGATTAGACCAGGTGGAACCAGGAACTACTTCAGGCCGCTCTGAGGGTAACCATAACTCACCTTCCTAGCACTTCTTTGTTTCGGATAACCCCTGACTGGAAGTACTGTGGGGTCTATCCAGGGAAGTCACTATTGCCTTTTCTCCCCTTTTGGCCCTTTTGCCGGCAGCGTGTACCAGGTTAGTCAGCTTCTGGCTCTATCTCCTTATGGGTCCCCTTGTTGCTGCTGAGGCTCGAACTCTGTATTCTTGGTGAGGTACCTCTAGTCCCCTCACCGGCACGTTTAGCAGATCAATAAATGGACGTCTACTCTAGGGACCTGTTCCCTGTACGGGCCTAGTCACCAGCATTCCCTCTCCTCGACTGCCTCTCTTCAGGTGTCTTTCTGACTGACTAACTGGTAACCGTTCTCCCACGCTAACGGCTACTACACGTGCAGGGTCTGACTAGTGTGTCAACGTGCGTCTTCTTCTCCTAGCAACCTCTGCGCTCCACTAACAGACTGGCTCACTCCCCTTCTTTCCTGACAGCCTCTGTAGCTTAGCTTCCAGCCCCTCCACTACACCTCTTGACAAGAATTGAAGGCTAGCTTCTTCCAGAGGCTACCCAAGGGTCCCATCTAATGGTGTGAGAGACCTGGTTGCTATATGTCTGTGCGTACACACCTCATTCTGGCCTTTGGAATAACCTGGAAGCACTGTCCCAGCATGGGTGCAGTACTCAGTGGTGCCTGACTAGGTCAGGGGCGCCACATAAGTATACGGCAAATGCTATGACTAATGTCAAATGACAAAAATGTATTCACAGAACTGACAGTGGTCAGGTGGCTATTTTTAGCTGAGCACTGTCAGTTCTGTGTATCGTATATATTTTCTTCATTTACAAGTGAAAAGGTTTTGGTACCGTGTTAGCCAGTTGAAAAATTATTGAATTATACTCACTGAGAACATTCAATAATATATTTTCTTCATTTGACATTAGTGATACCATTTTCTGTATCCTTATCCATCACTGTGGATTGGACAATGGCTTTTTCACCTGTTTAATGTTACTTTATTATCATGTGAGATTTTGTCATTTTAATTTTTTGATTACTGTTAAGTATTAATAATTCCTCATAGATTTTTTAGCCTCATTATTTAATGGTGAGGTAATTGGGAGATAATTAGAATTGTGGACTCTCCAGTCTAATCATCGCATACTGCGTTCTTAAACTAAAAAAAGTTGCTAAACAAATTCGAGAAAAAAAAAGTTAATTTTTGATTTTGTGTAAAATTTATGAAATATGTAAGCTATTTTGAAGAATTTGGCACAAAATCTACCAATATATATCACAAAGCAAAAAAAAGAAAATTGATTTAAAAAAAAGGTAAATGATTAATTAGGACTTTGGTGCTTACCCTCCAGTAAACCAACTAACGCAACTAACATAGGTCACGAAGGTGGCCTGACTCATGAAACATGTTTTTTACATCATTTAGATGCCATGTAGAAAAATTTCTTTGGTAATGAGACAGCACAAAGATGAACTATAAAAATAAGGCAAAATGCCAAAGGCAGTTTGAGGCTCTAAGAGGGCTTCTTCAGGGAACCTTAAGGTTGTTACTTTTACAAATTCCAAATAGCTAAACATTGTTGCAGACCACATTCACCCATGCATGTCTGTGTTATTCTCTAATGGCAATTGCCTCTTTTAGCTGTACAAATTGTAATTCAAACGGTAAGGCCCACTTCACATGTCAGTGATTCTGGTACGTATGTTGTTGTTTTTACACGTGCCAAATTCCCTGACATGCACAGATCCATTAAAATCAATGGGTCTGCACACACATCAGTGATTTCTCACTGACGTGTTTCTGTGTGGCACACGCATGTCTGTGTATTCCGCATGGAGACAAGTCCATTTTTCTCTGGTATCACTGATATCACATGGACCACACAGTGTTGTGATCTGTGTGACATGTATCAGAGAAAACACGTATATTTGAAATAAAATTATTTTTATACTCCCCTGTCTCCAACCTTGCTATCTCTAGCCACTACTGTCTCCTACTTCTACGCTGGCTAAATATGCTGATGAATATTCACTGCACCGTGAAGTAACAGCAGAGGGGAGACAGTAGCGTCTAGAGACAGCAGAGCCGGACACATCAGCACTGCGGAGAGCAGATCCAAGGACAAGTGAGTGTAGGAGTGCCTGATCTTCTTGTGCTATCATGGACAGCACATGGAGAACACATGTGTACCAAAATCACGGCACACAGAGAACCAAATGCATCTTTAACATGTCAGTGAAAAACGTGTGTTTTTGACTGATGTATGAAAGAGGCCTAAAGGTGAGGGAACAAAGTTTCATAGGATTAACCAAATCCTAAAGGCCGCTTTACACGCAACAACATTGCTAACGAGATGTCATTGGGGTCACGGAATTCGTGACACACATCCGGCCTCGTTAGCGATTTCGTTGCATGTGAAATGCAGGAACAACCGTTAACGATCAAAATTACTTACCTTATCATTGATCGTTGACGCGTCGTTCCATTCCCGATTATCGTTGCTGTAGCAGGACGCAGGTTGTTCGTTGGTCCTGCGGCAGCACAGATCACTATGTGTGACACTGCAGGAACGAGGAACATCACCGTCCCTGCGGCTGCCGGCAATGAGGAAGGAAGGAGGTGGGCGGGATGTTCCAGCCACTCATCTCCGCCCCTTCGCTTCTATTGGGCGGCCGCTTAGTGACGTCGCTGTGACGCCGAATGAACCACCCCCTTAGAAAGGAGGTCGTTCGCTGGCCACAGCGACGTCGCTAGGCAGGTAAGTATGTGTGACAAGTATTAGCGATGTTGTGCGCCACGGGCAGCGATTTGCCCGTGACGCACAACCGATGAAGGCGGGTATGCTCGCTAGCGATATCGATAGCGATATCGCAGTGTGTAAAGTGCCCTTTAGCCAATCAAGCATCAGTGGGATATGTTGGATCTAAAATTGCAGGACTTCTGAAGTTCATATCCATGGATATTCTCTGTCTAGACTTGTAGGACTTATGAAGTTGGAATCCATGGATGATTCCTCTGAAGACTTTTGGGGCTTCTGAAGTTTAGAAAATCTATTTAACTGTAATTGGAAATCTGTCAGCAAACTACAGTACATGTAGTCATACTATATTCCCTGTCGAGAAATCTTGGGCTAGAGATAGTTAAAAAGCAGAACATAAAGTAGCTGATCTGAAGCTAAGCAGCAAGTAATTTGAGAAAATTATTCATATGTTTTCAAAATGAAAGAGACAATTTCAGAAAATATATTATGGAATTTCCATCTTAAGTATTTCCTAGAATATTTAATAAAAGGGGTGCTCAACTGGAGATTCATTTTAGTTGTTTTTTATTATTATTTTTGTTAGAAGCAACTGTATTGGTGCTCTAAAATATTCCAACTTCTCTGAGAGAAGCTTAATTGGCCTGGAAAGGTAAACTCATCATCCATGGCTCAGAAGACCAGCGCAGAACTGCCATACAGCTCAAGATATAATTAGTCATCCGAAGAGTTCTTTAAATAAGTTCAGAATCAAATGACATAATTACTTAAAATGTTTAAGGGAAAAGAATTGTGAATGGTAATTATAATAAATCTTCCATATATGTTTATGGAGGCCACAATGTCATGGTCTGGATGGCAGGAGAATCATATTAGTCACACATATAATTTTCCCCATCAGTATAATTAGCAGGTTCTGTTGTTAGTCACGAAATGACCTGCGCTATAGGCCGCAAAGTTATCATAACATACCGCATTATAATTGTGCAGTCAGCATACAACAAGATATTGATGAAATAATACTGCTGACCTTTCATGTCTATAAACAGCTAATCTGACTACAGTAGTTCAATAGAAACAATACATACACTGCACAGGTATATGAATCTATGTCTATATCCTGTTTTATCTTGTATTTTTTATGAGGCTAAAATGGTTTATTTCAGTAGATATATGGCTATAGAAAGTGATGGATTTTCAATGTCTTTCTATCAATTTCTGTACCTAGAAGTTTTTTAAATGATAGATTATATTTTTCTCCAGGCATAAAAACTGCAGATTTATTATTACTGTTTTACCAGAATTTCAATATTTGTTGAGACTAAAGTTTAACTATTCAAGACACATTTCACCCCTTTACGTCTAAGGATGTACTAGTTAACCCTTTAGTGTACATGCCCATGATTAGGACCCGCTGCATCCTGGATAAAAAAATAAGCCCTGATTAAAGATGAGCGATGTTCGAGGTTCGCCAACTTCATGTTCGAGTGATTTTGGGGGTGCTCGAGATCTATCTCGAACTCGAGCTTTTTGCTAAAAGCTCGACAGTTCAAGTAATCTTCGAGAGCGGTTCGATCACCAAATGCGTGGCTTTTTACAGCTATTTGTGCAGGGAGCCATCGCTGGCAGCCTGCGGTAAGCTGGTAACCAAGATAAATATCGGGTATCCAAGCAAAGCGCTTTGGTTAGTAACCCGATGTTTACCCTGGCTACGTGTGCAGGGAGCCAACACTTCCCCGCTCAGCTCCGCCCCCTCCTGCACTTGGCATGTACACACAAACACTTACATTCACCTGTCCCCAGCAATGCAGTCCCCGACACTGACGTCCTCAGCGTCACATGGCCCCGCTCGTCTCCACCCACCTCGCACTCCGCCGCCCGCACACATGGCCCAGCTTGGATCCACCCACCTCACACTCCGCTGCCTGCACACACGGCCCCACTCAGCTCCACTCACCTCGCACTCCGCTGCTCGCACACAATACCCCGCTCGGCTCCACCCACCTCGCACTCCGCTGCCCGCACACATGGCCCCACTCGGCTGGCTCCACCCACCTCGCACTCCACTGCCCACACACATGGCCCCACTCGGTTCCACCCACCTCGCACTCCGCTGCCCGCACACATGGCCTCGCTCGGCTGGCTCCACACACCTCGCACTCCGCTGCCCGCACACATGGCCCCACTCGGCTCCACCCACCTCGCACTCCGCTGTCCGCACACAATACCTTGCTCGGCTCCACCCACCTCGCACTCCGCTGCCTGCACACATGGCCCCACTCGGCTCAACCCACCTCGCACTCCACTGCCCACACACATGACCTCGCTCGGCTCTACTCACTTCGCACTCCGCTGCCCGCACACATGGCCTCACTCGGCTCCACCCACCTTGCACTCAGCTGCCCGCACACATTCTCAGCGGCCGGCTCTTGTGAATGGTCAGCTGATCGCTCTCATTAGCCGGCCGCCGGGAGATCATCTGTTCGTTCTTACCTGCGGTGATGAAGTCCTGCCCTCCCGATGTCAGCGCTGTCACTGTCCTCCATGGCCGCTGCTTGTCACATCTTCTCTTGCAGCCGACCCGACACTGTCACTAGCAGTGACGTCACGGGCTCCTGCGATACTTGGTTGTGAAGGCGGCGGTCTTTGAACTCAGCGACAGCTCTGCTATCAGGAGTGCAGCAATTACCGCAGGTAATGTACCTCGCAAAGCTCCTGACAGCAGAACTTGTCATGCCCTGCAGTGACCTGGGCTGACCTATTGATGTTAGCTCAGACCACTGCATTGCTCTCCCAGCCAATATGGAACATTCTGTTCTTCATTGACCTGGACATTGACTATGGTATGGATCGTCATGGGAACCCCTTGGATTAAACCACACCTAGATTTGTTTTTCTTTCTAATAAATTGGTGAAAGAGGAAATGTTTTGGGGAGTGTTTTTTTCAACTAAAAATGTGTTTGTCGTCTATTTTTTTTTAATTACTGACTGGGTTGGTGATGTCGGTTATCTGAAAGACGCGTGACATCACTAACCCCAGGGCTTAATGCCAGGTGACATTACACATCTGGTATTAACCCCATATATTACCTCATTTGCCACCGCACCAGGGCAACGGGATGAGTTGAGGCAAAGCACCAGGATTGGCGCATCTAATGGATGCGCCACTTCTGGAGCGGCTGCGGTTTGCTATTTTTAGGCTGGGGAGAGTCCAATAACCATGGACCTCCCTAGTCTGAGAATATCAGACCCCAGCTTTCCGTTTTACTTTGGCTGGTGATCCAATTTTGGGGGGAACCCACGTGGTTTTTTTTTTGTAATTATTTATTTAATTTAAAATAACAGCGTGGGGTGCCCTCAGTTTTGGATTACCAGCCAAGGTGAAGCTGCCAGCTGTGGTCTGCAGGCTGCAGCCGTCTGCTTTACCCTAGCTGGCTATCAAAAATAGCGGGAAGCCCACGTCATTTTTTTTTAAATTTATTTTTTTTGGCTAAATACAATGCTAAGCACCCCTTAGTGCTACATGAAAGGCACCAAAGGGTGCAAAATTACAAAATGCAGGAGACTGGGACATTATGTGTCTTTCTGAAATTATAATGACAAGTGTACAAGCACAGGAAAATCACCAGAGCGCTCTACGCTGTGAAAAGCAATAGAAAATGTCACTGGAGGGAACATGTGACCGCCTCATGTAGGTTAAAGCTATGGATCCTGGGTAAATTTATGTATTTTCCCTCCTTCAGTTTTTTTCCAGTACGCAAAAAAAACATAAGGCACATGGATGACAAACGGATGACATACGGACTGTGTACGGAACGGAACGAGAACGGATACTACACAGATATATCCGTGAAAAAAATGTACCTTTTTTTGCGGACCGCAAAAACGGATCGCTCGTGTGAATGCAGCCTTATTCTGATCTGCCGTTTATAAACAGCAGGCAGAAATAAGTGAATAAGGGGTAGCTGAGACCCTGGAGATCATGATTCAGGACAGTTTTTCCGGTCCTCGCTCACGTGATCACTGGTATACACCGTATGACAGCACCAGTAAAAAATTATTTATCTCCCATCTGCATGAACAAACACGTCAGATAGGAGATAAATCTCCTCCCCGGTCCCCTCCGGGCCCCCACTGTCGCAAAAGTGCCATCCCCCGACCCCCTCCTGGAAATCCAAGATGGCAGCGTGCACAGCAGCGCGCCGGCCGCATTCACCCTCCTCCTCTGATTTCTGTCGTATGTGCCATGACACATGTGACAGAAAACTCCCCAAGCCCTGCCAGGTAACCCCCTATAACCCCACCGGTGTTCAGCTTCCTGTGTTCAGACACAGTGAGTGGCGGTAACCATGCATCTGTAAGCTACTGCAATGCCCTGCTCATGAGGTACGGAACATAGTTGATCAGGAGAGCTATACTACATTTCCAAATGGAGGTATTTGCTTTTATAGTTGCCCTGCTGAACAACTACCAAACATGAGAGTCCGTTATACGCCACAAGAAAACATGTCTAAATAGCAAGCTCTGTTGTTTAGTATTTATTCAGCAGGATAACTGGACTTAAAGGGGTATTTCATCTCCAAGATCCTATCCCCAATATATAGTAGGTGGAATAGCAATAATATCAGAAAATACCAACATTTGGAAATGTAGAATAGTTCTCTTGATTAGGCATGCCCTTACCTCATGAGCAGGGTATTGCAGCTTTGACAGCAACAGTTACGACATGGACTCTGCTGCTGTGGACCTGGGGAGAGTGGGTGCAAATTCATTGCACCCACACTCCTCACATGGAGGGTCTGCACTCCTAGAAAATGGGGGAAACATTACCTGAGCGTGTCCCCCCATATTCTAGATGGACCAGAGTTGTCGTGGGACCCCCTTATTTTTTTTCCTTACAATAAATTGGTGAAAGAGGGAATGTTTTGGGGAGTGTTTTTTCAAATACATTTTTTTTTGTCTATTTTTTGTTAGTACTCACAGTTTGTGATGTCGGGTATCTGATAGATGCCATGACATCACAAACTGCTGGGCTTGATGTCAGGTGACCTTACAGCTAGTATCATAGTATCAACCTTATTTATTACCCCGCTTGCCAATGCACCAGGGCAGTGGATGTGCCACTTCTGTGGCGCCTGTGGCCTGTTATTTTTAGGCTGTGAAGTGCCAATAACTATGGACCTTCCCACCCTGAGAATACCAGACCACAGCTGTCCGTTTTACCTTGGCTGGTGATCTAATTTGAGAGGGACCCTACTTTTTTTTGTAATTATTATTATTTGTAAAATAATTATAAAAAAGAGCCTGGGGTGACCTCCATATTGGATCCCCAACCACGGTAAAGCTGCCAGCTGTGGTTTTCAGGCTACAGCCATCTGCTTTACCCTAGCTGGCTATCAAAAATGGGGGGACCCCATGTCATTTTTTTTAAACTATTTTTTTAAATAAAAAAAATTAATGGGTTTCCCTGTATTTTGATTGCCAGCCAAGGTAATGCCAGGCAGATGGGGGTGGCAACCCATAGCTATCTGCTTTATCTGCGCTGAGAATCAAAAATACCGTGGAGCGCTATGTCATTTTTTATACTGATTTTTACAGTACTGTGATGTCAGGCAATCAAAATACAGGGAAGCCCATTTTTTTTTTAGTTATTTAAATAAATAATTAAAAAAAAGTATATGGGCTCCTGCTGCATTTTTTGTATTGCTAGCGAAGGGTAATCCAAGCAGCTACTGGCTGCTAACCCCCACTGCTTGGTGTTACCTTCACTGGCAATGGAAAATCCTGGGAAGCATTTTTTATTGTTGATCTAAATAGCTATTCCTACTTATTAATGCCTGCTCCCAATTAGCCAGTCAATCACATCTGTAGATATTGTTAGTTAGGTCTTGGCAGTTCTCATTCCCTGCACAAAATTATGCTTTCAATCAAATTTCTAGGTATTGTTAGTTAGTACTACCTGCTGTAAATTTTCTTGTGAACTATGTAGAAAGGTCTTGGCAGTTTTCATTGTTGAGTGCACATACTCAGCCTCATATCCAGAGATTGTCTTTTCAAAATAGAGGTGTGAGAGCTTCAGAGGTTAAAGGGGTGGGGGTCAGCCTGCCAGTGCTCAGAAAATACACTGCAAACTGCATCAAATTAATCTGCATGGCTGTAATCCCAGAAGGACACCTGTTCTAAAAATGATGCTCAAGAAAGCCAGCAAACAGTTTGCTGAAGCCAAGCAGACTAAGGAAATGGATTACTGGAACCATGTCCTGTGGTCTAATGAGACCAAGATAATGTTATTTGGTTCATGGATTCTCAAGTGTGTGTGGCAGCAATCGGGTCAGGCGTACAAAGACAAGTGTGTCTTGTCTACAGTCATGTATGATGGTAGTAGTGCTGTGGAAGCTACAATTCATAGCTGGGGCAGTGAATGCCAACATTACTGGGACATACTGAAGCAGAATATAATCCCCTTACTTTGAGAGCTTGGCCACAGGGCAGCATTCCAACATGATAATGATGACAAACACATCTCTAAGATGACAACTACCTTGCTAAAGAAACTGGACTGGCATGGCGTAGCATGTCTCCAGACCTAAACCCTATTGAACATCTGTGGGGCATCCTGAAATTGGAGAAAGAATAGTGCAAGGTCTCTAACATATACCATCATGATGTCAACAAAGAGGAGTGGAGGAGGATTCCCGTGGCTCCTGAGAAGCTCTAGTGAACTCCATACCCAAGAGAATTTAGGCAGTGCTTCACAATAAGGGTGGCCAAACAAAATATTGACACTTTTCATGGGACAGCACTGTCTCATGAAAAGCTGTTGTACACAATTTCTAAACCCCATTGTATCAAAGTGTCATACCTTCAGTGTTGTCCCATGACAAGTTGTCACATGGCAATGTGAGGGGTGAACTCAAGTTTGTGACACACTGTATACTGAGGAGGTTCAGATTACAAGGCGGATCTGTTGTTATAAACTTAAACTAGCCGAGAAGAGATCCAGAATACAATGTTGAACTGTTGTTGCAGGTAGGAGAGCCTAACTATATAGTGACAAATATCAGATTCTAAAGCCAGCATGTTGTTTTCTAAGTGTGGTCAATTGTACACATTTAGAAGAAGCCCAGTCTATATGAGATACTAAGGAGTATACTGTAACTTGTGGTTCTTTTTATCAGACGGGTAATAGAAAAAATCCTTGTTATAGGGGTATTCCCATCATAAAAATATGTTTAAGAAGAAAATGTGTAAATTAATAATTTTGTAACTTGCAGCTATTAAAAATTATGCTCCATTGTTTTTAATATTTGCAGCTTTTTTTTTTTAAGATTATTCCTTAACCCTAGAACGCGCAACCAATCTTGCAAACAATAGAAAACAAGTACCTTAGAACGCATACCTGGGGCCTCGCAGGCCTGCTATGTTACTTGTTTTCTATTGTCTGCAAGACTGGTGCTGAACCCCTTTAAAGGGGTATTCCCATAATAAAATTATTTAATTAGAAAATTTTTAATTTACTGGTATTAAAAATGATGCTTCATTCAAAAAACAACTATGGTACCTTTCATCTTCTAGTATAGGTGCCCTGGCATTATGTCAGTGCGTTTCATCTATCCTTCACAGTGGACACACATGCGCAGTTGGTTTCATCCCCCCCAAAATAGTCCCCCATGCATACAAAGCAGATCAGATGCTGCCCACGCTCACATTGGTTTGACAACATGTGGAGGATCCAGAATTCTGGGGAGCATACGCAGTGATTGCAGATATACTCCGCATATTCATAGAGCTCTGACAGCTGGGTGACATCATTCTGCTTCATCTGTGCATATTCTGAGAGCTGCGTGAGCGTGAAGGTCTGCCTGTCCTCACACAGCTCTCACCAATCTCACCAGTCAGAGTGTGTTTGCAATATATCGAGTAGACCTGGCTCACTAAGTTTGACAGGGTGCTCTGGAGAAAATAATCAACTGAAGTCCAAAACGAATCTCCGGCACTCCAATTAGAAAAACAAGAACACAGTCTGGGTTTCTTTGGTGCTTTTTTATTGTAAAGAAAATGAAAAAAGTCTGTCTCAACGTTTCGGTCTCGATGGGACCTTTATCGAGAGTTATATCAGACTAGGTAAAAGAGAATACAAAGAAAATATTATAAAAGGTAAATGTTACATGAACATAACTTTAACAAAATACATAGTATGGTTCAATTGCTCAAGTTCATACACAAAGTGCACACTGTAAAGTGCATGATACATAAATCTGTGTCTGGATGAATTTTATATACAGAGGTATTAATATGTACATACCCAGTAACAGAATGACAATAATCCAAAAGTTATTGAGTACTATGAAGCAATTTAACGTGTATACATGTGAAGAGATGACAGAATTGGGAAAAAACACTTACACATACCTAAGAGATTAGGGATAAGAGTATGGATTGCACCGACAAAGAACGATGTGGGTCATCACAGAAAAGGGGGAGTAAGTGTGAGCACTAGATGAAAAAGACAAGATGTCCATTAAGAAATCATGCATTAATATAGTACATAAAACTCTATCAAGTGTATGTGGATACCTGTGACCATATAACGAAATATCAAAGTCAGCCGGTAGATGTTGCCAGATGAATCATATGGTGGTATTCTGCATGGATAAGAGACCACAGTCCAAGACTGGATACGAGATAGTAAAGAGTAAGGAGAGAGAAGGGAGGGGAGGGGGAGGGGGGGAAGGAAGAGAAAAATGGTTATATATGATAAGATGGGATTAGTAGCCATAAGTCATGAAGAAAGTTCCGTTTGAAAATAAGATTCTTTAAAGTGATACCTGCAGGGTAGGGGTCAAGAGCTCAGTGACTACTATACAGACAGATCACCTGTATGATCCAATAGAGAACAGCCTAATGGAAGAAGTGAAGAAAATTACTGTATGGTAAGGTGGAATCTGCATGGGAGATAGGGGACAACACTATCTACCTGTCAAAAAGTAGTGGAGAAGTATACGGTTGGTATTGGTGTCAATGTCCTAGATAGGATCTGTTTGGAGGTAGCAGGGAATGCCCTGTTAGGCATTAGACTGTGGTCCCTTATCCATGCAGAATACCACCATATGATTCATCTGGCAACATCTACCGGCTGACTTTGATATTTCATTATATGGTCACAGGTATCCACATACACTTGATAGAATTTTATGTACTATATTAATTGCATGATTTCTTAATGGACATCTTGTCTTTTTCATCTAGTGCTCACACTTACTCCCCCTTTTCTGTGATGACCCACATCGTTCTTTGTCGGTGCAATCCATACACTAATCCCTAATCTCTTAGGTATGTGTAAGTGTTTTTTCCCAATTCTGTCATCTCTTCACATTTATACACGTTAAATTGCTTCATAGTACTCAATAACTTTTGGATTATTGTCATTCTGTTACTGGGTATGTACATATTAATACCTCTGTATATAAAATTCATCCAGACACAGATTTATGTATCATGCACTTTACAGTGTGCACTTTGTGTATGAACTTGAGCAATTGAACCATACTATGTATTTTGTTAAAGTTATGTTCATGTAACATTTACCTTTTATAATATTTTCTTTGTATTCTCTTTTACCTAGTCTGATATAACTGTCGATAAAGGTCCCATCGAGACCGAAACGTTGAGACAGACTTTTTTCATTTTCTTTACAATAAAAAAGCACCAAAGAAACCCAGACTGTGTTCTTGTTTTTCTAATTGGAGTGCCGGAGATTCGTTTTGGACTTCAGAGTGTGTTTGCAGTCAGTGCACATGCTCCCCAGCATTCTGCATTCGCTGCCCGCTGTCAGACTTGTATGAGCGCAGGTAGTATCTCTCTTATGCTTTGTAGTCCAGGGGGACTCTTTTTTTTTTTTTCTTTTTAGGGTGAAAAGAACTGCACAAGCGTGGCCCCTGTGATGCAGAGATAAAACTCACTGAAATAAAACCAGGGGGCCTATTCCAAAAGGTGGAAAATATTTTTTTTTTTTTTTTTTTTAATGGAGCAATATTTTTAGTAGCTATAAATTACCAAAATATTTATTTACAAATTTTCTTTTCTAATTAAATATATATATTGTCTGATGGGAATTCCCCTTTACAGTGGTTCAACTTAAGAAATAATCTCCAAAAAAAATAGCTGCAAATGGTAAAAACATTACAACGGCCGTTTCGCACACTATGGAAGTGCTTCTACGGGTCTAGACCCGTAGAAGCACTTCCATAGTGTGCGAAATGGCCGTCGTCTAACGTGCTGTCCTGTCTCTCCCCCTCCCCGCTTGCCACAATATGTAACTTCAGCGCACGAATAAATGCCTGCTTTTTTCTGCACAGCAAAAATCGGTGAGTGCCTACTCTTTTTTCTCCATATACACTTATTGGATTTTTCATCTCACTTTTGGAGAGAGCACCACGTAGCTGTAGTAGTTTTTTTTCAGCTGAGTCTTAGTGGTCATGCCAGAATGCGGCAGGTAACCGCTTGATGTGAATACTGGTTGGAAGTAGTGCCCTGTATTTTTTCCTTCTCCACTCCTACTTATATCAGTACAATTAGCCCTCTTAAAGCTGTCTACATGGGCATGCACAGTATATCACAAAAGTAAGTACACCCCTCACCTTTTTGCTTATATTTTATTATACCTTTTCAGGGGACAACACTGAAGATATGACACTTTGATACAATGTGAAGTAGTCAGTGTGCAGCTTGTATAACAGTGCAAATTGGTGTGTGCTCTAAATAACTCAGCATACAGCATTAATTCCTAAACTTATGGCAACAAAAATGTGTACACCCCTAAGTGAAAATTGCCAAATTGTGCCCAAAGTGTCAAAATGTGTTTTAGCCACCACCATTTTCAAGCACTGCCTTAACTCTCTTGGGCATGGAGCTCACTAGAGCTTCACAGAAGCCATTGGAATTCTTTTCCACTCCATGTCGACATCATGGAGCTGGTGGATGTTGGAGATCTTGCGCTCCTCCACCTTCCATTTGAGGCTGCCCCATAGATGCTGAATAAGGTTTAGGTCTGGAGACATGCTTGGCCTGTCCAGTCCAGTTTCTTTAGCAAGGCAGTGATCATGTTGGAGGTGTGTTTGGGTTTGTTATCATGTTCGAATACTGCTCTGCGGCCCAGTTTCCAAAGGAACCAGATTATACTCTGCTTCAGTATGTCACAGTAAACATTAGCATTCATGGTTTCATCAATGAACTTTAGCTCCCTACTCATGCTGCTGGCTCCCACCACACACTCTCTTTTTACTCCTCACCTGGTTACTGCCACATACACTTGAGGCCATCTGAACCAAAACGTTTATCTTGATCTCATCATACCACAGGATATGGTTCCAGTAATCTATGCCCTTAATCTGCTCTCTTCAGCAAACTGTTTGGTGACTTCTTTCTAAGACAACGGCCATGCAGACCAATTTGATGCAGTGTGTGATGTATGGTCTGAGCACTGATAGGCTGACCCACACCTCTTCAACTTCTACAGCAATGCTGACAGCACTCATGTCTAGTTTGAAAAGATAACCCCTGGAAAGGATGCTAAGTACTTGCACTCAACCACTTTGGTCAACTATGGAGACGCCTGTCCTGAGTGGAACCTCTCTTGTTAAAGCTCTGTATAGTCTTGGCTACTGTATTGCAGCTCAGTGTCAGGGTGTTGTCAATCTTCTTATAGCCTAGGCCATCTTTATGTAGAACAACAATTCTTTTTTTTTTCAGATTCTGAGAAAATTCTTTCCCTGAGGTGCCATGTTGAATCACAGTGACCAGTATTAGAGAGTGTGTGATCGATAACACCAAATGTAATACATCTGCTCCCCATTCACACCTAAGACTTTGTAAAACTAATTAGTTACAGGACACTAAGGAGGGGAAGTGGCTAATTGAGCACAATTTAAACATTTTCACTGAGGGATGTACTCACTTTTTTGCCAGCAGTTTTGACATTAATAGCTGTGTGAGTAATTCAGAGGGTCTACCCTATTTATACTGTTATACAAGTTGTACACTGAACACTCCATAGCAATGTGTCATATCTTCAGTCCCATGAAAAGATATAAAATATTTGCAAAAATGTGTGGCGTGTACTCACTTTTGTGATATTCTGTAGGTCATAGTAATCTAAATAAGATGAAGCCTTGATATCTTTGATTCGATGTCTTATTCAAGAGAAATCCACATCTTTCTTATCTGTAAATGAGCTGTTTCAGACTGTGGTATGGACACTGATCTGCATGAGTTTCTGCCTCCAGAGCTTATTTTTAATAAAAAGGGGCATTACCAGTGTGAGACATGTAACTAATACAGAACAGTTGAATTGAACTTTGCTTTATCACAAACACAAATGATGCTGTAATCGCATAGCTTTGCTGCATTTCAGCAATATTGCAACACTGGCTTCCTGTGAGATGGAGGCTGAATCTGAGAGGAACCTGCAGATGTGTTAGTTATAGTCAAATACAGCTTTGCAGTGGGATCAGGAGAGCAGAGCACGGCCATCACACATCCCACTGGTAACTCCTCCTATTTGTTATAATCCCTTGGGTTGAGATTCTCATACAGATCAACACTGGCTTCCTGTGAGATGGAGGCTGAAGCTGAGAGGAACCTGCAGATGTGTCAGTTATACTCACACACAGCTCTGCAGTGAGATCAGAAGAGCAGAGTGCGGTCATCACACATAACACTGGTAACTCCTCCTATTTGCTATAATCAGATTCTCATACAGAACAATGTCCGACCCACAGTCTGGTACAGCTCATTCAGATATAAGAAAAACGTGAATTTCTCTGGAATAAGACATTGGAGCGCAGATATCAAGGTATCATTTTAATCAGCTTCTTATGACCTACATGAAGCTGATCCTACTGACAGATTCCCTTTAAAGAAGTTACTACATATTATCTGCTCGGAGCTTATTTTATGCATCTTTATTACTCAGAGAAGCTTTTCCTATTCTCTGTATATATGTGTACATTTCATATATATTTGTAAATCTCCAAATCACTATTACTTATATTCTGTATAAGCAATGTCAATTAAACTTAATGATTATGCTGAGAAAATTAGAATTTCATGATTGCCCAATGAAATTTATTTTTAAATTAGCACAAATAAATTGTTGTGGAACACAGTGCTTTAATAAGTATAACCAAGTGAAGGACTGTTATAAAACATACAACTAGTTGTGTAATTATAATTACCTGACAAAAATGCCCTAATTACATCTGACAGTTTTAATCAGGTTTGTTCCACTGTAGTCAAAAAAGAAAAATGACAGTAATAACTCTGAGCGTGCCACTGTGGACAAACCTGCACAAAACATTACATTTGTGCAAAAGGAATACAGCTTCCTTGTTCTTTATTTCTTGTATTTTTCTCTAGGTATGACATTATTTCATGTGTTTAAAAAAAACGTGAAGGAACTCTTGGTTTAAGTTTATACAAAATGAGTCATGTAAATGCTCAAAACAATCTATCATAATTTACATCATAATTACTTTTTAAAAAATAAATAAAGCAATCTGATTGGTTGTTTTAGGCAGTTTTGATATTCTTTTGTGGATTCCCTCTGTCACAGCTACTTATAAGTAAAAGAATATATTTCTGTTTTCTTGTCACTAACAAGACTAAACTAGATTTAAAGAGAACCAACCACCAGGATTTTCATATATGAACTAAAGCCAGTGCTATACTGTCACTATCATGCAGATTCTATTCATACCTTTAGTTGTCAGATTGGATGTATAGTTTTTGAAATGCAGGCAAGTAAAGTTACAGAAATGTACAGCTGTTTGATTGGCAGCAGCTGCCGAATAGCTGATATGTGCGTCGGGTTTTGCTATATATTCCCAACCCTGTCTGCTGCCTGGCCCCTGTAGATGCTGGACTGTATGTGCTCCTTCCAGGTATGAGTAATTTTTTGTTACGTGATAGGGGCATGTTAGAAATGCAACCGATACAGTGTAACAACTACAGAGGCCAAGAAGCATCCAGGGGCAGGAATAGATAGCAAAACCCAGCCCACATATAAGCTATTCTGCAGCTGCTACCAATCAAAATGCTGTACATTTCTGTAACTTTACTTGCCTGTATTTCAAAAACTGCATATCCGAGCTGACAACTAAAGGTATGTATAGAATCAGCATGATAGCGCCAGTATAGCACTGGTTTTAGTTTATATAGGAAAATCCTGGTGGTTGGTTCGCTTTAAATATGCTGCTTTAATCAAAAGAAATTAAATAAAGGACCATTAAAATGTCTTTCTCTATTTCATTTTAGTATATGATACAGTTTTAGGTCATGAAATGAAGTAATTTAAAGGAGTCTATCAATACAAAATGACTGTTAAAACCAATCGGTTCCACTAAGTGCACCCATGGTGTAGCCAAACAGCTCTACTTCTTCAGGAGCCAGAGAAAACTAGGTGAGAAGGTAAACTGAACTGTTTGGCCACACCAAAGACGCAATCGGCACCTGGGCTTAGTTTGAACAGTCATTTTTTGCTGACAAACTCTCTATTTTGGAGGGGTTAACACAATATTTTGGCTTTCTTTGGTGTTTTTTGTTCTCTGTTTGTATAAATGGTTTCAATATTTTCTTTTTACTATAGTAAGTGGATAAGAAATCATTGGGGAACCACTTCATTTTATATTTCTTTTTACATTAATGTTTTCCTCTGTAATCAGTGACATGTCAGGGAAAAGTAGGTCATAAATAGGTCTACCCAGGGCACCTAACAATGACATGAGTGCTTACATGAATATTAGACCTCAGCACCACTTTCACGTCACGAGTCTCTGGGCAATCACATATTTGTACTATTAGATGCTGTGACATGGATCTGTTCCTCTACTGCATACACAGCACCAAACATTCTGTATATAACAATTTAGAAAACAGAGGCAGTAAAATAATCTATATTTGTTCCTTCTATTATACAGTACATACGCACTTGTATTTTACAGTGGGATTTCTTTATTGCTGATGCTCATTTTTTCATTGCTCAAAAAATAATATCCTTAATGTTTGCCATAAAGAGACATCTCAGCTGTTGTTAAAGGATAGTCACAATCAGTTGTGTATGATCATGTATATTCTTCATTAAAACATAGAATATGAACACAAACAGAGAAAGATACAGATCTCAATATATTAGAATATCATAAAAAAGTTAATTTATTTCAGTAATTCAACATAAAAGGAAAACATAGAATCATTACAAACAGAGTTATCTATTTCATGTGTTTATTTCTGTTAATATTGAAGATTATGGCTTACAGCCAATGAAAAACCAAAAGTCATTATCTCAGAACATTAGAATAATTACCACAAAACACCTGCAAAAGCTTCCTAAGTTTTTAAAATGGTCCCTTAGTCAGGTTCAGTAGGCTACACAATCATGGGGAAGACTACTGACTTGACAGATGTCCAGAAGGCAGTCATTGACACACTACACAAGGAGGGTAAGCGACAAAAGGTCATTGCTAAAGAAGCTGACTTTTCACAGAATATTGTGTCCAAGCATATTAATGGAGAGTTGAGTGGAAGGTAAAAGTGTGGTAGAAAAAGGTGCACAAGCAACCGAGGTAACCGCAGCCTTGATAGGATTGTTAAGAATAGGGCATTCAAAAATGTTGGGGAGATTCACAAGGAGTGGACTGCTGCTGGAGTCAGTGCTTCAAAAGCCACCACACACAGACGTATCCAGGACATGACCTACAAGTGCATTCCTTATGTCAAGCCACTAATGACCAATAAACAACGCCAGAAGTGTCTTGCCTGGGCCTAGGATAAAAAGGACTGGACTGTTGTTCAGTGGTCCAAGGTGTTGTTTTCAGATAAATATAAATTTTGCATTTCCTTTGGAAATCAAGGTCCTAGAGTCTGGAGGAAGAGTGGAGAGGTAAAAATCCAAGTTGCTTGAGGACTAGTGTGAAGTTTCCACAATCAGTGATGGTTTGAAGAGCCATGTCATCTGCTGGTGTAGGTCCGCTGTGTTTTATCAAGACCAAAGTCAGCGCAGCCGACAACCATGAAATTTTAGAGCACTTCATGCTTCCCTCTGCTGACAAGCTTTTTGAAGATGGAAATTTCATTTTCCAGCAGCCCTTCACACCTGTCCACACTGCCAAAAGTACCAATACCTGGTTTAATAACCACAGAATCACTGTGCTTGATTGGCCAGCAAACTCACCTGACCTAAACCCCATAGAGAATCCATGGGGTATTGTCAAGAGGAACATGAGAGACACCAGGCCCAACAATGCAGATGAACTGAAGGCTGCTATCAAAGCCACCTAGGCTTCCACAACACCTCAGCAGTACCACATGCTGATCGCCTCCATGCCACGCCACATTGATGCAGCAATTCATGCAAAAGGTGCCTGTCCATGTATTGAGTGCATTTACTGTACATACTTTTCAGAAGGCGTCAACATTTTTGAGTTTAAAATCATTTTTTCAGTTAGTCTTATATAATATTCTAAATTTTTGAGATAATGACTTTTGGGTTATCATTGGCTGTAAACTATAATCATCAACATTAACAGAAATAAACACTTGAAATAGACCCTTCCGTAATGGCTCTATATAATATATGTGTTTCTCCTTTTGTATTGAATTGCTAAAATAAATTAACTTTTTGATGATATTCTAATTTATTGAGATGCACCTGTATGGGGTTGCTACAACTGTGGATCACTCATAATGAAGACTTATATCTTTGTTATACTGTAATAGAGTAAAAAAAGATCCCTAGGATGTTTTGAAAAGTGAACATGGTGGATTGTAGTGGTAGTGGAATTATTTTAGTATGGCAGACACACACACAGCGGTCATTCTGTGACTTGAAACTGTTGCAGTCCTGTGCTTCTGCGGTCTTTCTTCTGTTATCATGCATAGTCACTTGGTAATCATTCAGCTGTTAGTGAATTTTCTCGTAAGCAAGAAAATACGGCCCGAGTTTCATCAGTGTTCTTCAACAATGTTATTATTGTGTCAGTTTTTGTAATCAGCGTTTAGGCAGATTTTCATCAGTTTATGGGAAAAAAAATCAGTGCAGTCTGTTCAGTCTGTGATGTTTCTCTTGCCCATAGACTTGAATGGGTGCGAGTGGAACAAAATCACATTCCACCCACAGCATGCTACAACTGTTTTCTAGGTCAGATTAGGGCTGAGAGAACAATCGCTCATGGGAGCTGCCCCATAGCGTAATATTGGTCCAAGTGGAATGTGGTTTTTTTATCGCATTCCACTTGCTCCGTATTACTCGCCGTGTGTGCTGACTCTAAAGCTGCGTGTAAACAAAGCCTTATAGCGGACTTTACTTATGAAGTACATATTAGACTATTGCACTGAACATAACTAGCATTTATCAGGCTCCCTCATGATTCCAATTGTGTGCTGTTCTCATTGCATCTCATTGAATAGTTTCTGTGCACAAAAGGAGAAATTTCACTTTTACAAAACGAGAAAGCAATGAACTAATTATCTGCTGTAGTTAAACAGATCAAAAATAGAGTAAATAGAGGTTTATCACTAGAAATCTGATATTGGGAGACAAATGCAATCCCATAGTTCCTGCACATTAGAATCTAATATTACCTTTGCAAATCAGCCCTCATTTTCCAAGAAGCCAACAGATAATGGAGTTGAAAACAACAGCATTACGAAGAAGACCAAACCAGAGCAAAATGGTATCTGAAATGTTTCCCCTTTCACCTTTTTTTAATTGTACCCTACCTTAATCAGAGTAGCCATTTCCCAGTGTAATGATATCACCTTGGGTTCAAGGAAGAGATTGATTTCTTTTGAAATTATTTTTTTACCTTTGGCATTTGGGACATTGATACATTGATGATATTATGAGTCATAGAATTTGCAAAAATAAAAAAAGTTGCAGCCAAATCCTAAACCTGTGACACTGCATCTAATTTCCCGTCATTGCAGCTGCCAATGGAGTAACACATGAAGCAAACTGTGCAATTGATTTTGATGTTATTCGCCTATGACATTGAAATTGAATGTATAATTAATGAATAGGAAATAGTTGTCTATGGATATAAAAATCACTTTAATGATGATCACACTAATAGTGTGACTGTGACTAAAATTCTGTTTAAAAAAATAATATTTTTTACAAAGAAATGTACTTAAAGGGATTGTTTACTTTACTAAATTCCTTTTTATTTAAAGGTGTTCCAGCCAAAAGCTCATTGCAGGTTATAGAATTACTAGAACCCCATTTAATCACTTACAATCTATGTGGGAAACTTGCCTATAAGTGCTATGCTATGAATAGTAGATGGAAGTCCTTCAAAGCAAGCCACTCTCTACTCTATACCCAGAGCTAGTTACTCTAGATTATGACCCCTGCTGTTTATCCACTTAAATGCTGGTCTCATGCTTTGAATGTGCAGTTATGGCATAACCATTTTACTGGCCATCTCTCACTTTACAGCCCTTTTTCATACTCTGTGAGGCCTCTTTCATACATCAGTGAAAAACACACATTTTTCACAGATGTGTTAAAGGTGCGCATAGCCCTCAGTGTGCCGTGATTTTGGCACATGTGTGTTCTTCATCTGCTATCCATGGTAGTACATCGAGAGCAAGAACTTTATACTCACCTGTACTGGGTTCTGCTGTCCCTGGTGCTGATGACTCCTGGGCTGCTACTTCCGGGTCCACAGTGCAGTGAATATTCATGAGCATAATGAGCTGTCCTTGAAGCAAGTCACAGCAGTGCCGAAGACAGCAGCGCTGGAGACGGATTAGTATAGAAAATAATTTTATTTCACAGAAATGTGTTTTCTCCACTACATGTCACATGGATCACATTACTGAGTGGTCCATGGGATGTTAGTGATGCCGGAGAGAAATGGACTCCACTCCACTCCATGTGGAACACACAGTTGACCAGAGAAGTTGAGTGTATGTGTTCAGCATCATATCCAGAAGCTATCTTTTCAGAAGAGATGCATGAGTGCTGCCTGCATTTCTACAAAGATTAAGTTCAACCTGGCAGTGATTAGACCTTATGTCACACACTGCATCAAATTAATCTGCATGGCTGTCATCCCAAAGGGAAGCTTCTTCTAAAGATAATAAGCAAGAAATCCTGCAAACATTTTCCTGAAGACAAGCAAACTAAGGACATGGATTACCAGACCATGCCCTGTCATCTGATGAGATCAAGATAAATTATTTTAGCTCATATGGTATTAAGTGTCTGTGGCAGCAACCAGGTGAGTAGTACAAAGACAAGTGTGTCTTGCATACAGTCAAGTATGATGGTGGAGTGTTGGGGTTTGAGGCTGCATGAGTGCTGCCAGCTGTAGGGAGCTTCAGTTCATTGAGAGAATTATGAATGCCAACATGTACTGTGATATACTGAAGCAGAGCATGAGCCCCTCACTTCAGAAACTGTACCTCAAGGCAGTATTCCAACATTGATAATTACCGCAAATACACCTACAAGACAACAATGCCTTGCTAAAGAAACTGAGGTTAAAGGTGCTGTACTGGGGCATTCTCAAATGGAAGGTGGAGGAGCACAAAGTCTCGAAAATACACCAGCTTCATGATGTCGTCACTTAGGAGTGGAAGAGGATTCCAGTGGCTCCTGTGAAGCTTTAGTGAACTCCATGCCCAAGAGAGTTAAGTCAGTGCTTGAAAGTAATGGTTGCCACACAAAATATTGACATTTTGGTAACAATTTGGCCATTTTCACTTAGGGGTGTACTGACTTTGATGTCAGCAGCTTTGACATTAATGGCTATGTGTTGAGTTATTTAGAGGGCACACCAAATTTACAGTGTTATGCAAGTTATACACTGACATATTTACAGTGTATCACAGTGTCATATCTTCAGTGTTTTCAAATGAAAAAAATATAAGAAAATATTTACAAAAATGTGATGAGTATATTAACTTTTGTGATATTCTCTAACTTTGTTACTTTGCAGCGTTGGGGTCCTTCAAGCCCCATCAAGGACAACATCTACTAGAACATTGCATGTTCTCTCTGTGTTTGAGCTACATAAGAGAGTAAGCTAAATAAATATGGAGGTGTGGAAGACAACAATTGATTGGGTGGTTTCTTTTTTTTATACATATGTTGGATAGCATTAATGTGGCTGATAAGAATATCATTTTTAGAGCCAAATACTCCTTTGGAGATTTTTTTCTAATTTCCACCTATAGTATACTGTATATTCAACATATCCTCACATTTGCCCCTTCTTTCTTTCATTCTTTCTTTCTTTTTTTCTTTTTTTTCTTTCTCATTTGTTTACTGAATACGTTAAGTTAGAAGTCATGACATCGCACCAGCACACTTTTTCAAAAGGCTCTACCCTGTAATATTTCCAAATGCTGAAAGATATGTTCACATAGCATATCAGGCTTCACCTTGTACTGAGCTATTATACTTATCTAGAGAATTGAACTTTTGCTTGCTTTGTATTGTAATGATCTTGTCTATATATTTGAAAGAAACTTAATCAAATTTTTTAACGTGATTGCTATTTGAATTGCCACGTGTAATTTTGCAAGTCTCTTGCAGCAGCCTTCATAGGAAAATTGTATACATATTTTTAAATTTTGTTTTAATGTCAAGTAAAAGTAAGGGAGATATATAAAAATATCATAAACAGATAAATATTATATACCTGATATATGAGCTATGAGAGAGATATAAAAATACAAGCTGTAGTACCCGTCATTGCCCGGTATAGTAACTGTCTCTCTGTTTCTCTCCCAGTCTCTGTCTGTCTCCCTCTCTGTCTTTCTCTCTGTCTGTCTCTCTCTCTCTCTGTCTGTCTGTGTCTCTCTGTCTTTCTCTCTATCTTTATCTGTCTGTCTCTTTCCCTGTCTGTCTGTCTCTTACCCTGTCTTTTTGTCTCTTTCGCTATCTGTCTCTCTATCTCCCTGTCTGCCTGTCTTTTTCCCTTTCTTTCCCTGTCTGTCTCTTTCCCTATCTGTCTCTTTTTCTGTGTCTATCTGTGTCTGTCTTTTTGTCTGTCTGTCTTTTTGTCTGTCTGTCTCTGCCTGTCTATGTCTGTATCTTTCCCTGTCTGTCTCTTTCTCTGTCTGTCTGTCTCTTTCCCTGTCTGTCTCTTTGTCTGTCTGTCTGTCTGTCTCTGTCTGTCTGACCCTGTCCCTGGCTCAATTTTGACATCCCAACATTCCATTCAAGGGTGTGGCTGCACATGCTTCTGAAGTCTGGCTGCATTGTGGCTACCAGCTCCATTGACTTTAATGGAGGCAGTTTTTTGACAAATAACTGTAAAGCGCGGGGTTAAAATTTCCCCTCAAAATATTCCCTGAGTCAAATGGAGTGTCTTTGCAAAAGTTTGTGATTGCACATGCGATGGTGCGGATTCCTGTAGTGGACATACACACACACACACACACACACCACACACTGCTTCATATATTAGAGAAATGGGTAATTAATATATGCCTAATATACTGTTGGTGCGGAGAAAAGTATTTTATAGAGTTAAAAGTCTTTGAGTTTTATTGTACAATTAATATCATTTCTAGATTCTTTGGAGAGAAAAATCTGAGAATATTTTCACAAATTTCTCCAAAGCTTAAATTGATATGTGGATAATTGACTGGACCAGATTATATAACACAACTAATGGACCTGAATGAAATATTTGGACAGTGGCACAAGTTTTGGCATTTTAACTGCTTGCGAAAACATATTCTATTCAGTTATTTAATAAATATGGGATTTAAGTGAAGACTCTCAACTTTAATTTGAAGGTATTCCCATCCTAATTGAAGTAAGGGTTTAGGAAGCACATTTCTTATAATGTATCTGCTTTTTTTTCAAGGGACCAAAATTAATTAGACAATTTTATCAAAAGCCCTTTAATGGGCTGCATGGACTATCCCTGGAGCTGATTCCAGGCGTGGCATTTGCATTTGTAATCTGTTGCTGTGAACCCTCAACATGTGGTCAAAAGAGCTCTCAATGGAAGAGAAACAGACCATCATTAGGCTGAACAACAGAAGAAATCTATCAGAGAGAACGCAGAAAAGTTAGGAGTAGTAAAATCAACAGTTTGATACATTTTGCAAAAGAAAGTTTGGGAACTCAAAAACGCCTGGACATCCACGAAGACAAGAGTGGTGGATGATCACAGAATCCTTTTGATGGTGAACAAAAACTCCTTAAGAACATCCACCTAAGTGCAGAACACTCTTCAGGGAGTAGGTATTTATGTATCTAAGTCTACCATAAAGAGAAGAGAGGGTTCACCACAAGGTGCAAACTGTTAATCAGCCTTTAAATAGAACCTGTCAGGTGAATATGCACCCAGAGCGACGAGCAGTTCTGGGTGCATATTGCTAATCTCTGCCTAGCAGCTCCTGTATACAGTAGCATAAATAAACAGATTTTTAGAAAAAGTATTTCTAAAGATCGTTTATTATATGCTAATGAGGCTGGGGACTAGTCCAGAGGGCATTTGTTCCTCTAGACAGTCAGCCCACATAGCATGTTAGCATGCCCCTGTGGGCGTACTAACATGCTAATGAATGTGCAGCGATGCGCACATACCTCACTGTTTTCATGGCAGCCGCCGAAGGATGGATGCGCTCTGCGCATGATCTAGACTACCCGGGACTTCCGATCATGCGCACTAAACTGATGCCGGGTGTAAGCTTCCTGGCATCAGTAAGGTATAGTGCGTAAGACCGGAGGTGCTGAGGACTCCGGATCATGCGTAGAGCACATCCATCCTCCGCCGGCCGCCATGAACAGTGAGGTATGTGCGAGTTGCTGCGCATTCATTAGCATGTTAGTACACCCACAGGGGCGTTCTACCATGCTATGTGGGCCAACTAGCCAAGGGAACAAACACCCTCGGGACTAGCCCTTCACTCATTAGCATATAATAAATTATCTTTAGAAATACTTATTCTAAAGATCTGTTTATCTATGTTAGTGTATACAGGAACTGCTAGGCAGGAATTAGAAATATTCACCCAGAACTGCTCGTAGTTCTGGATGCATATTGCATCTGACAGTTTCCCTTTAATATGGAAAAAACAGATAAGACTGGAAAAAAACATTTAAAGATGCTAGTCCAGTTCTGGAAAACATTTCTCTAGGTAGTAGACGTTAGAGCAACCTGTACCAGAGTGATAGGAAGAAGCAAGTATGGCGAAGGCTTGTGTTAAAGCCGGGCTTTTGTTTCCTCTCAGGCAGCAGAGACGGACCGGCCGGTTGTGAGAGCACGCTTAAAACACCAAGACAGACAAGAGTCTATAGTGAGTCAATTAGCTCTGGTCCTTTAATGAATCGGAAGGTTTCTTATACCTTTCAAGCTGATTACGCAATATGAGACATGTGATATAGTTACATAACTTTAGATAGATACCAAATATAGTCATTTGGGATATAAGCATGATATCATCACATAAGGAAAGGATTAATATTTCAAGGCCAAAAAGATATGTAATAAAAAGCGTTTCAAGAGATGTAATCAATCAAACCTTGTCAAACAAGCTGCATAGGTCAAGATGACCGTATAAACAATTCTAGGGCCTTAATGATAGTCATAGCAGATGTGAAATAGAACATCAATTACTCATTCCAAGATTGCATAACGGATTGCATAACTGATTGCATAACTGATCAAATGCCCATACGTGCAAGAATATAATGAACTTCTATACTAAAAAGGATACAAAATGGCTTCTCTAACACTTGGAATGGCTCATAATTTAAAGCACACCACATCTTCTCTTTATCATGGTGGAGTCAGTGTCATGAGATGTCAGGCATGGCTTCCAATGGCAGTGGGTCACTAGTGTTTATTGATGATGTAACTGAAGACAGAAGCAGGGAGATGAATTCTGAAGTGTACAGGGCGATAATTTGTGCTCAAATTCAACCAAATGCTGAAAGGTTGATTGGACGGCCCTTTACAGGTGGACAATGACCCAAAACATACTGAGAAAGCAACCCACGAGTTTTTTAATGCAAAGAAATGGAATATTCTGCAATAGCCGAGTCAATCACCAGATTTCAACCCTATCGTGCATGCAATTCACATGCTAAAGACAAAACTTAAGGTAGAAAGACTCACAACCGAGAAACAACTGAAGTCAGCTATAATAAAGGTCTGGCAAAGCTTCACAAAGGAGTAACCCAACGTTTTGTGAAATCCATTGCTTCTAGACTGCAGGCAATCATTTCCTGCAAAGGATTCTCTACAAGGTATAAAAATGAATATATAACGTATTGTAAAGTTACTTTCTCAATTACTTTTGAGCTCCTGCAATGAGGAGGCTTTATAGAAAAATGTTTGACATTTCTAAACGTTTCACAAGATATTTTTGTCCAACCCTTTCAATGAAACCTGAAAGTCTACACTTCAATTGTATCTCAGTTTGTCATTTTAAATAAAAAATAGTGTCATGCAGATTCCATTTTCCATATCACAAAGATTTGGTCACTCTCCAAATATTTCTGTACTTTACTACATATCCAAGACATGTGCCCAAATGTTCAAAAGGGAAAAATTATTTAGATCCTATTTTTACAATAGACATTCCGGTTATAAAAAGTAATTGATTTACATAAAATGATAAGAGAAGTACATTAAGAGGTATTGTTGTCAATTTTGTCATGTCAAATATTTACAGAATACACAATGATAGTGGCATGCATACTGTAGAAGGAAAAGAGCCAGAAAACTACGAATGGGTTCTTACTACCTAATAACTGATGGGATGAGACCAAAAAGTTCTCTGCCAGCTTTCCTTAAAATCCCTATGACTGATGCATAGGTTGCCTCTTCGATGTGTCGAAGATACATAAATGTTATATAAATCTGTGATGAAAACGCAAGAAAAATAAAAGATGGAAATGTATTCATGTCAGCCACATATGCACTATTTTGTTTATATATATATTTTTTTTCAAATAGTGATAATGAGGACCTTTTATAGCCTGGTCTGACCTTGCATAAAGCCTTATGTATTAAAAAAAATGACAACTGTTTCCTATGATCTATTATAAAATTGATGTGACATCACATGTCTTTGTGTAAAGACTGAAAATGAACAGTACGCAACCATGCAATTAAGCAGAGTGAGAAGAGAGAACAAACCCTGTTAAGGGAACATTGACTTTCATTCTATCACACACATGTTTAGTTCCTAATTGAGACAGTACAGCCATGTAAAGAAAAGAAGAAAAACAAAGACGTGACTGCATCTTGTTATATACAGCATAAACAAAGAAACATATTCTATATACGTTTGCAAAAACAGATATTAAAATACATTTATAAATATATTCACAGTTTATTGAAATGTGAAAGTCATGTCTTGATCAGTGCAAAACATATATACCACTTTTCGGTTCTTATATTTTTACCTTGAACGGAAGACCTTACTAATAAGACATGTTGGTAGATGGTATAAATGGGGTTGCCTGCCTGACAACCCCATTTAAGAGGTTGAACTTTAAAGACAAAGTATCCAAGGCAACTAGTTTGCCTGCAATGTCTGAAAGAGTAGCTCAAAGTTGGACTGGCACTGTGCTTACAGCATAGAAAGAGCTTAGAAAAATCAAGCCATGTTACTTCTTTCTGCATAATGGTCAGACATTGCTAAAAGAAACTTAGCTGTACTTTTACTGTACATTCCTTGTGGATATGCCCTAATTCAACATAAGGACATCAATGAGATCTTTGTTTGTGAGCCAGAGCAAATAACCCCTGTAAAACCACTTGTTTTTGGTGGAGTCAGTGTGACCATGAATAACATCATCACCTATTCATTTAAAAGGAATCTGTCAGTAGGATTCATTCTGCTAAGCCTTCTGTATGGCCATGTAAGGCAAAGGAAGCAGAATAAAATGACACCTTGATGTATGCAATCATATCTTTTAAAAATACATCTCTATTTTGCTTATAAGTAAATAAGCTGTTCCAGTCTATGTTCTGGACATTAATCTGCACGAGAATATGCCTACAGGGCTTATTTTAACTGAAAGTGGGAGTTACTAGTGTGAGACATGTAATGATAGACTGCTCTGAGGATCTACATGTCTCACACTGGTAACACCTACTTTTATTGAAAATAGGCTCTGGAGATAAATTCTCAGCAAGATGTGTATCTGGCCCATAGATATCAACAGCTTATTTACATATTATAATAAACAAGGATTTCTCCAGAAAATTACATCTACAGTATTCGCACATATCAAGGTATCATTTTATTAAACTTTCTATGACCTACATACAAGTGCATCTCAATACATTACAATATTATCAAAAAGTTTTTATTTCAGTAATTCGATACAAAAAGGAAATGCATATATTACATAGAGTCATTACACACAGTAATCTATTTTAAGTGTTTATTTCTGTTAATGTTGATGATTATGGCTTACAGCCAATGAAAACCCAAAAGTCATATCGCAGAAAATTCGAATAATTACAACAAAACACCTGCAAAGACTTCCTAAGGATTTAATATGGTCCCTTAGTCTGGTTCAGTAGACTTCACAATCATGGGGAAGACTACTGACTTGACAGATGTCCAGAAGGCAGTCATTGACACAATCCACAAGGAGGGTAAGCCAGAAAAGATCATTGTAAAGAAGCTGGCTGTTCACAGAGTGCTGTATCCAAGCATATTAATGGAAAGTTGAGTGGAAGGAAAAATTGTGGTAGAAATAGATGCACAAGCAACCTAAATAACCACAGGATAGGATTAAGAAAGGCCATTCAAAAATTTGGGGGAGATTCACAAGGAGTGGACTGCTGCTGGAGTCAGTGCTTCAAGATCCACCACACACAGACATATCCGAACATGGGCTACAACTAATGATGAGCGAACCCCCCGATGTTTGTGTTCGGGAGACTCACCCGAAAATTTTGTAAAGTCCATGTTCGGCATCAAAGATAACGCGAACACTGAACTTGGACTTTACAGTTATGGGATGAAGGGGCTGTAAAATAAAGAATATCGTTAATAATAAACATTTTCATTATACTTACAGGTCCCGCGATGCATCCTGCAGCCTTTGTCTCCTGCCGCTTTTCTTCCGTGTCCGATCATTGCTGTGCCGCCCGGTAACCATCAAAAAGGACCTTACATGATGTCATAACCATATGACTAGTCACGTGTGAATGTTGTATTATCTCATTAGCTACATACTGGTCACATGACTATGACGTCATGCAAGGTCCTGGAGTGTCAGCATGCTCGCTGGTTCTCAGTGCTCACCCAAGCATCTCAGTACTTGGCGAATACCGTGTACCGGCGAGATGCTCGGGCACATGCTTGGCTCCTTGTCCCTGCATGTCGGCGCTCTTTACAGAGTCAGCCCACATGCAGGGGTTGACTGTCACACACTAATGCCACAGCCATGAATAGCGGCATCGGGAATCAGGTGATCGAAGATCGGTGGCAACAGTGGCATTGGTGACGTCACCACTTACCAACCCGCCAAAGCCTCTGCTCGATTACACAGCAGGGGGAGCAGCACCCCCATCTGCCTGATTTACCTTGGTTGGCGATCAAAATACTGGGAAGCCCATTTTTTTTTTTTAATTTAAAAAAATTATTATTAAAAATGTGTGGGCTCCTGCCATATTTTGATCGCCAGTCAGGTAAAGGCAGGTAGCTGGGGGCTGGGATTTTCGGCAGCCCGCTGCCACCCTTGAAATGGCGCATTGTTTCTTAGCACCATTTCCAGGCGTTTTACTTGGCTCGTCCAGCGGACGTGATGGCGGTGGCTCACTGGGTAATAAAGGGGTTAATACCAGCTTTCTATTCTCAAATGGTACTAAGCCCGAAATATATGGTGTCACACCAAATTAGACATGGCCACCATGAATTTCTAGGAAACAGTAAAAAAAACACAACACAGAGAATTTTTTTATTAGAAATAAAACAAAAAAATTTAGAGACTCCATCTTTATTATAAAAAAATCCTTAGTCCGACGTAATCCACTGGGACAGCATTGTCAACTCTGCTTCATCACTCTGTACAGACAGTGCTTATACAGAGTGAGAAGCAAAGAAACCCATGTCAGCTCTGCTATATCACTGTGCACAGATACAGTCTATGCATAGTGAGAAGCACAGAGAGCCTTGGCAATCTGCTACATCACTGTGCACAGACAGTGTCTATACATAGTGAGAAGCAGAGACTATGTCATCTCTGCTACATCACTGTGCACAGACAGTGTCTATACAGAGTGAGAAGCAAAAAGCAATGTCAACTCGGCTTCATCACTGTGCACAAACAGTGTCTATACATAGTGAGAAGCACAGAGAGCCATGGCAGGTCTGCTACATTGCTATGGACAGAGTAATGAAGCAAGCTGACGGTGAGGGGACGATTGCACTTATGTGTCGCATTGAATCACTCCACTCTCAGGACAGGAGCGCCTCAGCTGCATGTAAATAAACACAGCTGACCCACTGCTGTTGGGAGATTGTTCACTGTGATGCGATGACACTCGCATCACGGCGCACCAGGACCTTTGATAATGTAATACTCACATGACCAGTCTGTAGCCAATGAGGTAATACAACATTGACTTGTGACTGGTCACATGGGTATGACTTCACGGTCACGGCAGGTCTTTTAGCCAGAGGTGCTTACCGGGGGGGATAGCAATGATCGGATGGAAGCGGAAGCAGAAGAGCTGGGAGACAGAGTCTGCAGGACGTGTTGCGGAACTTGTAAGCATGATCATAATGTTTTTTTAGTAAAATGCTTTTTTTTTACTGCCCCTGGACCCAAACTGTAACACGAACTGTAATATGAACATCCCAGAAAGCTCATGTTCGAGGTCGTGTGTATGAACACCATGTGTTCGGTACGGACCCCGAACTTTACAGTTCGTGTTCGCCCATCCCTAGCTACAACTGTTGCATCCCTTGTGTCAGGCCACTCATGACCAATAGACATTGCCAGAAGTGTCTCACCTTGGCCTAGGATAAAAACAACTGGACTGTTGCTCAGTGGTCCAAGGTGTTGTTTTTAGAATAAAGTAAAATTTGCATTTCCTTTGGAAAGCAAGGTCCCAGATTCTGGAGGAAGAGTGGAGAGGCCTCAATCCAAGCTGCTTGAGGTCTAGTGTTCAATTTCCACAATCAGTGATGATTTGGGGAGCCATGTCATCTGCTGGTCCACTGTGTTTTGTCAAGAACAAAGTCAGCGCATTCGGCTACCAGGAAATTTTAGAGCACTTCATGCTTTCCTCTGCTGAGAAGCTTTTTTGAGATGGAGATTTAATTTTCCAATAGGACTTGACACCTGTCCACACTGACAAAAGTACCAATAGCTGGTTTAATAACCAGAGTATCACTGTGCTTGATTGGCCAGCAAACTCGCCTGACCTGAACCCTATAGAGAATTTATGGGATATTGTCAAGAGGAAGATGAGAGACAGCAGACTCAACTTTACAAACGAGCTGAAGGCTCAAAGCATGAGCCTTCAGCATCAAAGCAACTTGGGCTTCTATAATATCTCAGCAGTGCCACAGGCTGATCCCCTTCATGCCACGCCGCATTGATGCAGTAATTCATGCAAAATGAGCTCCGGACAAGAATTGAGTGCATTTGCTGAACATAGTTTGCAGTAGGCCAATATTTCTGAGTTTAAAATCATTTTTTTCAGTTGTTTTTTTTCTAATATTCTAATTTTCTGAGATAAGGACTTTTGGGTTTTCATTGGCTATAAGCCATAATTATCAACATTAACAGAAATAAACACTTGGAATAGATCATTCTGTGATTAATGACTCTATATAATATACTGAATGTGTTTCCCTTTTTGTATTGAATTACTGAAATAAATTAATTTTTTGATGATATTCTAATTTATTGAGATGCACTTGTACCTATTTAGACAGCTTAGGAGGGTTAATCCTGCTGACAGATTCCCTTTAAAGTAGATTGCACGCTATATTAGCGACACGGATTGTTCATTGTAAAAGCTGTCTTACTATGGAACTCTGTACTGAAAGATACTGTCATGCTAAATTCATTCAAATTGTTAAAACATGCCAGGATGCCATTCTTGGAAGTAGAAATATCAAGTTATATGTACTAAAATTTAGAAAATAATTGTTGATGCATGGAATTATTGTGGTTGCTACATTTGGAGTAGAGAAGGAATTTTCTTCTAAGATTAGTAAAATTGCCTATCCTCATTTAGATTAGGGTTCCCCAACCTGTGGCTTGTGAGCCAAATGTGGCTCATGGGTCCATTATGTTTGGCTCACAGCCAGCTAGGTGCTTTTGCATCTGGTGTTGAAGAACAGGTCTCCAGATGGTGACATTTGTGAGTAGCCCCACACAGAAGAGCAGATCTAAATGGAGGTAGGATCACCCAGATATTAGTATAGTGCCTCAGTGTGATAATTTGTGGAAAAGCTTTTTCTGTCATTATACTGGGGATCTAAGTGTCACTACTTTAAGGGACAGGAGCTAAATGTTGCTTGTGACCCTCTCTCGGAGCTGAAAATGGCTCTCAAGGTCAGAAAGGTTGGGGACCACTGGTCTAGAATAACATTGCAGGAGAATAGGTTGAACTAAATGGCTAAATTCTTTTACGTTTATGATCTATCGAATGTAAAACTTCCAACTGTTGCAATGACAGTTTTTCTAACTCATGGACTATTTAAAATATTGCTTAAAAGAACTGAGAGTCTTCAGTGGTTGATACCTTTTAATAGCTAACTGAAAAGATGGTAATAATAGCAAGCTTTCGAGACTACTCAGGTCTCTTCATCAGGCTCAGTATAAGACTATGTGCCAACGTAGCGTATTTTCATGCAGTTACGCTGCGATCTGCACTGCAGCGTAACTACATGCGTCCTGCGTCCCCAGCACAATCTATGAAGATTGTGCCTAATCCATGCCCACGTGGTGTATTAGAACGCAGCGCTTCGGCTGCTGCCGAAGCGCTGCATTCTAAGAAGTGACATGTCACTTCTTTCATGCGCTTTGCATGCAGCCCCCGCTCTGTCTATAGGAAAGGCTGCATGCAGAGCGCATGAAATCGGCTTTTGATTACGGACTGTTTCTGCAGCGATTTGAATCACACGTGTGCTGTTCAAATCGCTGCAGAAATTTCTGCAGGGACAGAATGCAATGTGGGCACATAGCCTAACACAAAATCTGAAGACTCAAATATTTATACACAACAGGACATAGAATGGAGCAGTAAATAAGACAAGTTATATGAAGCAGAGCGATCAGTATGGCAAGAGGACAAACTGTTGTGGCCATAAATATTGCAGCAGTTCATAGATAAGCAGTGTGAAAGTTTTATTGTCCTCTGATCGACATCTGGTCAAGAGCTGTGATGCCCCCAGATGGTCTGAGGAGCACATTTCTTAATTGATGTAAAAAGACATAAATCCATGTGACACATTCATTCCTGCTCTGAATGTGTCAAAGGTCATCATAAGTTTGTACTCCCATAGTCTCCTATCTCTCTGGGACTTGAAATTCCCTTTCAATACCAACAATTTCATGTCCATGATGCTATGGTCTGGGTTACAAAAATGTTTGGCCACAGGTAGATCTATCCTTTATTCTCTAATTGTGTGGCAGTGAGAATTCATCCTTGTCCTGAGCTGTTGTCCGGTCTCCCCTACATACAGACCCCCAGATGGACATTTGGTACATATAATTAAGTACACCACATTAGTTGTGGTGCAGCTGAATGGACCTGGGATCTTGTAGTCCTGATGTGATCTGGGAATCTTTATCTTGTTCTTTGACAGTATAAATGGACAGGTCTTACATTTTTTCTGGTTGCAGGGAAATGTTCCTGTTGTTGTTGGAAAGGACAGGGAGGTTCTGACAATGATGCTTCTTAGATTCACGAGCTGCCTAAAAAACCGAAGTGGGGGTCTTGAAAAATAGATTTTAATCAGGCATCTTTTTGCTATTATTACCATCTTTTCAGTTAGCCATTAAAAGGTATCAACCACTGAGAACTCTCAGTTCTTTTAAACATTTTTTTTTTATCCCTACTGGGTAACATGGTACAAAGATATATTTTACCTGTATGGACTATTTAGAAAGGCTGATTTCCCAGTCAATTGGCGCTCACTTACTGGGCTGCTTACACATTTATAATAAGAAAAAAATGACCATTGATACGATATACAGTACTATGTTATCAGCAGCACATCCTTACCTAGTTTACATGTTGTGATGTGCTGCCAATATCAATGATGTTTTGCGTATATAAACAATTAAATCAATTATTGCTGGCATTCTTACATGGGCTGATAATAAGTAACAAGTATTTTCCAAACGTTCATTCTTTAATTATTGGATCTTCTAAATGAACTTTAAGAGTATGATTGTTGTTAATGACAACAATTAAAGCTAACATATCTGTTTTAATCTTTTTTGTGTGTTAACAAACATTTTTTTGTCACCTGCCATTTAATTTAGCATTTTTAAGCAACTATTAGACCACTTATTCTTATTGTTTTAGAAGGCAGGATATAAAGTTTTAAGTCATTTTTCAAATTGATTTGGAATGGCACTTGTGACAAGGATATAAGGTACATAAACTTTAATAACAGTATGCCGAGAGGAAACTGGTTATTCTACATGAGTAGCACCAATAGAAAAGACACAGGATTACTCATATCACATGTTTTCCATTTGATACAGTGTGTAAATTGCACTTTACATGTACAATGAATGGTGAATGAGATATTCCAGTTTCCCAAATGACTATGGTCCAAAGGTTCTCATTGATAAGGTTAGTAAATACTGGCAATACTCATGCAAAGTAACATGCTTGCTACAAATAATCCACAAAAGATAGACCAGAACAACAGTAATGAACTGAACTACTAAAATAATTAAAAATGTGTCTGTTGTGGATACACGCTATCAACTCGGAAGTCTTATAAAAATTGTTTGTCCTGGCCAGTGAAATAGAAAATTTAACATCCTGATTTTTAACTGGTTACTCAGGAAAAAATAACTAGTTGCATAATAATCATACAGTGTAATACTAACCATAAAACTGTTGAACCTTTTATTTTGTTATTTATGCTTGGAAGTGGTTATAAAAATGATGTATGATGGTAGCCACATGAGATTTGCCGGATTTGTGAAACGTAAGTCACAAGGAGAACAAGGCGGGCTTTGCACATTGCGACATCACAAGCCGATGCTGCGATGTCGCACGCGATAGTCCCCGCCCCCGTCACAGCAGCGATATCTTGTGAATCCTGGCGTAGCGAACATTCTTCACATGCACTCACCTGTCCTGCGACATCGCTCTGGCCGGCGTCCCGCCTCCTTCCTAAGGAGGCGGGTCGTACAACATCAGAGAGACGTCACACGGCAGACGGCCAATCAAAGCGGAGGGGCGGAGAGGAGCAGGATGTAAACATCCCGCCCACCTTCTTCCTTCCATATAGCCGCCGGCGGCAGGTAAGGTGATGTTCCTCGCTCCTGCGGCTTCACACACAGCGATGTGTGCTGCCGCAGGAACGAGGAACAACATCGTACCTGTCGCGGCAGCGTAATTTTGAAAAAGTCGGAGTCTACACCAATGATACGATAACAACGCTTTTGCACTCGTTAATTGTATCATCTAGGATTTACACACTATGATGTCGAAAGTGACGCTGGATGTGCGTCACTTTCATTTCGACCCCACCGACATCGCACGTGCGATGTTGCAACGTGCAAAGCTGCCCCAAGTGTCCAAAAATCAATGAGATAGTCTCAGACTCTTGGCACTCTTTCAGAATATCCCTCTTTGCCCTGATATTTGCGATTCATCATAAAATCTCATTGTTATCCTATAAAGGGATCATCTATTATTATCGGCCAACCAATTTAATTTAGTGGCGCTTATAAAAAAAATCATGTTAAAAGAAAAATACCCTGCTTCATAGATATAAAATCTTCAGTTTTATTTCAGAAGTAATAAAAACATTCAAAAACCATAAGCATAAACAACAATGCATTTCTGAGGCTTTAAACACCATGAGTAAAGGTACCATGAGCACCAGAAACACATTGTTTTTTTGATACACAGAAAATGTTATTTCTAAAATAAAACTAAAGATTTTATATCTATCAAGCTGGATCTCTTAATATGATGGCTAATCACGTTCCTGGCACTGACAGTGTTCCGAGCTCTAGAGAAAAATAGGCTGCTATAGTGAGTTGGCTTCCTCTTTTTCTTTATATCAAGAATGCCTCAAAAGGATACTGTTATTGGATTCATGCTGTCTAAGCCACAGGCAGCATAAGTCAGAGCTTTGCGGTCCTAATGCAGCCTGGTATGATTTGCTCTGAAAGTCTATGATGTTTCAAAATGATCATACATTGAAAATCTGATGATGATAAAGAGTGACCTGATTAGTCCAATGCAATCCGCGGCTGGCTTCTATGTACCCAAATCCAGTTGACTGATACGTGTCATGAGGGTCTAGTGTTCTTGGGAGACTTGTCATAGGTTTAGGATGAGTCTCATCTTGCTTTGTGAGACTCTGGGTTTTAAACTTAGTAGCTTTCTTTTGGTGCACCAAGAGTTAAATACATTTTCCTTGCTTTCAATTCCTAGTTAATCTTATCTCAGCTTTAACTGGTTTGTGACCACTCCATTTCTGTTTAAATAGTCACATGTTCCATCTCATGATGCCGGTTATAGAAATAATTCTGACCTGACCAACGTAAAGAGGGGAAGCCTCCTGAAGTTGCTGAGCTTGTGCCGCTTGGAGCTCTGGTGTTTGGATGAAGCTTTGGAGTTCGAGTTTATACTTTTTTGTCTATGTTCCCCTGTCTTTCTTCCTTCAACTGTGTCAGGTGCTGACTTGTCTCCCCTCTTCCTACAATAAGGACCTTCCTATGCTTTTCCTTGCCCCATTGTAACCTCTGTGTTGCTACATGCGTAGGGTTATCCATTGCCCGAATGTGACCAGTAGAGATGAGCGAACCGGTCCCGGTTCGGCTCGAGGCGGTTCGCCGAACGGGGGGTCTGGCTCGAGTTCGGCTCGTCGAACGTTCGACGAACCGAACTCGAGCCCATAGGAAACAATGGCAGGCAATCACAAACACAGTAAAACACCTAGAAAACACCCTCAAAGGTGTCCAAAAGGTGACAAACAACTCACAACACAACACAAACACATGGGAAAGTGACAAGGACATGTACTCATGCGAAAACAAAACAGCTGGACAAGGAAAAAGAGGAGGACACACAGATATAGGCATGGCACGCCCTTCTAAAGTCATGTAAAACACCGCAAGGTGACTCCAAGCGGAGTCTCCCTTTTTTCCAAAAATTGGGCCCCACACACCCACCCCTTCAGTGGCAGCAGTTGTGCCCCAGTTGTACACTTCACAGCTAGATTTGCATCAAGCACATTCAAAAATACGCCATTCTTATCCGTCCCCAGGATGACACCGGGGTAGGTAGCAAAGTCTTTCCTGATCCCAGCTCTGTTCATCTTGGCTTCTTTTAAAAACACAGCAAGCAAGGGTTACTCCAAGCGGAGTCTCCCTTTTTTCCAAAAATTGGGCCCCACACACACCCACCCCTTCAGTGGCAGCACTTGGGCCCCAGTTGTACACTTCACAGCTAGATTTGCATCAAGCACATTCAAAAATACGCTATTCTTAACCGTCCCCAGGATGACACCGGGGTAGGTAGCAAAGTCTTTCCTGATCCCAGCTCTGTTCATCTTGGCTTCTTTTAAAAACACAGCAAGCAAGGGTTACTCCAAGCGGAGTCTCCCTTTTTTCCAAAAATTGGGCCACACAGACACCCACCCCATCAGTGGCAGCACTTGGGCCCTAGTTGCAAACAGGATGTTTTGATTTGCATCAAGCACATTCAAAAATACGCTATTCTTAGCCGTCCCCAGGATGACACCGGGGTAGGTAGCAAAGTCTTTCCTGATCCCAGCTCTGTTCATCTTGGCTTCTTTTAAAAACACAGCAAGCAAGGGTTACTCCAAGCGGAGTCTCCCTTTTTTCCAAAAATTGGGCCACACAGACACCCACCCCATCAGTGGCAGCACTTGGGCCCTAGTTGCAAACAGGATGTTTTGATTTGCATCAAGCACATTCAAAAATACGCTATTCTTAGCCGTCCCCAGGATGACACCGGGGTAGGTAGCAAAGTCTTTCCTGATCCCAGCTCTGTTCATCTTGGCTTCTTTTAAAAACACAGCAAGCAAGGGTTACTCCAAGCGGAGTCTCCCTTTTTTCCAAAAATTGGGCCACACAGACACCCACCCCATCAGTGGCAGCACTTGGGCCCTAGTTGCAAACAGGATGTTTTGATTTGCATCAAGCACATTCAAAAATACGCTATTCTTAGCCGTCCCCAGGATGACACTGGGGTAGGTAGCAAAGTCTTTGCTGACCCATGACTTGTTCATCTTGGCTTCTTTTAAAAACAATGTAAGCAAGGGTTACTCCAAGCGGAGTCTCCCCTTTTTTCCAAAAATTGGGCCCCACACACACCCACCCATTCAGTGGCAGCAGTTGTGCCCCAGTTGTACACTTCACAGCTAGATTTGCATCAAGCACATTCAAAAATACGCCATTCTTATCCGTCCCCAGGATGACACCGGGGTAGGTAGCAAAGTCTTTCCTGATCCCAGCTCTGTTCATCTTGGCTTCTTTTAAAAACACAGCAAGCAAGGGTTACTCCAAGCGGAGTCTCCCTTTTTTCCAAAAATTGGGCCACACAGACACCCACCCCATCAGTGGCAGCACTTGGGCCCTAGTTGCAAACAGGATGTTTTGATTTGCATCAAGCACATTCAAAAATACGCTATTCTTAGCCGTCCCCAGGATGACACCGGGGTAGGTAGCAAAGTCTTTCCTGATCCCAGCTCTGTTCATCTTGGCTTCTTTTAAAAACACAGCAAGCAAGGGTTACTCCAAGCGGAGTCTCCCTTTTTTCCAAAAATTGGGCCACACAGACACCCACCCCATCAGTGGCAGCACTTGGGCCCTAGTTGCAAACAGGATGTTTTGATTTGCATCAAGCACATTCAAAAATACGCTATTCTTAGCCGTCCCCAGGATGACACCGGGGTAGGTAGCAAAGTCTTTCCTGATCCCAGCTCTGTTCATCTTGGCTTCTTTTAAAAACACAGCAAGCAAGGGTTACTCCAAGCGGAGTCTCCCTTTTTTCCAAAAATTGGGCCACACAGACACCCACCCCATCAGTGGCAGCACTTGGGCCCTAGTTGCAAACAGGATGTTTTGATTTGCATCAAGCACATTCAAAAATACGCTATTCTTAGCCGTCCCCAGGATGACACCGGGGTAGGTAGCAAAGTCTTTCCTGATCCCAGCTCTGTTCATCTTGGCTTCTTTTAAAAACACAGCAAGCAAGGGTTACTCCAAGCGGAGTCTCCCTTTTTTCCAAAAATTGGGCCACACAGACACCCACCCCATCAGTGGCAGCACTTGGGCCCTAGTTGCAAACAGGATGTTTTGATTTGCATCAAGCACATTCAAAAATACGCTATTCTTAGCCGTCCCCAGGATGACACTGGGGTAGGTAGCAAAGTCTTTGCTGACCCATGACTTGTTCATCTTGGCTTCTTTTAAAAACAATGTAAGCAAGGGTTACTCCAAGCGGAGTCTCCCCTTTTTTCCAAAAATTGGGCCCCACACACACCCACCCATTCAGTGGCAGCAGTTGTGCCCCAGTTGTACACTTCACAGCTAGATTTGCATCAAGCACATTCAAAAATACGCCATTCTTATCCGTCCCCAGGATGACACCGGGGTAGGTAGCAAAGTCTTTCCTGATCCCAGCTCTGTTCATCTTGGCTTCTTTTAAAAACACAGCAAGCAAGGGTTACTCCAAGCGGAGTCTCCCTTTTTTCCAAAAATTGGGCCACACAGACACCCACCCCATCAGTGGCAGCACTTGGGCCCTAGTTGCAAACAGGATGTTTTGATTTGCATCAAGCACATTCAAAAATACGCTATTCTTAGCCGTCCCCAGGATGACACCGGGGTAGGTAGCAAAGTCTTTCCTGATCCCAGCTCTGTTCATCTTGGCTTCTTTTAAAAACACAGCAAGCAAGGGTTACTCCAAGCGGAGTCTCCCTTTTTTCCAAAAATTGGGCCACACAGACACCCACCCCATCAGTGGCAGCACTTGGGCCCTAGTTGCAAACAGGATGTTTTGATTTGCATCAAGCACATTCAAAAATACGCTATTCTTAGCCGTCCCCAGGATGACACCGGGGTAGGTAGCAAAGTCTTTCCTGATCCCAGCTCTGTTCATCTTGGCTTCTTTTAAAAACACAGCAAGCAAGGGTTACTCCAAGCGGAGTCTCCCTTTTTTCCAAAAATTGGGCCACACAGACACCCACCCCATCAGTGGCAGCACTTGGGCCCTAGTTGCAAACAGGATGTTTTGATTTGCATCAAGCACATTCAAAAATACGCTATTCTTAGCCGTCCCCAGGATGACACTGGGGTAGGTAGCAAAGTCTTTGCTGACCCATGACTTGTTCATCTTGGCTTCTTTTAAAAACAATGTAAGCAAGGGTTACTCCAAGCGGAGTCTCCCCTTTTTTCCAAAAATTGGGCCCCACACACACCCACCCATTCAGTGGCAGCAGTTGTGCCCCAGTTGTACACTTCACAGCTAGATTTGCATCAAGCACATTCAAAAATACGCCATTCTTATCCGTCCCCAGGATGACACCGGGGTAGGTAGCAAAGTCTTTCCTGATCCCAGCTCTGTTCATCTTGGCTTCTTTTAAAAACACAGCAAGCAAGGGTTACTCCAAGCGGAGTCTCCCTTTTTTCCAAAAATTGGGCCACACAGACACCCACCCCATCAGTGGCAGCACTTGGGCCCTAGTTGCAAACAGGATGTTTTGATTTGCATCAAGCACATTCAAAAATACGCTATTCTTAGCCGTCCCCAGGATGACACCGGGGTAGGTAGCAAAGTCTTTCCTGATCCCAGCTCTGTTCATCTTGGCTTCTTTTAAAAACACAGCAAGCAAGGGTTACTCCAAGCGGAGTCTCCCTTTTTTCCAAAAATTGGGCCACACAGACACCCACCCCATCAGTGGCAGCACTTGGGCCCTAGTTGCAAACAGGATGTTTTGATTTGCATCAAGCACATTCAAAAATACGCTATTCTTAGCCGTCCCCAGGATGACACCGGGGTAGGTAGCAAAGTCTTTCCTGATCCCAGCTCTGTTCATCTTGGCTTCTTTTAAAAACACAGCAAGCAAGGGTTACTCCAAGCGGAGTCTCCCTTTTTTCCAAAAATTGGGCCACACAGACACCCACCCCATCAGTGGCAGCACTTGGGCCCTAGTTGCAAACAGGATGTTTTGATTTGCATCAAGCACATTCAAAAATACGCTATTCTTAGCCGTCCCCAGGATGACACCGGGGTAGGTAGCAAAGTCTTTCCTGATCCCAGCTCTGTTCATCTTGGCTTCTTTTAAAAACACAGCAAGCAAGGGTTACTCCAAGCGGAGTCTCCCTTTTTTCCAAAAATTGGGCCACACAGACACCCACCCCATCAGTGGCAGCACTTGGGCCCTAGTTGCAAACAGGATGTTTTGATTTGCATCAAGCACATTCAAAAATACGCTATTCTTAGCCGTCCCCAGGATGACACCGGGGTAGGTAGCAAAGTCTTTCCTGATCCCAGCTCTGTTCATCTTGGCTTCTTTTAAAAACACAGCAAGCAAGGGTTACTCCAAGCGGAGTCTCCCTTTTTTCCAAAAATTGGGCCACACAGACACCCACCCCATCAGTGGCAGCACTTGGGCCCTAGTTGCAAACAGGATGTTTTGATTTGCATCAAGCACATTCAAAAATACGCTATTCTTAGCCGTCCCCAGGATGACACTGGGGTAGGTAGCAAAGTCTTTGCTGACCCATGACTTGTTCATCTTGGCTTCTTTTAAAAACAATGTAAGCAAGGGTTACTCCAAGCGGAGTCTCCCCTTTTTTCCAAAAATTGGGCCCCACACACACCCACCCATTCAGTGGCAGCAGTTGTGCCCCAGTTGTACACTTCACAGCTAGATTTGCATCAAGCACATTCAAAAATACGCCATTCTTATCCGTCCCCAGGATGACACCGGGGTAGGTAGCAAAGTCTTTCCTGATCCCAGCTCTGTTCATCTTGGCTTCTTTTAAAAACACAGCAAGCAAGGGTTACTCCAAGCGGAGTCTCCCTTTTTTCCAAAAATTGGGCCACACAGACACCCACCCCATCAGTGGCAGCACTTGGGCCCTAGTTGCAAACAGGATGTTTTGATTTGCATCAAGCACATTCAAAAATACGCTATTCTTAGCCGTCCACAGGATGACACCGGGGTAGGTAGCAAAGTCTTTCCTGATCCCAGCTCTGTTCATCTTGGCTTCTTTTAAAAACACAGCAAGCAAGGGTTACTCCAAGCGGAGTCTCCCTTTTTTCCAAAAATTGGGCCACACAGACACCCACCCCATCAGTGGCAGCACTTGGGCCCTAGTTGCAAACAGGATGTTTTGATTTGCATCAAGCACATTCCAAATCCACAAGCATTTACTCTCCCCAGGATGACACAGGGGTAGTAAATTCCTTCTGGATCCATGACTTGTTCATTTTGATGAACGTCAGTCTGTCCACATTGTCACTGGACAGACGCGTGCGCTTATCTGTCAGCACACACCCAGCAGCACTGAATACACGTTCAGAGACAACGCTGGCAGCTGGACACGACAAAATCTCCAAGGCGTAAGTTGCGAGCTCTGGCCATTTTTGTAGGTTTGAAGCCCAAAAGGAGCAAGGCTCCAGTTGCACAGTCATGGCATCGATGTTCATTTGGAGATACTCCTGTATCATCCTCTCCAGCCGTTGACTATGTGTCAGACTTGTTGTCTCTGGTGGCCTTGCAAAAGAGGGTCTAAAAAAATTATGAAAAGATTCCATAAAATTGCTGTTACCGGCACCAGAAAAGGTCCTACTGGTACGGGTAGACTGTTGAAGATGACGAGACCGTCCCATGTTTGTCAAGTTACAACTGGGAGATTCACTCCCTGCACCTGCACGGTTGTTTGGTGGAAAAGCCGAGCTAAGATCTAGTAACAGCTTCTGCTGATACTCCTGCATACGTGCGTCCCTTTCTATGGCTGGAATTATGTCACAAAATTTGGACTTGTACCGGGGATCTAATAGTGTGGCAATCCAGTAGTCATCATCACTTCTAATTTTGACAATACGACTGTCATGTTGGAGGTAGTGCAACAAAAAGGCACTCATGTGTCTTGCGCAGCCATGCGGACCAAGTCCATGCTGTGTTTGTGGCATAGAGGTGCTACCCGTTCTTTCTTCCTCTGACATCTGACCCCAACCTCTTTCAACTGAAATTTGACCAAGGTCTCCCTCATCCGCTGAGTCTTCCATGTCCATGGACAGTTCGTCCTCCATTTCTTCATGTTCTCCTGCACCTTGCTCAACATTTCGCCTGCTACTATGCGCCCTTGTCGATCCCTGTCCCCCATGGTCCCATGCCTGCTGCGTTGGTGATGATGAACGTCTGGACCTTCGTGATGTTGTTGTCCCTTGCGCATATGAATCCTCCTGTAGTTCCTCCCCTTCATGTTGTCCCACCCCCTGACTCCGAATAGTGTTTAGCGTGTGCTCCAGCATGTAAATGACTGGAATCGTCATGCTGATAATGGCATTGTCAGAGCTAAACATATTCGTCGCCATGTCGAAACTGTGCAGAAGGGTGCATAGGTCCTTGATCTGAGACCACTCCATCAGGGTGATCTGCCCCACCTCTGCATCTCGTTGGCCCAGGCTATACGTCATGACGTATTGCACCAGGGCTCTGCGGTGCTGCCACAGTCGCTGTAACATGTGGAGAGTTGAATTCCAGCGTGTCGCCACATCGCATTTCAGGCGATGAACCGGCAGGCCGAAAGACTTCTGGAGCGATGCAAGTCGCTCTGCTGCGGCGCTTGAACGGCGGAAGTGAGCTGACAGTTTTCGTGCCCTGTTCAGAAGGCCATCTAGGCCGGGATAGTGTGTTAAAAATTGCTGCACGACAAGGTTCAACACGTGAGCCATACAAGGTACGTGTGTCACCTTGCCCAGGCGAAGTGCCGCACCCAGGTTTGCAGCATTGTCGCACACGGCCTTACCAGGCTGCAGTTTGAGTGGAGACAACCATTTATTAAACTCGGACCGCAAAGCTGACCACAACTCCTCAGCTGTGTGACTCTTATTACCAAGACATGTCAAGCTAAAGACCGCCTGATGCCGTTGCGCTCTGCTGCCAGCATAGTAATGAGGGGTGCGTGATTCCTTCTGCGCAGTGAGAACGCTGGTGGCCTGACCAGGCAGGCTTGGGGCGGAGGTGGAGGACCCAGATGAGGTGGAGGATGCAGAAGCAGTGGCGGAACTTGGACAGACAGAGGATTGACACACAAGTCGTGGGGACGGCAAGACTTGTGCAGCAGACCCTTCACCATCTATCACCATAGTTACCCAGTGCCCAGTCAGCGACATGTAACGTCCCTGTCCATGCTTACTGGTCCAAGTATCGGTGGTGAAATGCACCCGTTCACACACAGAGTTTCTCAAGGAAGCGGTGATGTTGTGTGCGACATGCTGGTGTAGCGCGGGCACACCTTTCTTAGAGAAGTAGTGGCGACTAGGCATCTGGTACTGGGGCACAGCGACAGACATAAGGTCTCTAAAATCCTGTGTGTCCACTAGGCGGAAAGGCAGCATTTCGGTAGCCAACAGCTTACAGAGGGATAGAGTCAACCTCTTAGCTTTGTCATGGGTCGGAGGAAGTGGCCTTTTATTTGACCACATCTGAGGGACAGAGATCTGGCTGCTGTGTGTAGACGGTGTTGAGTAGGGTGTCCCTTGAAAAATGCAGGTTTGTGAGGAAAGTGCAGGCGGAGACATGATGTTGCCTTCATCCAACGTTGGTGCTATCGATGTCTGAGAGAGCTGTACACACTCACTTGTTTCCCCTTCCAAACCAACTGACGACCTTACAAGCAAACTGCCTGTTGCGGTTACAGTGGTGGAAGTTTTGCGTGGAAAAACAGGTGTGGCAGCTGTCCCCACAGTCCTAGAAGATGAAGAGCGCGCGGATGCAGTGGAAGGGGCGGGCGGTGGATGGTTCGCTCCACTAGGCCGCATTGCAGCACGGTGAGCTTCCCACCGGGACTTATGATATTTAGTCATGTGACGATTCATGGAAGAAGTTGTCAAACTGCTGAGGTTTTGACCTCTACTAACAGAATCATGACAAATGTTACATATCACATGAGTTGGGCGATCTTTTTCGATGTGAAAAAAGGCCCAGGCTAGGCAAGGCTTAGAGGCCATGCGACCTGTTGATCCACCCCGAATAATGCTCATAGGCAGAGTGGTGGCTGAGGATGCAGTTGTAGACGTGCTACCAGTGCTCCGACTCTGTCCAGGAAGGCGCAAGGTAACTTCGTCGTCGGTTGCATCCTCCTCCACCGCCTCTGTTGACCTCCTCGAGTGCCTGACTGGGGGTTGACAGTAGGTGGGATCTAGAACGTCATCATCAATTGTTGTGTTTGCACTCCCCTCCCCCTCAGACCGAGCCTCTTCTTGCCCTGACGGAATATTTAAGTTGTCATCCCAATCGGGTATCTGCGTCTCATCTTCATCAGTATGTTCCTCATTGTCTATAACCACAGGTGTTACAGTTTGTGACAAAGGGTCAACATTATGCTCAGAAACTTGGTCCTCACGGCCTGAATCTGAGTCACAAAGGTTCTGGGCATCACTGCAGACCATTTCCTGTTCTGTACTCACTGTAGCTTGGGAGCAGACCTCTGATTCCCAGGCTATAGTGTGACTGAACAGCTCTGCAGACTCAGCCATCTCAGTTCCACCATACTGTGCAGGGCTGATGGAGACTTCAGAGCTGGGAGAAAGCAAGTTTGATTGGGATGACAACTCAGAGGACTGGTGTTTTTTGGATGCGGTACTTGAAGTGGCAGAGAGGGCACTTGTTGGACCACTTGAGATCCATTCAAGCATTTTCCTTTTTTGCCCATCATCTACCTTTGTTCCTGTTGTTCGTGTCCGTAACAAAGGGAGCACATCGGATTGTCCACGGTAAGTAGTAGACATCTTACTTTTGCTGGTAGATGGTCTATCTTCAGCAGATGATAATGGAGCTTTGCCACCTTCCCCACGGACAAAACCTTTTTTGCCTTTTCCACCACGCCTCTTCCCCTTTCCACCAGCATCTGTCATTTTGCCACTCATGTTGATTGCGACAAGATTGTGGACTGAAAATGTGGTAGTAAAAATTGAGAGGTGGTGAAGATTGCAGTGGTGGTCTAGCTTTATTAACAGCAGAATAATAAAGAATAAATATCCCTGACAATGCAACTTAGTTATAATTAGTTGGAGTGTGCAACGCAGGCAGACGTGCTGCAAATGTCTTTGCACTAGTGGGACTATAGCAAAGTCCAATAGCCACGTATAGGATGCCACTAGGTACACTGAGTGTTTGCTAGTATAATGGCTTGGTTAGAATGAGTTGTAGTGTGCAACGCAGGCAGACGCGCTCTGCAAATGTCTTTGCACTAGTGGGACTATAGCAAAGTCCAATAGCCACGTATAGGATGCCACTAGGTACACTGAGTGTTTGCTAGTATAATGGCTTGGTTAGAATGAGTTGTAGTGTGCAACGCAGGCAGACGCGCTCTGCAAATGTCTTTGCACTAGTGGGACTATAGCAAAGTCCAATAGCCACGTATAGGATGCCACTAGGTACACTGAGTGTTTGCTAGTATAATGGCTTGGTTAGAATGAGTTGTAGTGTGCAACGCAGGCAGACGCGCTCTGCAAATGTCTTTGCACTAGTGGGACTATAGCAAAGTCCAATAGCCACGTATAGGATGCCACTAGGTACACTGAGTGTTTGCTAGTATAATGGCTTGGTTAGAATGAGTTGTAGTGTGCAACGCAGGCAGACGCGCTCTGCAAATGTCTTTGCACTAGTGGGACTATAGCAAAGTCCAATAGCCACGTATAGGATGCCACTAGGTACACTGAGTGTTTGCTAGTATAATGGCTTGGTTAGAATGAGTTGTAGTGTGCAACGCAGGCAGACGCGCTCTGCAAATGTCTTTGCACTAGTGGGACTATAGCAAAGTCCAATAGCCACGTATAGGATGCCACTAGGTACACTGAGTGTTTGCTAGTATAATGGCTTGGTTAGAATGAGTTGTAGTGTGCAACGCAGGCAGACGCGCTCTGCAAATGTCTTTGCACTAGTGGGACTATAGCAAAGTCCAATAGCCACGTATAGGATGCCACTAGGTACACTGAGTGTTTGCTAGTATAATGGCTTGGTTAGAATGAGTTGTAGTGTGCAACGCAGGCAGACGCGCTCTGCAAATGTCTTTGCACTAGTGGGACTATAGCAAAGTCCAATAGCCACGTATAGGATGCCACTAGGTACACTGAGTGTTTGCTAGTATAATGGCTTGGTTAGAATGAGTTGTAGTGTGCAACGCAGGCAGACGCGCTCTGCAAATGTCTTTGCACTAGTGGGACTATAGCAAAGTCCAATAGCCACGTATAGGATGCCACTAGGTACACTGAGTGTTTGCTAGTATAATGGCTTGGTTAGAATGAGTTGTAGTGTGCAACGCAGGCAGACGCGCTCTGCAAATGTCTTTGCACTAGTGGGACTATAGCAAAGTCCAATAGCCACGTATAGGATGCCACTAGGTACACTGAGTGTTTGCTAGTATAATGGCTTGGTTAGAATGAGTTGTAGTGTGCAACGCAGGCAGACGCGCTCTGCAAATGTCTTTGCACTAGTGGGACTATAGCAAAGTCCAATAGCCACGTATAGGATGCCACTAGGTACACTGAGTGTTTGCTAGTATAATGGCTTGGTTAGAATGAGTTGTAGTGTGCAACGCAGGCAGACGCGCTCTGCAAATGTCTTTGCACTAGTGGGACTATAGCAAAGTCCAATAGCCACGTATAGGATGCCACTAGGTACACTGAGTGTTTGCTAGTATAATGGCTTGGTTAGAATGAGTTGTAGTGTGCAACGCAGGCAGACGCGCTCTGCAAATGTCTTTGCACTAGTGGGACTATAGCAAAGTCCAATAGCCACGTATAGGATGCCACTAGGTACACTGAGTGTTTGCTAGTATAATGGCTTGGTTAGAATGAGTTGTAGTGTGCAACGCAGGCAGACGCGCTCTGCAAATGTCTTTGCACTAGTGGGACTATAGCAAAGTCCAATAGCCACGTATAGGATGCCACTAGGTACACTGAGTGTTTGCTAGTATAATGGCTTGGTTAGAATGAGTTGTAGTGTGCAACGCAGGCAGACGCGCTCTGCAAATGTCTTTGCACTAGTGGGACTATAGCAAAGTCCAATAGCCACGTATAGGATGCCACTAGGTACACTGAGTGTTTGCTAGTATAATGGCTTGGTTAGAATGAGTTGTAGTGTGCAACGCAGGCAGACGCGCTCTGCAAATGTCTTTGCACTAGTGGGACTATAGCAAAGTCCAATAGCCACGTATAGGATGCCACTAGGTACACTGAGTGTTTGCTAGTATAATGGCTTGGTTAGAATGAGTTGTAGTGTGCAACGCAGGCAGACGCGCTCTGCAAATGTCTTTGCACTAGTGGGACTATAGCAAAGTCCAATAGCCACGTATAGGATGCCACTAGGTACACTGAGTGTTTGCTAGTATAATGGCTTGGTTAGAATGAGTTGTAGTGTGCAACGCAGGCAGACGCGCTCTGCAAATGTCTTTGCACTAGTGGGACTATAGCAAAGTCCAATAGCCACGTATAGGATGCCACTAGGTACACTGAGTGTTTGCTAGTATAATGGCTTGGTTAGAATGAGTTGTAGTGTGCAACGCAGGCAGACGCGCTCTGCAAATGTCTTTGCACTAGTGGGACTATAGCAAAGTCCAATAGCCACGTATAGGATGCCACTAGGTACACTGAGTGTTTGCTAGTATAATGGCTTGGTTAGAATGAGTTGTAGTGTGCAACGCAGGCAGACGCGCTCTGCAAATGTCTTTGCACTAGTGGGACTATAGCAAAGTCCAATAGCCACGTATAGGATGCCACTAGGTACACTGAGTGTTTGCTAGTATAATGGCTTGGTTAGAATGAGTTGTAGTGTGCAACGCAGGCAGACGCGCTCTGCAAATGTCTTTGCACTAGTGGGACTATAGCAAAGTCCAATAGCCACGTATAGGATGCCACTAGGTACACTGAGTGTTTGCTAGTATAATGGCTTGGTTAGAATGAGTTGTAGTGTGCAACGCAGGCAGACGCGCTCTGCAAATGTCTTTGCACTAGTGGGACTATAGCAAAGTCCAATAGCCACGTATAGGATGCCACTAGGTACACTGAGTGTTTGCTAGTATAATGGCTTGGTTAGAATGAGTTGTAGTGTGCAACGCAGGCAGACGCGCTCTGCAAATGTCTTTGCACTAGTGGGACTATAGCAAAGTCCAATAGCCACGTATAGGATGCCACTAGGTACACTGAGTGTTTGCTAGTATAATGGCTTGGTTAGAATGAGTTGTAGTGTGCAACGCAGGCAGACGCGCTCTGCAAATGTCTTTGCACTAGTGGGACTATAGCAAAGTCCAATAGCCACGTATAGGATGCCACTAGGTACACTGAGTGTTTGCTAGTATAATGGCTTGGTTAGAATGAGTTGTAGTGTGCAACGCAGGCAGACGCGCTCTGCAAATGTCTTTGCACTAGTGGGACTATAGCAAAGTCCAATAGCCACGTATAGGATGCCACTAGGTACACTGAGTGTTTGCTAGTATAATGGCTTGGTTAGAATGAGTTGTAGTGTGCAACGCAGGCAGACGCGCTCTGCAAATGTCTTTGCACTAGTGGGACTATAGCAAAGTCCAATAGCCACGTATAGGATGCCACTAGGTACACTGAGTGTTTGCTAGTATAATGGCTTGGTTAGAATGAGTTGTAGTGTGCAACGCAGGCAGACGCGCTCTGCAAATGTCTTTGCACTAGTGGGACTATAGCAAAGTCCAATAGCCACGTATAGGATGCCACTAGGTACACTGAGTGTTTGCTAGTATAATGGCTTGGTTAGAATGAGTTGTAGTGTGCAACGCAGGCAGACGCGCTCTGCAAATGTCTTTGCACTAGTGGGACTATAGCAAAGTCCAATAGCCACGTATAGGATGCCACTAGGTACACTGAGTGTTTGCTAGTATAATGGCTTGGTTAGAATGAGTTGTAGTGTGCAACGCAGGCAGACGCGCTCTGCAAATGTCTTTGCACTAGTGGGACTATAGCAAAGTCCAATAGCCACGTATAGGATGCCACTAGGTACACTGAGTGTTTGCTAGTATAATGGCTTGGTTAGAATGAGTTGTAGTGTGCAATGCAGGCAGACGCGCTCTGCAAATGTCTTTGCACTAGTGGGACTATAGCAAAGTCCAATAGCCACGTATAGGATGCCACTAGGTACACTGAGTGTTTGCTAGTATAATGGCTTAGTTATCAGTTGGAGTGTGCAGAGGACAAGAGGGTACAGTGGCAGGATTGTGGTGCTCTGGGTAGAGGAATGGAAGACTGCCTTTCTATTCCCTCCTAATGGTGAAATGCAGGTAGGAAATCCCTGACCTGGGCTACACAGACGCTGTTGCTGTTTGCAGGACCTGTCACCTATGGCTCTCTGACCCTGCCGGTTGGAGCCCTTAAAAGGACTGCTATAAAGTGCTCTCCCTAAGCTGTCTAACGCTGTGTATGCAGCGCATACAGCTGTATCGGCTATAGGACTCAGGAAGACGGAGCTGCGACAGTGATGTCTGACACCAAAGACGCAGAAGGCAGATAATGGCGTCCGTGAAGAAAATGTCCGGTTTTATAATGCAGGGACATGTGACATGCAGATCCTATCACACATGCCGTTGCTTCTCTGGCTCAAAGTCCACTTAGCTGTGTGTGTGTCTGGGATTGGCTGACATGCTGGCCCGCCCCACAAGACGCGCGCACTTAGGGAAGGAAGACAAGAAAAAAAAAAAAAAAAAATGGCGATCGCCATTATAGAAACAGCAGTGATCTGAAGGCGCTGTTCACGCACACTATACACTGAAATGTGATAATAGTTTGATTCACAGAGTGACTTACACTATTACAGCAGAAACCAAGCTATGATTTAGCTGTTTTTTGGCTGCTAGAACCGTTCTCGAACGTTTCTAGAACTACCGAGCTTTTGCAAAAAGCTCGAGTTCTAGTTCGATCTAGAACATGCCCCAAAATCACTCGAGCCGCGAACTGGAGAACCACGAACCACGAACCGCGCTCAACTCTAGTGACCAGTCTGTACAGGAAGAGACCTGTCAATCGACTGCAGCGAGATGGGGAGAAGGTAACTGGAGAACATCATAGCATGTCATAGTAAAACACCTGGCTGTAATTACACAGCTAGTGTCTAATCATGCTTATCCTGGCTAACCGAGTGACTATTGAAAGGTTATAACTGAAGCCAGGGATTGGCCACCGCAGTCATGTGGTTGGATTGCATGTGATTAACTGGCCAGAAGTAATCAAGAACCAGTTGGTACTGGAATGGCAGCCTTGAAGATGTGGTGGGGCATCTGTTAGTTTAGTAATGTAAGCATTCTATGCTTTTATAAGAAAAAAGTCCTTGACAATGCCTGTAAAGGGGATTTTTTTTTGTGTTCCAAGTAAAAAAAAATAGATTCCTGTGATCTTTACAAATTGGAATAGTTCAAGGCTGTCATGTAATATTATGGTAATACAAAATCTTCATTAGATTATACAATAAGGCAAAGATGGGGTTTACATCTGAAATACTTATTACAGTATGTTCTCTCTGCTTCCATGATTGAGGCCACTAAACTGCATTTAGTCATTATTGTGGCTCCCAAGTTACAGGTAGCTAGCACATGGTTTAATAAATTTACAGTGCCCTATTACTACTCCTTCCATTGCAGGTCTTTTCATGATATGGAGAGCAGAGTTTATATACTTATTTGTATGTATATATGTCATTATATATTATATGATACCCTGTAAAATATCAAATTTAAATGTAAAGCAAATGCATAAAGACAGCATGAAAAAATGTCTCATTGTGTAGAGTAATCTGATTGATACGAGTTCATGTGCATTTTCTCACTTCAAGACTTTATGCTTGCATGAATGGATGAGAGAAATGCCTATTCCAGCTAGACGTAACCTCTTTATTATTATGCCTTAATACTGTTTTCATATTTAAATATTTTATTGTGCTCTCCTTGGTAGCTGCATGTCAGATCCGAGACACTTGAGTAATAAGCATATGATGAAATGTATTAGTGCTCATTCAATAGAGAACCTCAATGTTTATTTTGGCATTCTGATAAAATGGAAAGTTTCATTTCCTGATTATTAGAACTTCCATTTCAGATGAGGATCCAGCATAATTATAAGATTAACTTTTTGCATATTTGTTAAAGAGTTTTTTTCTGATTAAAATAGTTGATAATTTTTTTTTTTAAAACAGTACGATTATTAATCCATTAGATATATAATAACATCATCAACTATGTATAAAACATATAGCACAAACAAGAAACATGATTTTGGAAACCTAATGGAGGGATATTTTTAGTGCATCCTATAACTTGATTATTGAAAGCATATCAATTACCAAGGATATAGAGATGGCTTTATAGTCAAAACTAACTTGAAAAATTGTCTGTTTTCTTGAGTGTTTTAATGACAAGTAACAGTTATGTCCAAAACTATACGCCATGAAATTATTTTAGTTTTGACTAAGAGGTAGATGCATCTCACATGAATATCGTAGATTGATAGTTAGATAGATAATAGATAGATGAGTAGATAGGTAGATAATAGATAGATGAGTAGGTAGATAAATATATAAGAGTTACATGGCTATATAGATACATAATGATAGATAGATAGATAGATAGATAGATAGATAAGAGTTACATGGATATATGGAAACATGGATGATAGATATATAAATAGATAGATGAGTTGGTAGACAAACAGAAAGATAGCTAAGAGATAGACGGATACATAGATGACAGCTGTTAGATAGATAGATAGATAGATAGATAGATAGATAGATAGATAGGTACAGTAGATAGATAGATAGATAGATATTGGATAGATAGATAGATAGATTTGGAATAGATAGATAGATGATAGATAGATACATAGATAGAGGGATAGATAGATAGATAGCTATGGAATAGATAGATAGATGATAGATACATAGAGGGATAGATAGATAGATAAATAGAGGGATAGATAGATAGATATGAATACAAATATGGAATAGATAGATACTGTATGTAAGTTGGTAGACAAATAGAAAGATAGATAAGAGACAAATAGATAGATGATAGATAGATATATAGATGGATAGATAGATAGATAGATAGATATGGAATAGATATATATGTTAGTTGGTAGACAAATAGAAAGATAGATAAGTCTGTCATAGACTTTGAGAAAGAGAACTATGATAAGCCATGGACTTCTATAGCCCCCCATCCCAGATGTGGCCCCCCAGACCCCACCCTGGATGTGCCCCATCCATCCTTACTACAGTCCCCCCTCCCATCATCCCCACAGTCCCAATCCCTAGTGTACACTTGATTTGGCAAAACTAATTTGTATTGGGTCCTGCCAATAAAGCTTATTTGATTTAATTAGATAAGATATAGATGACAGATAGATGTTAGATTAGATACATACAGTCAGGGCCAGAAATATTTGGACAGTGACACAAGTTTTGTTATTTTAGCTGTTTACAAAAACATGTTCAGAAATACAATTATATATATAATATGGGCTGAAAGTGCACACTCCCAGCTGCAATATGAGAGTTTTCACATCCAAATCGGAGAAAGGGTTTAGGAATCATAGCTCTGTAATGCATAGCCTCCTCTTTTTCAAGGGACCAAAAGTAATTGGACAAGGGACTCTAAGGGCTGCAATTAACTCTGAAGGCGTCTCCCTCGTTAACCTGTAATCAATGAAGTAGTTAAAAGGTCTGGGGTTGATTACAGGTGTGTGGTTTTGCATTTGGATGCTGTTGCTGTGACCAGACAACATGCGGTCTAAGGAACTCTCAATTGAGGTGAAGCAGAACATCCTGAGGCTGAAAAAAAAGAAAAAATCCATCAGAGAGATAGCAGACATGCTTGGAGTAGCAAAATCAACAGTCGGGTACATTCTGAGAAAAAAGGAATTGACTGGTGAGCTTGGCAACTCAAAAAGGCTTGGGCGTCCACGGATGACAACAGTGGTGGATGATCGCCGCATACTTTCTTTGGTGAAGAAGAACCCGTTCACAACATCAACTGAAGTCCATAACACTCTCAGTGAAGTAGGTGTATCTGTCTCTAAGTCAACAGTAAAGAGAAGACTCCATGAAAGTAAATACAAAGGGTTCACATCTAGATGCAAACCATTCATCAATTCCAAAAATAGACAGGCCAGAGTTAAATTTGCTGAAAAACACCTCATGAAGCCAGCTCAGTTCTGGAAAAGTATTCTATGGACAGATGAGACAAAGATCAACCTGTACCAGAATGATGGGAAGAAAAAAGTTTGGAGAAGAAAGGGAACGGCACATGATCCAAGGCACACCACATCCTCTGTAAAACATGGTGGAGGCAACGTGATGGCATGGGCATGCATGGCTTTCAATGGCACTGGGTCACTTGTGTTTATTGATGACATAACAGCAGACAAGAGTAGCTGGATGAATTCTGAGTGTACCGGGATATACTTTCAGCCCAGATTCAGCCAAATGCCGCAAAGTTGATCGGACGGCGCTTCATAGTACAAATGGACAATGACCCCAAGCATACAGCCAAAGCTACCCAGGAGTTCATGAGTGCAAAAAAGTGGAACATTCTGCAATGGCCAAGTCAATCACCAGATCTTAACCCAATTGAGCATGCATTTCACTTGCTCAAATCCAGACTTAAGACAGAAAGACCCACAAACAAGCAAGACCTGAAGGCTGCGGCTGTAAAGGCCTGGCAAAGCATTAAGAAGGAGGAAACCCAGCGTTTGGTGATGTCCATGGGTTCCAGACTTAAGGCAGTGATTGCTTCCAAAGGATTTGCAACAAAATATTGAAAATAAAAATATTTTGTTTGGGTTTTGTCCAATTACTTTTGACCTACTAAAATGTGGAGTGTTTGTAAAGAAATGTGTACAATTCCTACAATTTCTATCAGATATTTATGTTCAAACCTTCCAATTAAACGTTACAATCTGCACTTGAATTCTGTTGTAGAGATTTCATTTCAAATCCAATGTGGTGGCATGCAGAGCCCAACTCGCGAAAATTGTGTCACTGTCCAAATATTTCTGGATCTAACTGTAGATATTGATAGATAGATAAATAGATAAGTTGGTAGACAAATAGAAAGATAGCTAAGAGATAGATGGATACATACACAACAGATACATGTTAGATAGAGAGATAGATAGAGAGATAAATAGATATTGATAGATTGATACATCTTGGATATAGATATGTGATAGATAGATATGTGAGTTGGTAAACAAATAGAAAGATAGATGGACACACACATGACAGATAGATGTTAGATAGATGGATAGATAGATAGATTGTGAACTTACATAAATAGATTCCTATTAGTAGATAATTGGATTCTGTAGATAGATTAGTTTATATCATGTATTCAAGTGTATAGCTGGGTTTACACACTGAGACTTTCTAGCGATTCAACCTGCGATCTCAACCTAGCCGGGATCGCTACAAAGTCTCTGATGAGCTGTCAAACAGGCAGACCTGGCCAATAACCTAACAGCGATCCGGACCTGCAGAGCGACTAGCTGGTCGTTGGGGACGTGTCAAAAAAGCAGGTGAACTTCACCCAACTTCATATAATGCCGCGCGGCTCTGTGTGCCGTGTAAATAAATAAATAATTAAAAAATCCGACGTGCGGTCCCCCCCTATTTTAGTTCCAGCCAGATAAAGCCATACGGCTGCAGGCTGGCATTCTCAGGATGGGGAGCCCCACGTTATGGGGAGCCCCCCAGCCTAATAATATCAGCCAGCAGACGCCCAGAATTGCCGCATACATTATATGCGACAGTTCTGGGACTGTACCCGGCTCTTCCCGATTTGCCCTGGTGCGTTGGCAAATCAGGGTAATGAGTTATTGGCAGCCCATAGCTGCCAATAAGTCCTAGATTAATCATGTCAGGCGTCTCCCCGAGATTCCTTCCATGATTAATCTGTAAATTACAGTAAATAAACACACACACCCGAAAAATCCTTTATTAGAAATTAAAAACACAAACACATTCCCTCATTACCAATTTATTACCCACAACAAAGCCCTCCATGTCCGGCGTAATCCACGGTCCTCCAGCGTCGCATCCAGCTCTGCTGCATGCAGGTGACAGGAGCAGCAGAATACACCGCCGCTCCTGTCCCCTCCACGCAGCTAATGAAGAGAGCCGTGTGATCGGCTGAGCTGTCACTGAGGTTACCTGGATCCAGCGGTGGATGCAGTGGTGGCCACGGGTAACCTCAGTGACAGTTCAGCTGATCGCGCTACTCACCTCATTTGCTGCGTGGAGCTGACCGGAGCGGCGGTGAGTAGTGCGATCATCTGGACTGTCACTGAGGTTACCCGCGGCCACCGCTGCATCCACCGCTGGATCCAGGTAACCTCAGTGAAAGCTCAGCCGATCACACGGCTCTCTTCATTAGCTGCGTGGAGTTGACAGGAGCGGCGGTGTATTCTGCTGCTCCTGTCACCTGCATGCAGCAGAGCTGGATGCGACGCTGGAGGACCGTGGATTACGCCGGACAAGGAGGGCTTTGTTGTGGGTAATAAATTGGTAATGAGGGAATTTGTTAGTGTTTTTTATTTCCAATAAAGGATTTTTTCGGGTGTGTGTGTTTTTTAACTGTAATTTACAGATTAATCATGGAAGGTATCTCGGGGTGACGCCTGACATGATTAATCTAGGACTTATTGGCAGCTATGGGCTGCCAATAACTCCTTATTACCCCGATTTGCCAACGCACCAGGGCAAATCGGGAAGAGCCTGGTACAGTCCCAGAACTGTCGCATATAATGTATGCGACAATTCTGGGCGGCTGCTGACTGATATTGTTAGGCTGGGGGGCTCCCCATAACGTGGAGCTCCCCATCCTGAGAATACCAGCCTGCAGCCGTATGGCTTTATCTGGCTGGAATTAAAATAGGGGGGACCGCACGCCGGATTTTTTAATTATTTATTTATTTTACTGCACAGTATAGACACGCCCGCCGGCTGCTGTGATTGGGTGCAGTGACACAGCTGTCACTCAGTGTGTGGGCGTGTCTCACTGCAACCAATCATATTTGCCGGTGGGCGGGGAAAAGCAGGGTATACGAGATTGTTTAATGAGCGGCCGGCTTTTTCAAAAAAGGAAAAGCCGCTGGAGCAGTGTGAACGCTGTGCAGCGCCGGGGATCGGGGATCGGTGAGTATGAGAGAGGGGGGGACACTTCAGTCACTCAGGGGATTAGCGGTCACCGGTGAATCCTTCACAGGTGACCGCTAATCAGGACGCTACACAGACAGAGCCGCGGAGTCGCTGTAAAATCCCCTTTACACACTGAGACTTTCTAGCGATCATGCTGCATAGCGGGAAACAAAGGACCAAAGAATGATCTTGAACGATTTGTAGCGATCACAACTTCACAGCAGGGGCCAGGTCGCTGATGTGTTTCACAGACTGCAATGTTGCTGGGGAGGTCGCTGTAACGTCACAAAACCGGTGACGTTACAGTGATGTCGTTTGCGATGTTGCAGTGTGTAAAGCCACCTCAAGGTTGATTAAGGTCTAAAGGTTCGTATTCAACAGAGATAAGGTAACTGCCAAGCCATCTAGAAACAACATGTATGTGATAAACAGTATACATTTTTTTCAACATGGAGTCTTATGAGTGACAGATGGCCAACTGATAGCATCCATCAAGACATCCATTGGAAGCATCCAATCATTTCTTCACATGTAACAATGCATTCCAGCAATCTACTCTTCTAGCAGTGATTAATTTTAGCCTTTTGCTAAACTTCTTTATCTATTCCACTAAAGAAGTAAAGATGTAATCAGTTGAGTTTGCCATTTCGCATGATCTACCAACCCTACTTCTGAGGATTATTAACACTGCATTATCAAAATACACTAGACTATTATTTAATGGCAAAATCAGCTTTAATAAACACACATCAACAGTCCCCCAGCCAGGACCAAGGATAAGTATAATGTTTTATACAATGAGCAAAACAAAGCCAAGGAATTAGATTTCTAGAATAAATAAAATTCAAATACGTGCAGATACTCTGTCATACATTATAGCCAACACTGCTATTTTAACAGTTTATATTTCTATAACTTGTAAACATTATGTGCCAATTATGTGAAATAATATACACGTTATATAACTATGTGGGATTTTTAAGGACGTGAAGAATGATTAGACAGAACTTTTGGAGTCCAAGCACCTATAGGACATATATCGTAGTCTCCCCATTGATGCAACCTTGAGTCTTATACAAAAATATATTTTTATTTTATTAAATGAAACTGTTTTAAGTCAGTATGTGTTGTGTAAAATATGATTTAAGAGCAGGGTTAAGCCTTAAGTGAGGCATATTTGCAGATGAAATCTGGATTCCCCTTCTGCATGGTTGGTCAGAATTATAATTAATTCTCCCTTGGATTAGAGATTCAGTAGTGGATTAGTCTATCATTGATGACAGCATACTGCATCCTTCAAATGTGATATGCTTAAATTAAAAGAGTGCATTAACTTCAGTCATCTGTGTATGATCTAGATCACCACAAGTAATCTAACAAAATGAATCAAATGAGACACTAAATTATTAGCAGTTTAATTTTGCACAGGAAACATCTAAAGAAATATAGTGGTTAGTAATAGTCCAATATTGGGCTCACCATTTATACAAAACTTAGAATCTAGCAGATGCTTGTATTTGCGTTGAATTTTCAATACTAATTCCAAGGTAGAAGTCAAGCTGATCGTGAAATATAATATTTAATTACATTTTGAAATCTGTTTGTTTGGTGCATATTCGTAACTTAGAGTTAAAATAACCCATAAGATGTATTGAAACCCTCTAGAAAGTCACATAAATGTAAAATGATCTAAGTGACACTCAACTCTGCTGCACTTACAAGTTTACATCCCTACATCTTCATACAATTGTAAGGTTTACAAAGTATCCACAACCACAGCAATAAACCACAAAGAAGTTTGCTCTATGTAGATATCTGTGCTAATGACAGACACAACTTCAGTGTTTATTTTTGCCTTCTTCAAAACATAATTCTTGAGATTATCTTTATTAAATATGGTTTGCCTCCAATCAGCTTTAGAGAATCACTAATCTTATTCCTAGAGAACTAAGGATTTATTTACAGGGACTGAGAGTCCATTATTACAAATATACAATAATACAGGGCAGAGAGACACTTTTATCAAATTCATGACCCACTCTCATTAACAGCTATGCATACATAGGACTATGCTGAATAACCTAGAACTGCTCCTCATAGTTATATAGAAGAAGGCTGCTGGACCATAAACCTAAGGTTCTAAAGAAAGATAATTAATAGTCAGGCTCTCCCTAGTAGACAGAAACCTGTAAGAGCAAAGCTTTGCAGATAATATTTTGTAAGCAAAGAAGTATTAGCCAATAGCATCATTGTATCACAGTTAAAAGTTACAAAAAAATATAAAAAAAATCAAAGTTCTCAGTAGTTGATACATTTTAATGGAAAGATGGAAACAAAAAGCAGCTTTCCAGATTGCTCAGGTCTCTCCACCATTCGTAGTATAACACACACTTGGAAGAGATAAATTCTACCTGATGGAGACACCTGAGCAGCCTGGAAAGCTACTTCAGTCAGCCATAAAAAGGTTTCAACTACTATAATGACTCAATTTTCATTACTTTTATATTACTGCCTAACACAGTTCAAAGATATATCTTTCCTGTAGTTAAAAGTGGTGAAACACTAAATATTAATTCTAAGGTGCATTAATGGGCCAGAAATAACCATATATAGTGCTGAAATCACAAGGCTGGACTCCAATAAGGACTGGATGGGATGAATGTTACTTATACTCGCTCCTTAGTATTATACAATATAAATACATTATATACATGTCATTGACAAATACATTATGGTAACCTCTTATGACTACATGGTAATTAATTCACATGATAATTATATGTACTGGTACAATGTAAGACATTTATCATACCGTCTAGTACGCAAATTACCTGGCAACTTATTTAAATTGTTCCCCTTCTTATTGATCTATCAATCTATCAATCCAATATTTATCTATCTTCCTACCTCTACCTATATCTCACTATCAATCATATATCTACCCATATCTATCACTATTTATCTATCTACAGTATCTAACTACCTCTATCTATTTATCTATCTATATCTATCTACCTACCTATCTATCTCTCGAAATCTATGTATCCTATCTATCTATCTATCTATCTATCTATCCATCTATCTATCCCCCTACACTTTTAATTACACATCTTGTCTACCCTATAGATATCAGCTCTCACAACTAGATAGCCATAACAAATACATTCCATTCCCTATGAGGTTAACTTGACATCAAGGAACTTCTTTGAGCAAGTAAGGAGAGCAGCCTAATGGTTAACTAATGACTGATTCTGTTCCATCAGCATCTGTTCACTGCTAGAATGTAATCATCCTCCTATAAAGAAATGTGCATAATCCCCACCAAGATCGTATTTGCTTAAAGATAACAAGAATCATAGACTGTATAACATGTATCTGGTAATTCTTCTTCACTAATGTATTGGAAAAAGAAAAATCATATTGTTCCTGGGATGAGCTGTCCATAGTGCTGAAATCTCACTCCTGGGCTCATAAAGACTCGCTGAGAAGTCTGTGACTCTTCCTAGCTCCTCAATATTAGACAGGAGATGTTCATCCTATATAATACATCCTATACTACACATACTACATCCTATACTACATCCTATGTTACACACTATACTAAATATACTAAATCCTATTCTACTTATATTATACATCCTGTACGAATAAACTATATACTATACATACTATGCTGCACCCTATACTAAATATAGTACACATACTAAATTCTAATCTGCTTATAATATAGATTCTATACTACATATGCTACATACTATGCATCCTATACTACATATACTACATCCTATATATACTGTTTTTCATCCACACATCCTAATGGCTGTACAATAAGTTTTTCCCTGGAAACACCCTGCACATTCATCAATAGTTGGACCTGATCTACAGACAGATATGATCAGTAAAGTGGAGACTTACGTGTTCCGTCGAATCTAGTCGCTATAGTATCTAAGAAGGTGTTCTGAGGTGCTAGTAATCCTTTCATTACAGGCATTTTTCCAGCCCGGTGTGTAATTCTCCATCAAAGTTTATAAACAAGGATGTTTTGGAAGAAAGTGCAATGGGGGAGGGATGAATTGAGGAGGTGGTGGGTGAGGTGGTAGTGGAGAGAAGAGGAGGGTGCTGGTGACTGGTGACTCCTGATGATTATCCCTGGGAGCTCCCAGTCCACCAGGCTGCTTTATCCTGAATGCTGCAGCTCAGCACAGCTGTGACCTTCCCCACTCAGCTCCCAACCAGAGGAATGGATTAATGTAATCTGAACAGAATGCCTCTGTATTTGTATTACCCAAACCCAAGTTACCAGACACTAGTCCCTTCAATAGATAAAGAGGAAGCAGAGCAGAGCCAGTTAACCCCTCTCCTGAGAGGAAGAGTGAGGTAGTCAATACTGGCTGACAGTCTCTCTTTTTCAAGCCTTCAGCAAACCCTGTAGTGATTGTTCACTCTGTACTGTGGGCTTAAATTGCTCCATGGTATTCTACAGAACCATAACCTTACATAGAGCTAAATTTAGATTCATGCAAAAGAAAAGGAAGATTCCTGCAAGCAGTGACTTTGGGCTGCAACACAAAAGCAGGAGAGGTGCTGGAGAGTGGAGCTAGCCAGGAGAGCAGCTGGGCTGGATGATAGCAAACGCAGACCTGCCTCTATTTCATTTAGCCATTTCTCGTTTGGAAAGTCTTTCTCTCTGTGTATTTTCTATAAGCTCCAGACAATACCTAGCAGACCTCCAAAGGAACAGGCGGATCTATTGTGCCTCTCTGCAGAGAGTTATCTAGGACAACTTTACCAGCATCGCATTCACTTCTTCACTTAATTATTTCTGAAAGGCTTGAACAACATCCCATTAGCCACTGTTCTCCTACATATGGACGTCTATGTAGGTGGTACAATGTGCAAAATGGAAATCATCATTGACGAAAGAAATCAGAAATTAACACATAATTATTGGATAGAACAGTGGAAGCCACAAATATATAGATAGCAGATCATTTAGGTGTCTATTATCTATCTATCTATCTTTCTATCTATCTATCTATCTATATATAATATTTATTCATTTATATAGCACTGTTAATTCCACAGTGCTTTACATACATTGGTAACACTGTCCCCATTGGGGCTCACAATCTAGGCTCCCTATCAGTATGTTTTTGGAGTGTGGGAGGAAATCGGAGTACACATAGGAAAACCACGCAAACACAGCGATAACATACAAACTCCTTGCAGATGGTGTCCTTGGTGAGATTTGAATCCAGGACCCCAGCGCTGCAAGACTGCAATGCTAACCACTGAGCCACCGTGCCGCCCTCTATATATAAATCTATTTATCATCTATAAATCTATCTAACATCTATGTATAAATCTATTATCTCTCTCTCCATCTATTCACTTATTCCTCTATTATCTATCTCTCTCGCTATCTATCTATCTATCTATGTATCTTTCCATGTACCAGAGTGACCAAAAGTTTAGCATTTTTTTAAAGTGTGATTACCTCTGTCTGGTTGTTGTGATGCCATTTTCCTGGTGATTTTAGTAAACTGGAAGCAATTGGTTGTCAGCTCGAAGGATGCAAATTGTTTATGACATTATTGTATCCCTGTATGTTTCCACATTTTTTCTGGGCCAAATCTTTTCAATATCTTGTCATGTGTAGCAAATTGTTTTGAATTTTTTTTGGATGGTTCAGTGTTTTTTGGATAAAACAAGTCAAAGACAATGACAAATTTATCACCAGATATCAGGAAGCATTTTATTCTGGGAGTGAATTCAGGCAAAAGCTAAAATGAGGCAGCTCTGGAATTCAACTGCTCTCAGAGTCAAGTGTCATGTATAATAAAGAAAGAAGAAGAAGGTTATGGAACAGCTGACAAACCTAGAAGTGAAAGACCAAGGAAAACTTTCTCTAAAGTTGATCACATTATTAAGAAAAAGTCTGTATCTCAAGCCCATAAATCTGCTGTACAGATTTCACACAAAATGAATGAAGAATATGGAGTGAAAGTGAGTCGCCAAACTGTGGTGAGATGGCTGAGAGCAGTAGGCTTGAACTCATGAGTCCCAGTTTAGAAGCCTTTGATCTCTGCAAAGAACCAGAAGATCCGACTTGACTTTGCCAAAGAACACAGGCAATGGAAAGAGACAGATTGGCTTAAGGTGTTGTGGTCGGATGAATCCAAATTTAGTAACGATGGCAAGCACTGTATATACCACCCAATTGGAGAATGTAATGATGTAAGGTACTAATCACCTACAGTGAAACATGGTGGTGGGAATGTTATATTTTGGGGCTGCTTTTGTGCATCTGCCATTGGCATTCTGCATAGAATTGATGGAAATATGAATGCTACCATGTACAAGGATATACTGGAGAATGTAATGCTGCCACATTGTAAAACCAAAGTAGGCAAGGATTGGAAATTCCAGCAAAACAATTACCCTTACCATAGACTCTAGACTGATTTAAACCCTCTAGAGCACCTTTGGGATGAGTTAGGGCGATGAGTTGGGTCTGTACCCATAGCAATAAAGATGAATTGTTTTAAGATTTGCAAATGGAATAGAGCAAGATCCCTAAAGATGTCTTGATTATTCAAGTGGCTTCAATGCCCCATCGGAGAGGTGCAGTAATTAAAACTAGAGGCTCTGCCACAAAATATTAAGTTATGGCATTGTAAACAATGCATTACTCTCTATGGTGTGGTCAATAAACAGTATATACAAAACTTTTGGCAGTCAGTTTTCTTTAATTAAATGATCCTATCTATATTCAAAATGCTAAAAATGTTAAAATTAAGGTCTTGTATGATGACAACTTCATGCATTTCAATTTATCACCAGGAAAATGGCATCACACCAACCAGACGGAAGTAATTACACTTTTCAAAATAATGCAAATATCTATCTATCTATCTATCTATCTGTTATCCCAATCTAATCTATCTATCATCTATTATCTATCATCCATCTGTCTATCTTATCTATCTTATCTATCTATATATATATATATCCAATATCTATCTTATCTATCTATTTAATATCCCACACATCAATCTATCTATCTATCTATCTATCTATCTATCTATCTATCCATCTATCGATTTGCAGGTAAAATGACTTTCTATGGCTACCATTACCTGCTTCACATATACTTTTTGTATACTTACACATAATAAAGCATGATAACTAATCTCAGGTATTACAATACAAATTGTGGTTATCGCTCATCTTTTCACAGGCTAAAAATGGTAAAATAATGAATTATTATGCAAATATTTGTGTTCCTCTTGCCTATTTTTTCCATGTGTGTCAGTCTTTACTGTAGTCTATCATTCTGCTCATTAGAGAAATTCATTATAAATAATTCTGTATACTCAGATACCAGAGATCTTTTAATGACGGAATTATGGGACAACAAGAATATAAGCATCTTATTATAATCAGCATGACTTGTGGTGGTAATATGGGAGCTGTGCCAGAAATAACTAAGATAAGCCACTGGGTCAATGAATAACATCATTTGGCTTTGGTGAATTACCTATCTTAATGCTTTTTTTAAAACATGTCCCTGGTAAATTTGTCTTTATTCAGTATTACATATTTAAATAAGGTCAACCTGAGCACAAACAAACCTATAGAAAACAGATATAGTTTAATCATTAAATTGCAACCTATGAAAGTGTTTTACCCCCTTCATATTTCTTCTGAAAAACAGAACATAATATATCTGTTACCTGTTTCTAGACAATAGCAATTTGTGAGGTTACGGTGTTATGAGAAGGATGAAAAATTGCACACAAAGGACCAGCAAGGGAGATCTCTGTATAAAAATAGCATCACCCTTTATCAGCATTTGAGAAGTTCTTCTCTTTTTTAGGAAGCTGTCTGATTTCCAGCAGAGAGATTTACTGTGTACAGTATAGGAAGCAGCGTGATATAAGCAAAGTAACTGGAGGGCAGTCCTATTTTGCAGGTATAACATAAATCATTTGCAAGGAGAGACCAATGGCTCAGAGGCAATTGGTACTCAGAGGAATCATCCGTGTACCCATTGCTGAACACAGAGCTTTCACTGGAGCTGTAATTAGTTGCCTTCCTCACAAAGTGGAGGAGATCCCAGCTTCATGTCAAGATATTATAGCTTCTAAGACGCTGTAAATGAATGATCTGTCATCATGGATTGTGCATATTCAACCTTCGGAAGCACAACATAATTTTGTTCATTGAAATGTGATTGAATTATCTAATAAAACTAAGAAAATAGGATATCATAAAAATCCATGTACTGTAGCACTTTATGAGTTATACATTGAGATCAAAGCCGCTACTCCAAGTGTATACATATGAAATAAAAAAAATTGTTTAAAAGAACTGACAGTCCTCAGCAATAGCAAGCTTTCAAGACTATGCAGGTCTCTTCATCAGGCTCAGTATAACACAAAATCTGAAGAGTCACATATTTATACACAACAGGAATGGAGCAGTAAATAAGACAAGTTATATGAAGCAGAACGATAAGTATGGCAAGAGGACAAACTGTTGTGGCCATAAATATTGCAGCAGTTCATTGATAAGGAGTGTGAAAGTTTTACTGCCCTCTGGTTGGTGTCTGGTCCAGAGTTGTGATGCCCCCAGATGCTCTGGAGAACACATTTATTAATTGATGTAAAAAGACAAATCCATGTGACACATTCATTCCTGCTCTGAATGTGTCAAAGGTCATCATAAGTTTGTATTCCCAAAGTCCTGTCTCTCTGGGATTTGAAATAAAGTAATAATAATAATCATCTAATATATAAAGCTGAGTGTATGTATGTGTGTATGTGTGTGTGTGTGTGTGTGTGTGTGTGTATGTAGGCATGTCCTCTAAAGGAATCTGCACAGTCGCTTTTACAATCATGACATTTGGCACAGACACCCCATGTGACTCAGGGAACGTCATAAACTATGTTTGGATGGGAAAATTTAACCTCACGCTTTACAGTTACTCTCCAAAAAACCTGCCTCCATTAAAGTCAATGCGGCTGCGAGCTATTAGGTTATTAATAAGAGCTGTGATCGGTTGCAATAGTAACAAAATAAATTGTTAGTATAAAAAGCTTATGTGTGAGGTAATAAGATGTTTGTGGAGAGACAGATAGAGAGAGACAGAAAGAGACAGAGACAAATAGTAAAAGAGACAGACAAAGGCAGACAGGGAAAGAGACAGACAGAGAGACAGACAGTGACAGACAGGGAAAGAGACAGACCTGGAAAGAGACAGACGGGGAAAGAGACAGACGAGGAAAGAGACACACCTGGAACGAGACAGACCTGGAACGAGACAGACCTGGAATGATCCAGACCTGAAACGAGACAGATGGGGAACAAGACAGACGGGAAACGAGACAGACGAGGAAAGAGACAAACTGGGAAAGAGACAGACGGTGAAAGAGACAGCCCTGGACTGAGACAGACGTATAAAGAGACAGACGGGAAAGAGACAAATGGGGAAAGAGACAGATGGGGAACAAGACAGACCTGGAATGAGACAGACCTGGAACGAGACAAACCTGGGAAAGAGACATACGGGGAAAGAGACATACAGGGAAAGAGACAGACCTGGAATGAGACAGACCGGGACTGAGACAGATGGGGAAAGAGACTGAGAGACAGATAGAGAGAGACAAATAGACATAGAGAGAGACAGACAGACACAGAGATAGAGAAAGACAGAGAGACTGATACAGACAGAGAGACTGATACAGACAGAGACAGACAGACAGATACACAGAGACAGACAGAAACTCAAAGCGAGACAGAGAGACAGTTACTATTCCGGGCAACGCCCGGGTACTACAGCTAATAATAATAATAATAATAATAATAATAATAATATAATTTCCTTTCAATACCAGAAATTTCATGTCCATGATGCTGTGGTCTGGGTTACAAAAATGTTTGGCCACAGGTAGATCTATCCTTTTTTTCTCTAATTGTGTGGCAGTGAGAATTCATCCTTTTCCTGAGCTATAAAATGGCATTTTATTTAAAGAATAGAAAGACAGAACAATAAGAATCACTTTTGACCACGGTAGATACCTGATACCTAAATTGTGTAGTTACTAGACTGTAAAAATGTATACTTTATATTGCTGGTCTATCCTCAATCAGCTGGTTTTGGTGCCAGTAGAGGCCAGATGTGCTAAGTTGCAGTGTGGAACTATACTGCTCTGTCATCTGTATAGTGGTCGAAGCCGGAATAGCACAATCATGCCTATTCATTTGAATATGGGTGGATTTCAACTCCACAACTGATCACTTCTGTCCCTCAATATAAAGTACCAGACAAGCCCTTTAAGAAACTTTGAGTGAGCATGAGTTTTAATGTTGTAAGTAGAGATCAGCGAACATATCAAAGTTCGGTTCATCAAGCCTTGCCAAACAAACCCTATGTTCACCAAACTGAACACAAACCTTTTCGAACCCCATTGGATTCAATAGGATGCCATACCTAAGGCAGAGAAAACATCTCTAGTGGACTCAAAAAGCTTCCTAATCAGCAAAAAGGCATTTTACAGTGCAGCCTCACTGCTTTGGCATCGCTGTTACCTTCCTAGACTATTGACATAAGAAATATTGAGGTGGATGAGATACAGGTATAGGGTTGGTGCTTCCACACCCTTGCCAGTACAGACCTGTGTTAAGATAAGATAAAAAACTTTATTGATTCCACAGTGGGGAAATTAGCACATTACGGCAGCTCAATACAGGAAAGGGTAAAAATAGAAAGAAAAAAAAAAGATAAGTTATATATATATATATATATATATATATATATATATATATATATATATACAGTTAGGTCCAGAAATATTTGGACAGTGACACAATTTTCGCGAGTTGGGCTCTGCATGCCACCACATTGGATTTGAAATGAAACCTCTACAACAGAATTCTAGTGCAGATTGTAATGTTTAATTTGAAGGTTTGAACAAAAATATCTGATAGAAATTGTAGGAATTGTACACATTTCTTTACAAACACTCCACATTTTAGGAGGTCAAAAGTAATTGGACAAATAAACCAAACCCAAAAAAAAAATTTTTATTTTCAATATTTTGTTGCGAATCCTTTGGAGGCAATCACTGCCTTAAGTCTGGAACCCATGGACATCACCAAATGCTGGGTCTCCTCCTTCTTAATGCTTTGACAGGCCTTTACAGCCGCAGCCTTCAGGTCTTGCTTGTTTGTGGGTCTTTCCGTCTTAAGTCTGGATTTGAGCAAGTGAAATGCATGCTCAATTGGGTTAAGATCTGGTGATTGACTTGGCCATTGCAGAATGTTCCACTTTTTAGCACTCATGAACTCCTGGGTAGCTTTGGCTGTATGCTTGGGGTCATTGTCCATCTGTACTATGAAGCGCCGTCCGATCAACTTTGCGGCATTTGGCTGAATCTGGGCTGAAAGTATATCCTGGTACACTTCAGAATTCATCCGGCTACTCTTGTCTGCTGTTATGTCATCAATAAACACAAGTGACCCAGTGCCATTGAAAGCCATGCATGCCCATGCCATCACGTTGCCTCCACCATGTTTTACAGAGGATGTGGTGTGCCTTGGATCATGTGCCGTTCCCTTTCTTCTCCAAACTTTTTTCTTCCCATCATTCTGGTACAGGTTGATCTTGGTCTCATCTGTCCATAGAATACTTTTCCAGAACTGAGCTGGCTTCATGAGGTGTTTTTCAGCAAATTTAACTCTGGCCTGTCTATTTTTGGAATTGATGAATGGTTTGCGTCTAGATGTGAACCCTTTGTATTTACTTTCATGGAGTCTTCTCTTTACTGTTGACTTAGAGACAGATACACCTACTTCACTGAGAGTGTTCTGGACTTCAGTTGATGTTGTGAACGGGTTCTTCTTCACCAAAGAAAGTATGCGGCGATCATCCCCCACTGTTGTCATCCGTGGACGCCCAGGCCTTTTTGAGTTCCCAAGCTCACCAGTCAATTCCTTTTTTCTCAGAATGTACCCGACTGTTGAATTTGCTACTCCAAGCATGTCTGCTATCTCTCTGATGGATTTTTTCTTTTTTTTCAGCCTCAGGATGTTCTGCTTCACCTCAATTGAGAGTTCCTTAGACCGCATGTTGTCTGGTCACAGCAACAGCTTCCAAATGCAAAACCACACACCTGTAATCAACCCCAGACCTTTTAACTACTTCATTGATTACAGGTTAACGAGGGAGATGCCTTCAGAGTTAATTGCAGCCCTTAGAGTCCCTTGTCCAATTACTTTTGGTCCCTTGAAAAAGAGGAGGCTATGCATTACAGAGCTATGATTCCTAAACCCTTTCTCCGATTTGGATGTGAAAACTCTCATATTGCAGCTGGGAGTGTGCACTTTCAGCCCATATTATATATATATTTGAATTTCTGAACATGTTTTTGTAAACAGCTAAAATAACAAAACTTGTGTCACTGTCCAAATATTTCTGGACCTAACTGTATATAAGAATACATATTAACAATGGTTATATAGCTGAATTATCCATTTAAAAGACAACTTCACAATTTATTATACACTCTAACTGCAGTTGGAATAAAGGACCTACGAAAGCGCTCTGTCCTACAGAGCGGATGTATAAGTCTCTGACTGAAGGAGCTATTCAGGCCCTCCACAGTTCCATGCAGAGGGCGGAGGGGGGTTTTCATGATAACGTTCAGCTTTGATAACATCCTGCTCTCACCCACCACAGCCACAGACTCCAGAGGACAACCCAGCACAGAGCATGACCTCCGTACCAGTTTGTCGACCCTGTTTCTGTCCCTTTCAGTACAACCAACCCCCCCAACACACCACTCCATAAAAAAAGGCAGATGCTACCACCATGTCATAGAATGTTCTAGACAGAGTCCTACAAACACCGAAGGACCTTAGCCTTCTCAATAGGTGGAGTCGACTCTGGCCCTTCTTATACAGGGCATCTGTATTCGTAGTCCAGTCCATCTTTTTGGACACCCAAGTACTTGTAGGAGTTCACTGTCTCAACATCTTTACCCTGCATGTTCACCGGTACTATAGGGGGTGACTTCCTCCCAAGGTCAATAACCATCTCCTTCGTCTTGTTGGTAGAGATGAGTGAACCAGCCGCGGTTCGCCGAACCGAGGACCCGTTCGAGTTCGGTTCGCCGAACGTTCGACGAACCGAACTCGAACCAATAGGAAAGAATAAGAGGCAATCACAAACACATAAAAACGCATTATAAATGTACACATACAGTTAATAAACATTGCCATAACACTTACCGGTGCCCGCGATGCGTCCTGCACTCTGTCTCCTGTCACTATTCCTTCCGATGATCACTGCGTCCTCCCGATAACCAGCACTGACCGGACCTTCCGTGACGTCGTCAAAATAGCCATACGACCAGTCACGTGGCTATTATCTCATTGGCTACAGACTGGTCACATGGCTTTGACGTCATGTCCTGTCCTAGGTCCTGTCATTGCACTCTCCGGTACACGGTGCACATTTGTGTATCGCCGTGTACCGGCGACATGCTCTAGCACACGGTCGACTCCCCATTCCGTTAGGGACCGGCTGACACAGCCGGTCATTAACGGAGATCACCGTTGCAATAGCAACGCAGTTAGCGGTGACGTCACCGCTAACCGCGGCTCCGGGAATCATATGATCGGAGCACCGTTGCTATGGAAACGCATCTGTCAGCGTTACCGCTGTTACCGCTGTTACCGCTAACAGCCAGCAGCACTGATCTCTCACGGAGTGAAGGCTGCACGGGAAGCAGCGTCTTCCCCCATGCAGCAGTGATGGAGCAGAGCTGCATTTGTTGAACGAGAAAGACAGAAGACCATGGATCGTGGAGGGCTGACAGTGAGTAATAAACATGGAGTCTCTAATGTGTCTGTGTATTTATTTCTATTAAAGTATTTTTTCTCTGTGTGGTGTCTTTTTTTTAACCCTTTATTGGAGATTCTTAATGGCCGGGTCAAACGTGCCTGACATTAAGAATCTCTGGCTTAATACTAGCTAGTAAAATAAAACTAGTATCAACTCATTATTACCCAGCAAGCCACCCGGCTTCAGGGCTGTTGGAAGAGTTGGATACAGCGCCAGATGATGGCGCTTCTATGAAAGTGCCATTTTCTGAGCCGGCTGTGGACTGCAATTCGCAGCAGAGGCGCCCAGAAATCTCGGGCTAACCTGTGCTGCGGATTCCAATCCCCAGCTGCCTAGTTGTACCTGGCTGGACACAAAAATGGGGCGAAGCCCACGTCATTTGTTTTTTAATTATTTCATGAAATAAGTGAAATAATTAAAAAAAACAGGCTTCCCTATATTTTTGGTTCCCAGCCGGGTACAAATAGGCAACTGGGGGTTGGAGGCAGCCTGTGGCTGCCTGCTGTACCTGGCTAGCATACAAAAATATGGCGAAGCCCACGTCATTTTTTTGGTGGGCAAAAAACTTCTGCATACAGTCCTGGATGGAGTATGCTGAGCCTTGTAGTTCTGCAGCTGCTGTCTGCTCTTCTCCATACAGACAGCAGATGCAGAACTACAAGGCTCAGCATACTCCATCCAGGACTGTATGCAGGAGTTTTTTGCCCCCTGAAAAAATTGTGTCGGCTTCGCCATATTTTTGTATGCTAGCCAGGTACAGAAGGCAGGTACGGCTGCCCCCAACCCCCAGTTGCCTATTTGTACCCGGCTGGGAACCAAAAATAAAGGGAAGCCCTTTTTTTATTATTTCATGAATTTCATGAAATAATTAGAAAACAAATGACGTAGGCTTCGCCCCATTTTTGTGTCCAGCCAGGTACAACTAGGCAGCTGGGGATTGGAATCCGCAGCACAGGTTGGCCTGAGCTTTCTGGGCCCCACTGCTGCGAATTGCAGTCTGCAGCCGCCTCAGAGAATGGCATTTTCATAGAAGCGCCATCTTCTGGCGCTGTATCCAACTCTTCCAGCACCTGCCTGCTATACCTGGCTAGCATACAAAAATATGGCGAAGCTCACGTCCTTTTTTTGTCGTTTTTTGGCAAAAAAAATAAAAAATGCTTCCCTGGATTTTCCATTGCCAGTGAAGGTAACACCAAGCAGTGGGGGTTAGCAGCCAGTAGCTGCTTGGATTACCCTTAGCTAGCAATACAAAAAATGCAGCGGGAGCCCATATATATTTTTTTTAATTATTTATTTAAATAACTAAAAACAAAATGGGCTTCCCTGTATTTTGATTGCTGGACATCACAGTGCTGTAAAAATAAATCTTTAAAAAAATGACGTAGCGCTCCGCGGTATTTTTGATTCTCAGCGCAGATAAAGCAGACAGCTATGGGTTGCCACCCCCATCTGCCTGCCGTTACCTTGGTTGGCAATCAAAATACAGGGAAGCCCATTAATTTTTTCTATTTAAAAAATAGTAAAAAAAAAAATGACATTGGGTCCTCCCATTTTTGATAGCCAGCTAGGGTAAAGCAGACGGCTGTAGCCTGAAAACCACAGCTGGCAGCTTTACCGTGGTTGGGGATCCAATGTGGAGGTCCCCCCAGGCTCTTTTTTTATAATTATTTTATAAATATTAATAATTACACAAAGAAAGTAGGGTCCCCCCCAAATTTGATCACCAGCCAAGGTAAAGCGGACAGCTGTGGTCTGGTATTCTCAGGGTGGGAAGGTCCATAGTTATTGGGCCTTCACAGCCTAAAAATAGCAGGCCGCAAGCACCCCAGATGTGGCGCAACCACTAGATGCGCCAATCCTGGCGCTTCACCCCCGCTCATCCCGTGCCCTGGTGCAGTGGCAAACAGGGTAATAAATCGGGTTGATACTAGCTGTAAAGTCACCTGAGATCAAGCCCAGCAGTTTGTGATGTCATGGCGTCTATTAGATACCCAACATCATAAACTGTCAGTACTAACAAAAAAATTCGACAAAAGAAATTTATTTGAAAAAACAGTCCCCAAAACATTCCCAAAAAAATAAAGAGGTCCCACGATGACTCTGGACCGTCTAGAATATGAGGGGAGACACTCAAGGAACGTATCCCCCATTTTCTAGGAGTGCAGACCCTTCATGTGAGGAGTGTGGGTGCAATGAATCTGTGTGACGGGAGTGTACAACAGAGCAAAGGATGGACGAGGCCGAGGGACGATCCAACAGGTTTATTCACAAGAACACTGGAACAGCACACGATAAGTCCACGTAAAACAGATTCGGGGGCCCTTCCCGACAATCCTCGGACCGGATAACAGAGCAATCGTCCTTACAGTAGTCCAAAGAGTTCCACACAATCCCACGGGCCGCCACACAGGCCTAGCTCCGTCCGTTTCCACAGCCACCCAGGCTGGAGCTCCTTCCTCTCTTTAAGTTTCAGCTCACTCTGAAGTTACAAAAAAGGGAAATGCATTGTCTGTGCTCCTTGACCAGCCCACCATGTTCAGGGGGTGGGGGTTACACATCCTATCATCAATGGTTTTGTCCATCACAGGGCTCCAGTATGTCTGCCAGCCACAGTAGATGAAGGGATCCCCTGCTGTGCAGAACAATGACTATTCCTTCACTGGCCAATGCAATTACAGATTAGATACACAACTCTGGAAAGAAGAGGACAGGCTATTTACATAATCACATTAGATGCCAAGACTACAATTGTATGAGATAGACACATTGAGACCAGTAGCTCCCCCAAGGAAATACATGAATTACAACTAATACAACCAGGAAAATATACATATCATGACATAGTATCACAGCATATACAGTGAGAGGGTAAATTACATCTTCACAATCCCTCCCCCTCCCAACTTGTGTGCGTACTAGGGACCTCTACAGGTCACTGGTTAAGTACACACAGGCAGAGCGTTACTTACATGTGGCTTCATGCAGCCACGAATTGGCATCGTAGCTCTCCCACATCATTGCCCAGGAGAACAGCTGCAGGCAGACCACCCATCACCCCAACCACACATCGCCTGACCCCAAAACCAAAGTTCAGATCCACAGTGGCTGTGGGAATAGTCCTCCATTGTCCACCAGCCAGTTCAATAACAATCCCAGGTCCTCTATGGATTGCCTCAGGCCGAACCACTCGGGGATCAGCCAGTGTGAGGAAAGCACCCGAGTCACAAAATCCAACAAGTCTCTGTCCATCCAGCACAACCTACTGCAAGTGCTTACCTCGATGAGCAGAAGTCGTCATAACTGCGGGTCGCACCCCGTAAACTCCTGGTGGTGCAACATGGGGGGCTGAGTCACTAGGCCAGTCCTCACATAACGGTGCCACATCTTCCTCCATGGCACTGGGCTGTAAATAATTAACAATCCGATTGGGTGCAGGATCAGTCCTCATTTGAACAGCTGGGCAGGAGACTTGCCGATGCCCTGGCTGTCCACATTGATAGCATCTGAGCTGGGTCTCCCTCCATCCAAGGCGTCCTCTTGGGTAAGGGGTAGGGGAACTTGGAGGCCGGCTCCCACCTGAAGGTGCTGTAGGGGTTTGAGGATGATTCCTCCATGGCCTGGCTGGGCATGAGGCCTGCAAATGCCCGGGATGCCTACAAACATAACACCTGCGCTCTGTTACTTCCTCTCCCCGGCGTATTCCAGAAAGTGCAGTAGAAGCAACTGGAGGCACATTAACACGGGTATCAACATGTGGTGGCTTAGAAGAACGGGGAACAATGGGGACAGAATAACTGGGGGCATCCGGTGTTGTGGAGCTGTTAGGCGTCTCTCCATCCTCCAACAGAACCCTCCACTGAGGCTTGATGGTGAGAGCCTCATCAGCGAGAGCAGCAGCTTCCTCCACTGTCGCTGGTTTTCTCTCACGCACCCATTCCCGGATCTCAGCGGGGCACTGGGCAAAGAATTGTTCTTTTAGGATGACCTGCAGGAAGGTCTCCCAAGATAAGGCCTCCTCTGCCTCCAGCCAGCGATTACACATTTGTTTGAGTCTATGAGCATATATCTTAAAAGACACTTCCCCATCACAGGCTAAAGCACGGAACTGAGTCCTGTAAGTGTCTGGGGTCACAGCATAATGTTCTAGAATAGTCTGTTTAATATCCGCATACTCACAGTTCCACCGAGGGTCCATAGCTCTATAGGCTTCAGCAGCTCCCCCCTCTAGGAGCCCAACCAGATGCCGGACACGCTCCCTGTCCGGGACTTCCATTAATCGACACTGATGCTCAAAGTCCTGGAAGAAGCCCTCAATGTCGCCTGCAGCCTCATTAAACGGCTTAAAGTCTTTGCGGGACACCCTGGGAAGTTCCCTCATGATGGGTGCTGGGGTTACAGTCTGTCTGGAACCTCTCGCGGCTTCCACAGCGAGCTCCTTATCCAGCAGTGCCATCTCCTCCATCCTGCGCTCCTTCTCTTTAGCTCCACGCATGGCCTCCCTCTTATCTTCTATGGTGGCCTCATCTCCAAGCAGTGCCATCTCCTCCTTGTACCACACAACCCATTGACTTTTTTGGGTATTCACCTCCGGCTGCCGCCTTTCTTCCGTTTGCTGTGAGGATCCTTCCTCCACATCATTTTGCGAACAGACTCCTTCTAGCGCCTCAATCAGCTGCTCCTTGGAGAGTCCTTTGAAACGAACTCCTACTTCACGGGCCTTTGATTGCAGGCTCCCCAAAGTCCAGGTCTTGTACTCTGCAGTGCTGGTTCCTGATGTTGAGCCATTGTCCTCCATTCCTTCTGCTCTGATCCCAGCGCTGCCAACCAGTTTGTGACGGGAGTGTACAACAGAGCAAAGGATGGACGAGGCCGAGGGACGATCCAACAGGTTTATTCACAAGAACACTGGAACAGCACACGATAAGTCCACGTAAAACAGATTCGGGGGCCCTTCCCGACAATCCTCGGACCGGATAACAGAGCAATCGTCCTTACAGTAGTCCAAAGAGTTCCACACAATCCCACGGGCCGCCACACAGGCCTAGCTCCGTCCATTTCCACAGCCACCCAGGCTGGAGCTCCTTCCTCTCTTTAAGTTTCAGCTCACTCTGAAGTTACAAAAAAGGGAAATGCATTGTCTGTGCTCCTTGACCAGCCCACCATGTTCAGGGGGTGGGGGTTACACATCCTATCATCAATGGTTTTGTCCATCACAGGGCTCCAGTATGTCTGCCAGCCACAGTAGATGAAGGGATCCCCTGCTGTGCAGAACAATGACTATTCCTTCACTGGCCAATGCAATTACAGATTAGATACACAACTCTGAAAAGAAGAGGACAGGCTATTTACATAATCACATTAGATGCCAAGACTACAATTGTATGAGATAGACACATTGAGACCAGTAGCTCCCCCAAGGAAATACATGAATTACAACTAATACAACCAGGAAAATATACATATCATGACATAGTATCACAGCATATACAGTGAGAGGGTAAATTACATCTTCACAATCTGCACTCACTCTCTCCGGGTCCACAGCAGCAGAGTCCATGTCGTAATGGTTGCTACCAAAGCTGCAATGCCCTGCTCATGAGGTAAGGGCATGCCTAATCAGGAGAACTATTCTACATTTCCAAATATTGGTATTTGCTGATATTATTGCTATTCCACCCACTATATATTGGGGATAGGATCTTGGAGATGGAATACCCCTTTAAGTCCAGTTATCCAGCTGAATGAATACTTAACAACAGAGCTCGCTATTTAGATGTTTTCTTGTGGCGTATAACGGACTCTCATGTTTGGTAGTCGTTCAGCAGGGAAACTATAAAAGCAAATCCCTCCATTTGGAAATGTAGTTTATAGCTCTCCTGATCAATTATGTTCCATACTTCATGAGCAGGGCATTGCAGTAATAATAATTTATTCATTTATATAGCGTTATTAATTCCATAGCGCTGTATGTCTTTGGAGTGTGGGAGGAAACCCACGCAAACACAGGGAGAACATACAAACTCCTTGCAGATGGTGTCCTTGGTGGGAATTGAACCCAGGACCTCAGCGCTGCAAGACTGCAGTGCTAACCATTGAGCCACCATGCCGTCCATTTAGCTTACAGATGCATAACCACCACTCAGTGTGTCTGAACACAGGAAGCTGAGCTGGCAGGCGCTCTGTGCATATGGCAGCGTCTATTGTGAAGGAGAGGGCCGTGGGGGGATGAACGCTGCACATGTACTGTGGGACACCGGGGAACACCGGTGGGGTTATAGGGGGTGACCTGGCAGGGCCTGGGGAGGAGTTTTCTGCTGCATGTGTCATGGCACATGCGACAGAAATCAGAGGAGTAGGGTGAATGCAGCTGGCGCGCTGCTGTGCGCGCGTCCATCTTGGATTTCTGGGAGGGCATCAGGGGGGGCACTTTGGCGACACTGGGGGACCGGGGAGGAGATTTATCATGTTTGTTCATGCCAGATGGGAGATAAATCATTTTTTACCGACACTGTCATTTACTGTAACATGATAATCGGTATACGGTGTATACCTGTGATCACGTAAGCGGGGACCAGAAAAACCATCCTGAATCATGATCTCCAGGGTCTCAGCTAGCCCTGAAACCCCGGAGATTTTCTGACGCTGGGGGGCACTATTCACTTATTTCTGCCTGCTGTTTATAAACGGCAGATCAGAATAAGGCTACATTAAGGGGTACTTTGCACACTACGACATCGCAGCTGCGATGTCGGTGGGGTCAAATTAAAAGTGACGCACTTCCGGCATCGCATGTGACATAGTAGTGTGTAAAGGCTCGATGATACGATTAACGAGCGCAAAAGCATCGTAATCGTATCATCGCTGCAGCGTCGGCGTAATCCATAATTACGCTGACGCGACAGTCCGATGTTGTTCCTCGCTCCTGCGGCAGCACACATCGCTGTGTGTGAAGCCGCAGGAGCGAGGAACATCTCCTACCGGCGTCACTGCGGCTTCCGTAGAATATGCGGAAGGAAGGAGATGGGCGGGATGTTTACATCCCACTTATCTCCGCCCCTCCGCTCCGATTGGCCGCCTGGCGTGTGACGTCGCTATGGCGCGGCACGACCCGCCCCCTTAACAAGGAGACGGGTCGCCGGCCAGAGCAACGGTCACAGGACAGGTGAGTCCATGTGAAGCTGCCGTAGCGATAATGTTCGATACTGCAGCTATCACAAGGATATCGCTGCTGCGACGGGGGCGGGTACTATCGCGCTCGGCATCGCATCATCGGCCTGCAATGTCACAGCGTGCAAACTACCCCTAACACGACCGATCCATTTTTGTGGTCTGCAAGTCCGTTTTTTTTCACGGGTGCATCCGTGTGGCATCCGTTTCAGTTCCGTAGACGGTCCGTATGTCATCTGTTTGTCATCCGTGTGCCTTCCGTTTTTTTTGTGTACTGCAAAACAACTGAAGGAGAGAAAATACATAAATTTACCCAGGATCCATAGCTTCAACCTACATGAGACGGTCACATGTTCACTCCAGTGCCATTTTCTACTGCTTTTCACAGCCTAGAGCGCTCTGGTGATTTTCCTGTGCTTATACACTTCATATCAGTCTTTTCTGTCATTATAATGGCAGAAAGACACATAATGTCCCACTCTCCTGCATTTTGTAATTTTGCACCCTTTGGTGCCTTTCATGTGGCACTAAGGGGTGCTTAGCTTTGCATTTAGCGAAAAAAAATGAAAAAAAAAAAATGACGTGGGGTTTCCCCTATTTTTGTAGCCAGCTAGGATAAAGCAGACGGCTGTAGCCTGCAGACCACAGCTGGCAGCTTCACCTTGGCTGGTAATCCAAAACTGAGGGCACCCCACGCTGTTGTTTTAAATTAAATAAATAATTAAAAAAAAAAACACGTAGGGGTCCCCCCAAAATTGGATCACCAGCCAAGGTAAAGCAGACAGCTGGGGTCTGATATTCTCAGACTAGGGAGGTCCAGGGTTATTGGACTCTCCCCAGCCTAAAAATAGCAGGCCGCAGCCGCCCCAGAAGTGGCGCATCCATTAGATGCGCCAATCCTGGTGCTTCGCCCCAGCTCATCCCTTGCCCTGGTGCGGTGGCAAACGGGGTAATATATGGGGTTAATACCAGATGTGTAATGTCACCTGGCACCAAGCCCTGAGGTTGGTGAGGTCAGGCGTTTATCAGATACCCGACATCACCAACCCAGTCAGTAATAAAAAAAAATAGACGACAAACACATTTTTATTTGAAAAAACACTCCCCAATGCATTCCCTCTTTAACCAATTTATTAGAAAGAAAAACAAATCCAGGTCTGGTGTAATCCAAGGGGTTGCCATGACGATCCACACTGTCCCAGTCAATGAAGAGCAGGATGTTCCCCATTGGTTGGGAGAGCAATGCAGTGACTTGAGCTAACATCAGAAGGTAAGCCCAGGTCACTGCACGGGATGACAAGTGCTGCTGTCAGCGAGGTACATTACCTGCGCTGATCCCCTGCACTGCTGACAGCACCTGTCACTGAGTTCAATGACCTTCACAGCCAAGTATCGCGAGAGGCCCGTGACGTCACCACTAGTCAGTTTCGGGTCGGAAGCGAGAGAAGGTGATGTGACAAGCGGCGGCCATGGAGGACAGTGACAGCGCTGAGGTCGGGACTTCATCACTGCAGGTAAGCCGAGCGGTACCATGTGTGCAGAGTGCCAGGTGGGCGGAGCCTAGCGGTGTAATGTGTGCAGAGTGCCAGGTGTGCAGAGTGCCAGGTGGGCGGAGCCTAGCGGGGTAATGTGTGCAGAGTGCCAGGTGTGCAGAGTGCCAGGTGGGCGGAGCCTAGCGGGGAAATGTGTGCAGAGTGCCAGGTGTGCAGAGTGCCAGGTGGGCGGAGCCTAGCAGGACCATGTGTGCAGAGTGTCAGGTGGGCAGAGCCTAGCGGGACCATGTGTGCAGAGTGCCAGGTGGGCGGAGCCTAGCGGGGTAATGTGTGCAGAGTGCCAGGTGGGCAGAGCCTAGCGGGCCCATGTGTGCAGAGTGCCAGGTGGGTGGAGCCTAGCGGGGTAATGTGTGCAGAGTGCCAGGTTGGCGGAGCCTAGCGGGACCATGTGTGCAGAGTGCCAGGTGGGCGGAGCCTAGCGGGGTAATGTGTGCAGAGTGCCAGGTGGGCGGAGCCTAGCGGGACCATGTGTGCAGAGTGCCAGGTGGGCGGAGCCATGTGTGCTGGCGGCGCAGTGCGAAGTGGGTGGAGCCTAGCGGGTTCATGTGGCGCTGAGGACGTCAGTGTCGTGGACTGCATGGCTGGGGACAGGTGAGTGTGAGTGTGTGTGTGTGTATGTATGTGTACATGCCGCGTGCAGGAGGGGGCAGAGCGAGCTGAGCGGGGAAGTGTCGGCTTCCTGCACACGTAACTAGGATAAATATCGGGTTACTAACCAAAGCGCTTTGCTTGGATACCTGATGTTACCAGCTTCTGGCAGGCTGCCAGCGATGGCTCCTGCACACTGTAGCTGTAAAAAGCCCCGCTTTTTGCTGCTAGAACCGTTCTCGAACGTAACTAGAACTATCGAACTTTAGCAAAAAGCTCGAGTTCTAGTTCGATCTAGAACAACCCCCAAAATCACTCGAACCGTGAACTGGAGAACCGCGAACCACGCTCAACTCTACTTGTTGGTATTTACTTGGAGAGCATTGGTCTCACACCAGCCAAAAAAGTCACTGATGACTAGAGTTGACACCCACTGCCCCTGATGAAGCTAACATAGCGACACGCGTTGGGCCAGGTTCTCCAACTCTATTTTCAGATAGGGAATCACTATGATAGGAATTTTCTGCCTATGAGGCATTGCAGTTGCTGTTCTGACTATTTGGTCACAATGCTGCTTGAAAGATAGAATGTCTGTCTCAATGTATACCTATTTATAAGATGGTTATATCTCTGATTCATTATCTGTATTGTTATACATTTTGAACTATCTATGGTGATTCTGGTACAATATTTATCTTTGAGAGGACTTATTCTGGATTGGGTCTCATTATTATTGTCCTTGGTGTTTTTTAATATGTCTGCACTGTGTTGTATTTTGTATGTGTGTTTTTAAACTTTTTGATACACAAATAAAAATTGTATTATAATCTAATTCTGGAGTGAGTGCCTTTTGGTCAAGCGCTTTTCTTGTGATTGATATGATGACTAGAGTTGAGCGCGGTTCGAGGTTCGCCAGTTCGCGGTTCGAGTGATTTTGGGGGGTGTTCTAGATCGAACTAGAACTCGGGCTTTTTGCAAAAAGCTCGACAGTTCGAGTTACGTTCGAGAACGGTTCTATAAGCAAAAGCAGGGCTTTTTACAGCTACAGTGTGCAGGGAGCCATGGCTGGCAGCCTGCCAGAAGCTGGTAACCAAGATAAACATCGGGTATCCAAGCAAAGCGCTTTGGTTAGTAACCCGATATTTACCCTGGTTACGCGTGCAGGGAGCCGACACTTCCCCGCTAGGCTCCGCCCCCTCCTGCACTCAGCCTATACACACACACACACACTCACCTGTCCCCAGCCATGCAGTCCCCGGCACTGACGTCCTCAGCGCCACATGGCCCCGCTAGGCTCCACCCACTTCGCACTCCGCCGCCCATACACATGGCCCCGCTAGGCTCCGCCCACCTCGCACCCGCACACATAGCCCCGCTAGGCTCCGCCCACCTCGCACCCGCACACATTACCCCGCTAGGCTCCGTCCACCTTGCACCGCACACATGGCCCCGCTTGGCTCCGCCCACCTCGCACCCGCACATATTACCCTGCTAGGCTCCGACCACCTCGAACCCGCACACATTAGCCCGCTAGGCTCCGCACACCTCGCACCGAATACATAGCCACGCTGGGCTTTACCCACCTCCCACCGCACACATTACCCCGCTAGGCTCCGCCTACCTCACACCCACACACATTACCCCGCCAGGCTCCGCCCACCTCACACCGCACACATGGCCCCACTTGGCTCCGCCCACTTCGCACCCGCACACATTACCCCGCTAGGCTCCGCACACTTCGCACCGAACACATAGCCCCGCTAGGCTCTGCCCACCTCGCACCACACACATTACCTCGCTAGGCTCCGCCCACCTCGCACCCGCACATGTTACCCCGCTAGGCTCCGCCCACCTCACACCCGCACACATTACACCGCTAGGCTCCGCCCACCTCGCACCCACACACATTACCTCGCTAGGCTCCGCCCACCTCGCACCCGCACACAGTACCCCGCTAGGCTCCGCCCACCTCGCACCGCACACATGGCCTCTCTCGGCTTACCTGCGATGATGAAGTCCTGCCCTCCTGACCTCAGCGCTGACACTGTCCTCCATGGCCGCCGCTTCACATCTGTCACTGCAGCCCGAGACTGTCACTAGCGGTGACGTCACGGGCCGCTCGAGGCTACTTGGCTGTGAAGGTGATTGAAGTCAGTGTGCAGTATCAGCAGTGCCGGAAATCAGCACAGGTAATGTACCTCACTGACAGCAGCACTTGTCATGCTCTGCAGTGACCTGGGCTTACCTTCTGATGTTAGCTCAGGTCACTGCATTGCTCTCCCAGCCAATGGGGAACATCCTGCTCTTCATTGACTGGGACAGTGTGGATCATCATGGGAACCGCTTGGATTACAGCAAACCTGGATTTGTTTTTCTTTCTAATAAATTGGTGAAAGAGGCAATGTGTTGGGCAGTGTTTTTTCAAATAAAAATGTGTTTGTCGTCTATTTTTTTTTAATTACTGACTGGGTTGGTGATGTCGGGTATCTGATAGACGCCTGACCTCACCAACCCCAGGGCTTGATGCCAGGTGACATTACACATCTGGTATTAACTCCATATATTACCCCGTTTGCCACCGCACCAGGGCACGGGATGAGCTGGGGCGAAGCACCAGGATTGGCGCATCTAATGGATGCGCCACTTCTGGGGCGGCTGCGGCCTGCTATTTTTAGGCTGGGGAGAGTCCAATAACCATGGACCTCCCTAGTCTGAGAATATCAGACCTCAGCTGTCTGCTTTACCTTGGTTGGTGATCCAATTTTGGGGGGACCCCTACGTGGTTGTTTTTTTTTAATTATTTATTTAATTTAAAACAACAGCGTGGGGTGCCCTCAGTTTTGGATTACCAGCCAAGGTGAAGCTGCCAGCTGTTGTCTGCAGGCTGCAGCCGTCTGCTTTATCCTAGCTGGCTACAAAAATAGGGGAAACCCCACGTCATTTTTTTTTTTTTTTCGCTAAATACAAAGCTAAGCACCCCTTAGTGCCACATGAAAGGCACCAAAGGGTGCAAAATTACAAAATGCAGGGGAGTGGGACATTATGTGTCTTTCTGCCATTATAATGACAGAAAAGACTGATATGAAGTGTATAAGCACAGTAAAATCACCAGAGCGCTCTACGCTGTGAAAGGCAGTAGAAAATGGCACTGGAGTCAACATGTGACCGCCTCATGTAGGTTGAAGCTATGGATCCTGGGTAAATTTATGTATTTTACCTCCTTCAGTTTTTTGGCAGTACGCCAAAAAAACAGAAGGCACTGCTCCTTACCCACTGATCCGGTCGCACCTGCACGGCCACGCTCCTTACCCACTGATGCGGTCCACGTGTCCACCGGTCACGGCTGCCACTCCCGCTCGTGCTCTCCTGTGTCCTGTTCCCAGTCTCATGTGTCTGACTCATGCTTCTGTATAGGGTCGGGCCGTGCCCACTCATCTGGTCTTATGGGCCCAGCACTGCTGCAGCAGGATATGACATGAGGCTGTGCTGGGTATATAAGACTGGCCTTGCCATGTGGCCGAGGCCTGATCAATGTGTCTTGTAAGCCTGGTCTTGAAAGCTAGGTGCTAAGGTCCCTCTTGTGCCGTGTCCTGTGATCATACTATTGCCTGACATTCCTACCTGGCACCTGTGCCGGATTCCTGCACTGTCTCCAGGAACTCTGAAGCCCCAGTGACTGTTCTACCCATCCCCTGTGGGACGCAGTCCCTGCCATGCTAGTGCTCTGGCTACCGTGCACCCAGGCCTCCGATGGGGTGCACGGCCCAGTGGATCCACCACCCAGACCTAACAATACGGAACGGAAATGGATGCCACACGGATGCACCCGTGAAAAAAACGGACCGTTTTTTGCAAACCGCAAAAACGGATCGGTCGTGTGAATGTAGCCTTATTCTAATCTGCCGTTTATAAACAGCAGGCAGAAATAAGTGAATAGCGCCCCCCAGCGTCAGAAAATCTCTGGGGTTTCAGGGGTAGCTGAGACCCCGGAGATCATGATTCAGGCCGGTTTGTCCAGTCCCCGCTCACGTGATCACGTTACAGTAAATGACAGTGCCGGTAAAAAATTATTTATCTCCCATCTGGCATGAACAAACATGTCAGATGGGAGATAAATCTCCTCCCCAATCCCCCCGATGTCGCCAAAGTGCCCCCCTCGACCCCCTCCCGAAAATCCAAGATGGCCGCGCGCACAGCAGCGCACCGGCCGCATTCACCCTACTCCTCTTATTTCTGTCGCATGTGCCATGACACATTCGACAGAGAACTCCTCCCCAGGCCCTGCCAGGTCACCCCCTATAACCTCACCGGTGTTCCCCGGTGTCCCACGGTACGTGTGCAGCGTTGATCCCCCGCGGCCCCCTCCTTCACAATAGACGCTGCCGCATGCACAGAGCGGCTGTCAGCTCAAGTTCCTGTGTTCAGACACAGTGAGTGGTGGTAACCATTCATCTGTAAGCTACTGCAATGCCCTGCTCATGAGGTAAAGAACATAGTTGATCAGGAGAGCTATTCTGCATTTCCAAATGGAGGGATTTGCTTTTATAGTTGCCCTGCTGAACGACTACCAAACATGAGAGTCCGTTATACGCCACAAGAAAACATGTCTAAATAGCGAGCTCTGTTGTTTAGTATTCATTCAGCTGGATAACTGGACTTAAAGGGGTATTCCATCTCCAAGATCCTATCCCCAAGATATAGTAGGTGGAATAGCAATAATATCAGCAAATACCAATATTTGGAAATGTAGAATAGTTCTCCTGATTAGGCATGCCCTTACCTCATGAGCAGGGCATTGCAGCTTTGGTAGCAACAGTTAAGACATGAACTCTGCTGCTGTGGACCCGGGGAGAGTGCGTGCAGATTCATTGCACCCACACTCCTCACATGGAGGGTCTGCACTCCTAGAAAATGGGGGATACGTTCCCTGAGCATGTCCCCCCATATTCTAGATGGTCCAGAGTCATCGTGGGACCCCTTTATTTTTTTTCCTTACAATAAATTGGTGAAAGAGGGAATGTTTTGGGGAGTGTTTTTTCAAATACATTTTTTTTTCGTCTATTTGTTTTGTTAGTACTGACAGTTTGTGATGTCGGGTATCTGATAGACGCCATGACATCACAAACTGCTGGGCTTGATGTCAGGTGACTTTACAGCTAGTATCAACCCCATTTATTACCCTGTTTGCCACTGCACCAGGGCACGGGATGAGCTGGGGTAAAGCGCCAGGATTGGCGCATCTAGTGGATGCGCCAATTCTGGGGCGCCTGCAGCCTGCTATTTTTAGGCTGTGAAGAGCCAATAACTATGGACCTTCCCACCCTCAGAATACCAGACCACAGCTGTCCGCTTTACCTTGGCTGGTGATCCAATTAGGCGGGGACCCTACTTTTTTTTTGTAATTATTATTATTTATATAATAATTATAAAAAAGAGCCTGGGGTGACCTCCACATTGGATCCCCAACCACGGTAAAGCTGCCAGCTGTGGTTTTCAGCCTACAGCCTTTTGCTTTACCCTAGCTGGCTATCAAAAATGGGGAGACCCCACGTCATTTTTTTTTAAACTATTTTTTTAAATAAAAAAAATTAATGGGCATCCCTGTATTTTGATTGCCAGCCAAGGTAACGCCAGGCAGATGGGGGTGGCAACCCGTAGCTGTCTGCTTTATCTGCGCTGAGAATCAAAAATATCGCGGAGTGCTATGTCATTTTTTTAATGATTTATTTTTACAGCACTGTCATGTCAGGCAATCAAAATACAGGGAAGCCCCCTTTTTTTTTAGTTATTTAAATAAATAATTAAAAAAAATATATATGGGCTCCCGCTGCATTTTTTGTATTGCTAGCTAGGGGTAATCCAAGCAGCTACGGGCTGCTAACCCCCACTGCTTGGTGTTACCTTCACTGGCAATGGAAAATGCAGGGAAGCATTTTTTTTGCCAAAAAACTACAAAAAAATGACGTGGGCTTCGCCATATTTCTGTATGCTAGCCAGGTACAGCAGGCAGGTAGGGGCTGCCCCCAACCCCCAGCTGCCTATTTGTACCCGGCTGTGAACTAAAAATATAGGGAAGCCCTTTTTTTAATTATTTCATGAATTTCATGAAATAATTAAAAAAAAATACGATGTGGACTTCGCCCCATTTTTGTGTCCAGCCGGGTACAACTAGGCAGCTGGGGATTGGATCCGCAGCACAGGTTAGCCCGAGGTTTCTGGGCCCCTCTGCTTCGAATTGCAGTCCGCAGCCGCCCTAGAAAATGATGCTCTCATAGAATCGCCATCTTCTGGCGCTGTATTTAACTCTTCCAGCAGCCCTGAAGCCGGGTGGCTTGCTGGGTAATAATGAGTTAATACTGGCTTTGTTTTACTACCTAGTATTAAGCCAGAGATTTTTAATGGCACGTTTGACCCAGCCATTAAGAATCTCCAATAAAGGGTTAAAAAAACACCACACAGAGAAAAAATACTTTAATAGTAATAAATACACAGACACACTTAGAGACTCCATCTTTATTACCCCCTCTTATCCCTCCACGATCCATGCTCTTCTATCTTTTTTTCTCCTTCAACACATGCAGCTCGGTCTGCTCCATCAGAAAGCAGTACATGGGAGAAAGGACGCTGTGCTCCGTGCAGAAATCACTCTGTGAGAGTGACCACTGGCTCCCGGCTCAAAGCGGTGGCATGGGTTGCCATAGCAACGGTGCTCCGGTCACGTGATTCTGGTGCCGCTGCGTGCTGGTAGCAGGACGTCCCAGTCACCGCTACCAAGCGCATTGTTATGGCAACGGTGATCTCCGTTATTGACTGGCTGTGTCACCGGTCAGTAGCCGGCTTCTGTGGACGCTGGTAACTACGGTAAACATCGAGTAACTAAGAAGCCCTTTCCTTGGTTACCCGATGTTACCAGCGTCCGCCGCTCTCATGCTGTCAGTGCCAGCTCCCTGCTCCGTGCACACATAGCCAGACTACACATCAGGTAAAATTAACCCTATGTGTACTCTGGCTAGGAGTGCAGGGAGCCAGCGCTATGCGGTGTGCGCTGGTAACCAAGGTAAATATCGGGTTGGTTACCCGATATATACCTTAGTTACCAAGCGCAGCATCGCTTCCACGCGTGCTGCTGGCTGGCGGCTGGTCACTGGTTGCTGGCGAGATCTGCCTGACAGCTCACCAGCAACCCGTGTAGCGACGCTCCAGCGATCCCTGCCAGGTCAGGTTGCTGGTGGGATCGCTGGAGCGTCACTTAGTGTGACGGTACCTTAAGGGAACGGGGAAGCAGAGCAGGGAGTCGACCGTGTGCAAGAGCATGTCGCCGGTACACGGCGATACACAAACGCGCACCGTGTACCAGAGAGATGCAATGACAGGTCCTAGCATAGCTCGTCATAATCATGTGACCAGTCTGTAGCCAATGAGATAATAGAAACGTGACTGGTCACATGGCTATTTTGACATCACAATAGGTCCTGCATCACTGCTGGCAGTGCTGGTTACAGGGAAGATTCAGCGATCATCGGATGGAATAGCGGCAGGAGACAGAGTGCAGGACGGATCACGGGGACAGGTAAGTGTTATGGCAATGTTTATTAACTGTATGTGTACATTTATAATGTGTTTTTATGTGTTTGTGATTGCCTCCCATTGTTTCCTATGGGGTTCGAGTGGTTCGACGAACTGGTTCGCCGAACCGAACTCGACCGAGACCTCCGTTCGGCGAACCGAACTCGAGCCGAACCGCAGCCGGTTCGCTCATCTCTACTGATGATACCCTTATATGCCTCATCATTCCCATCTGATATGCATCCAATAATTGCCGTATCATCCGAGAACTTCTGAAGATGGCAGTGGTCCGAGTTGTACCTAAAGTCCGACGTATACAGACTAAACAAAAAGGGTGAGAGGACCGTTCCCTGTGGTGCCCCAGTGCTGCAGACCACCACATCAGACACACAGTTGTGAAACCTCACATACTGTGGTCTGTTGGTGAGATAATCGGTTATCCAAGCTGTCAACTGATTGTTCACTCCTGCTCCCTCCAACTTCCCTCTCAGCAGAGCAGGCTGGATGGTATTGAAAGCACTGGAGAAGTCAAAAAACATGACCCTCACAGTATTTCCTGCTTGCTCTAGGTGAGAGAGACATCGATGCTGCAGATAGATGACAGCATCCTCTACCCCAATACCGGAAGTCTCATTTTCTCATAGTATATTTGCACAACAGTGCGGTATGGTCGATGCAACACACAGGATGTAGCCTGGCATTTCCATTTTTAAAAGTGAGCACACAGCAACCATGCCTTCTGCAGCAGTGCATCCAGGCTGGAATAGTGGCCTATAAAATTCTGTACAACCAGGCTGAGGATGTGATCCATGCAAGGCACATGTGTGATGTCAGCCAGGTGTGGTGTTGCCACCAGATTTGCACTGTTATCGCACATGGCTTTTCCTGGCTCCAGGTTTCGTCGAAACAGCCATTGATCAAACTCTGCATGGATAGCGCTCGAAAACTCTGAAGCTGTGTGACTGCGTTCTCCAATGCATATGTGATGCCCCAGACTAGCCAGGTAGTCACAGATAGACCCCCACATTACACCTGTCCCCCAAAAAGGTGTCATCAGCCAACCCTTAAAACCTAGTCACCTCACTCAGTGCTTGATGAACACACCAGGGGGCAGAGCCAGGTGGTTGGCCACACCCACCGAGGAGTTCAGAGAGCCTGAGGCAGGAGAAACAGGGCAGTTGTAGTCTGACAGAGGATTTGGCGTGTTGAGGAGTGGAGGAGTCTGACAGGTGCCGGGGTTGGAGCCCGGGCACCTTTGGCTAGGAGGCAAATGGTGGCCTTAGCCTGCAGGAGCCGGGAAGACGGCTCGTGGAACCATGGTGGATCGGGACCGGGTAGTGGCCCACTGGTACCGACCCGGGGAACCGACTCAGAAACCGGAGCACACAGGGGGTACTCAGACCCTGAAACGAGGTCTAGAATCCACTGGACTGAGTAAATTAACTGATTGCTGCATAAACATCTCCCCCGGGTGCCCCGTAACTGCAGCGGTGGTGTCTACCTTTACCACATCCCGTGGGTTGCGTCACAAACTCAAGCCCAGCTCCGGCCATGCACCTAACTAACCCCCACCAAATCGCCAGCATCCCCTTTCAGAGCAAAGTGACCCCGGGTCCGGAGGCGCTCGAGCCACCCACCAACGAGCCCGGATCCGAGCGGCTCAGCTGCAGCCGAGCGCGGGGCAGTACACATCGACTCTTCTGGCGTCACGAACAGGATACTTACCTATTCACTTACCTAGTGAAGTGCGCCTTGAAGTGAGGTCAGCGGTGATCTGTTGCGAAATTTGCAGAATTTGCCATCTTGCCACCATCTTTTGGTGCAAAGATTCCCGCCAGCGTCTTCCCCGCGAAAGGGCGCAAAAAACTGAAGCCCCGCCCCCTGGGAACATGGCCATGCAGCAAAGTGAGAGGTCGAAAAGCGAAACTAACCGGCCAAAGAAGGGAGTGCTGCGAAAAGACCAAGGGGGGCGGGTGAAGATTCAGTGACATGTGACCGAGCTGATAAAGGGCAGCGACTCCAGGACCCTGCCACACTTCTTGTTCCTGGGCCCCGGGAGAGCGCCATGGCCGACCCATCCCGCAAGCCCGCAGCACCAGAGCCCGCGTCTGGAACAGCAGCGTGGGTGGAAGCCCGGACAACACTGATGTGCCGCCATCTGCAGGCCCAGGTGCACTTCCTAATGGAGCGGTGGGTGGCCGAGATAAAGGAGATAGCTGCGGCCGTGCGGGTACGGGAAGTGGAGGCAATTTTGGAGGAACAGGTAAGCGACCCACGCCCCTGTGTCCCCGAGGGACCGGCCGACGCGGCTGAAGGACCTGGTCTGCCCCTGCCCTCTATTTTGCCTCCCTCACCGCCCATACCAGCTACCGCTGCTCCCTCGCTCGGTCCACTGCCCCCGAAACCGGCAGCGAAGCCCGTCCAATCCGCCCGCGAGGACCCGCCGGTGGAAGCAGCCCGAGGCCAGCCAGTCACCCGATCAACGCCCATCCCGCTTCCGTGGAAGATTGACCGCCGGCAGGTGTCCGGCCCTGGAGCGAGCCCGATGGTCCCGGAAGTAGCCGTGCCCCAGCTAATCCAGGCCCCGGCAGTCCGTCCGGCCAAGATGGAAGTACCCGGTGACCGGAAGGAGGTCCAGCGGGCAAAGCTGGCCGCTCCCATAAACCAGGCCTTGGCTGAGGCGTCGCAGGGTTGCCGCTGCAAGGCAGAACAGCAGGCCACGTCACAGCGGAGTCCCCCAGTGCAGAAGGTGCCGGTCATAGCCGGAACGGGGGAGCTCCGGCTGGGCCCGACCCCCGCGCAAAGAAAGCAAGCACATGCTCCGTATTGGGAGCGGCAGCAGCGCCAGCTGGGCCGGGAGATCGCGGCACGTGAGAGGCAGAAGGCGGAAGTGCTGGCCCGGACGATTCAGGAGAAGGACAATCTCCGCAACGCCACCTATCGGGTACGGGGCCCGACGTATGAAGGCCAGGTCTGGCAGTTTGACCCCTGGCGTGGTTGGGGGTTCATCTTCGAGCAGGACCTGGAGGTGGAGATATTCGTGTCTTGAAGGGACATCTACCCGCACCTGCCCATTGGCCATCCCGACCGGGATCTGGAGCCCGGAGAGCTGGTGAGCTACATCCGGCATTGCGGGGAGAGGGGATGGTTTGCCCTCGATGTCAGGAGGAGGGTGAGCCGCAGTGCCTAGAGGCACACCCAGTCCCCTCCCCCGCCATACAGTCCTGCGGAGTACGAAGAGGAGTGTTAAAAAGGTAGCGGTTCCCGGCTACCATACTGCCCGTCCCCGTTGGGACTTTGTTTGATCCCAGTTAAATACCCCATTTTACAATGAACAAGGCTGAGAACTTGAAAGCCAACCAAAAACTTTTGGGCTTGTAAATAATCCCAGACCCCCCTTTCAGGTCCTATAGTCTCCGGAGAGGCTGGTTGGAGGAAGGGCCTGCGGCAGAGGAGGCCGAGGTCCCATCACCATAGGAACCGGTTGTGACGACATGGACTCTCATGTGTTAAAGTTTCTTAACATTCAGCCAGACTATTGTTCTTATGTGTGCTAAGTCATGTTTGCTTAGCTATTGCCCTCCAGACTTTTCCAGTAATCATTGTATTGTAGTGTTGTATTGATAATGTAATTACCTTAGTAGCCATTGTCTAGTCGGTGACTTGTCGACTCCATGTAGATATACTGAGTCTTTCTATGCACATCATTTAAATGAACATTATCCAGGCAGCTTGAAATTCATCCAATGGGAGAAGCAATCTTGTCCAACCAATCGATGAGGGCGCAGTGTATCCTAAGGGAAAGTTATGGCTATAAAAGGAACTTCTTTAAGCCACCAGGGGTGATGAAGGTTGATGGATGCTGATGGATCCAGTCTAAGCTCTCAAGAGCTGACTAGAGGATCAGGATATCTTATGGCTTCAATCTAAGGGCTCCGGTTCCGGTTGGAGACCATATCCACAGCCTAGGGATTTCGACTCCGGCTGCCAGGATTTTAACATCAAACCAGGACTACCTAAGGAGGACACTCAGGTTGGGACAGTTCAGTCACCTGTTACAGACTTTGCAGACCTCAGACAGCTTGGAACCTGTGAGGCATGGACATTCCAAATCCCTGGTGAGCCAGCAGAAGGGTGAGACTCTGTTGCCTGTTACATTTGTGTGTTTTGCTGGTTATGTGTTATGTGCCGTTAATATTTTGGGGATCCAATAAAGTCTAATTATTGTGGTTCCCTCACCCTGTGTTGTCTGAGTAGTGTTACGCCCACGGTTAAGGAGGCCGGCGTTCAGTTCGGATGAGCCCTGAGTCACGCTGTCTTTCTAAAGGCGGCGGGTTTTAGTGGACAAGAGCACCCACTGAGCCCCGTGTCTCCACACCGGTGACTACCCTCCGGGTCAGGGGTCCCCTGGATGTGGGGCCTCTGAGAGACTGCCGGGTAAGGAACTTTTTACTCGGCCCGTATGGGCAATACCCGGACCTGAACCCGATTCCTGGACTGGGGAAAAGGGGTGCTGACCTGTTTTTAAAGGCAGCATCAAGGTTTAGGTTTGCTTGGGTGGGAAAAGGAAAGATCCCGGTCCCGTCCCGTTCTCGGTTAATAAAAGTGTTTCCTTTTATATGTTTGCAACGCTTAAGTAACATGCCTCCCAAGGGAAGAAACACAAATATGCTTGATTGTAAATACTGTTATTATAATTGTACATATGTTCTCTTTGATCTTTTGCAGTTACAACAAAAATAAATGGTGGTTACATAGTTGCATAGTTACTTAGGTTGAAAAAAGACCTAGGTCCATCTAGTTCAACCTTCCTCCACCAGGAGGAGGTCGGACAGCCCGCGGACAGTCTGTAGTTAACCAAGGGGGAGTGTGACGCCCTGGACTAGCCAGGTAGTCACAGATAGACCCCCGCACTACACTTGTCCCCAAAAAAGGTGTCATCAGCCAACCATTAAAACCTAGTCACCTCCCTCAGTGCTTGATGAACACACCAGGGGGCAGAGCCAGGCAGTTGGCCATGCCCACTGCAGAGTTCAGAGAGCCTGAGGCAGGAAAAACAGGGCAGTTGTAGTCTGACAGAGGAGTTGGAGTGTTGAGGAGTGGAGGAGTCTGACAGGTGCCGGGCTAGGAGCCTGGGCACCTTTGGCTAGGAGGCAAATGGTGGCCTAAGCCTGCAGGGTAGTGGCCCACCGGTACCTACCCGGGGCTCCGACTCGGAAACCGGAGCACACAGGAGGGGTACTCAGACCCTGAAACGAGGTCCAGAATCCACTGGGCTGAGTTAATTAACTGATTGCGGTCTGGACTACAGGTCATTTCCCACCCAAGTCCTGACTGAAGACAACAGCCCACCGAGGGGATAGAAAGCCATCGCACAGCCAGAGAGATCCCACGGGCCAGCGTCTGCGGGCAAAAGGGCTCTCCCGACATCCACAAAGCCAGGGAGTGGCTCCCGTCACTGAAGCGCAGGTAGCCCAAATACACAAGACGGTGCAGGAGAAAGGCCAAGACCACCGAACCGGGTGGGGGACCAGACGCAGCCGGCTGCGGGCACCGGCCACCATCAACTTGGTTTACCAGAGACTTGTGTGTGTCAATAACAGTGAGTACAACAGTGCCATCCGGCTGCACACCGCCCTGCACCACCCAGCTGTCCCGAACGGGTCCCGGGACCATCATCCCTGCCCACGGAGGGGTTAACAACTTGCTGCATAAACATCTCCCCCGGGTGCCCCGTAACTGCAGCGGTGGTGTCTACCTTCACCACATCCCATGGGTGGCGTCACGAACTCAAGCGCGGCTCCGGCTGTGCACCTACCTAACCCCCACCAAAAGCGCCAGCATCCCCTTTCAGAACGAAGTGACCCCGGGTCCGGAGGCGCTCGAGCCACCTACCAACGAGCCCGGATCCAAGCAGCTCGGCTGCAGCCGAGCGCGGGGCAGTACACATATTAATTTTAGCACTGCCTGATTGTGTTGAACCCTTGCTGAGCTGTATGGAGGTGGTGGGATACTCTCTGCACTCTTGGAATGCATGTTACATTAAGGGAGAGGTTGAGGGCATAGGTGAAGGCCCTTGAGGAAGTGGAGGAAGTAGTAGATCCAGAGGTTCGGCCTGCAAGCCTTTTGTATTTCAAGACTTGGGAAGCAGCCCCTTCCCTGCCTTCCCAGTAGCCACCAGAGTAACCCAGTGCCCAGTCAGCAACATGAAACACCCCTGGCTATGCTTGCTTGTCCAGGTGTATGTGGGGAAATGCATTCTGTGAGATACAGGGTTTTAAAAGAGAAGGTATCGTCAAAAAAAAAAAATTCAATAACTGAAAAAATGTAAAGTAATAATGTTTAAATGTTTTGTATAAATATTATTATTTGTTTTTAATTGTACAAACTATAAAAAAAATTAAAAAGTTTGATATTTTCCACTGTTACACACTAGGGGGAGCAGCTTCTGAAATCCTACAGAAATCCGACTGTATAAAAAGCTCACATTACAGCCTGCAGTAAAGTGGGCAGAGTCTGCTCTCCTTTGTGTGATGTCACAGCTCCCCACTCCTAATCTGAGTGTTTACAACAGATAACAGAGAATGACATGTAGGGACATAGTGCACAGCCATTTTGTTGGTGACCAGAAATGTCTAAAGTGTCACCAAGGGCAGCAGGAGTATCACACAGGACAGGATTAGATACACAGCCCTGCAGACAGTATCACACAGGATAGGATTAGATACACAGCCCTACAGACAGTATCACACAGGAAAGGATTAAATACACAGCCCTGCAGACAGTATCACACAGGATAGAATTAAATACACAGCCCTGCAGACAGTATCACACAGGATAGGATTAGATACACAACTCAGCAGACAGTATCACACAGGAGAGGATTAGACACACAGCTCAGCAAACAGTATCACACAGGATAGGATTAGATACATGGCTCACCAGACAGTATCACACAGGTGTGAGGAAAGAGTTATCCTTTTTCACTGACTTAGAAAAATAATAGAAATTCACTCTCCCTGGCAAGACCAAACCAGACTTATTTGCGTAATAAACTGTGAGACCAACTTCAAGGACATAGAATGTTTTGACTTAGAAATGACTGACAAACATCTTGTTATGGGAATAAGAACGCAACAGTTTATTATGGGAGTATAAGTCATTATGTTAATTTCTTTTGCTGGGAATATGTAATTCACGCCTTTAATGAATATGTATGCTGCATAGTTACGCCCTAATCAAATCTGTATAACCTTGTAATGTAAACAAAATAATACAGTTTCTTTTTGGGAGCCGCACGTCTCCTAGCCTTTACGTGTATAACGGTGTCTGCCTGTTTTCATTGAAGGCTAAAGGGAGGGCAGAGGGGGGTCACCGGTACCCTCTCTCATTTGGGGCATCGCTGGCAATAGCTGTGACCGTTAGGTCAACCTAACATTATCTGGCGCCCGAAAAGCAGGGACCCGTGTTTGTAATCCCAGGACGCAGTGGACTGTCTTGCCAAGCCGAGGAGGAGGTGACCAGACGTGGGGACCAGAAACACCTGGCCAGGTAAGAGTTGAACCTTATTCTTCTCTTTATGCTCCCCATCTCTGTTCAGTTCCTTCCTCAACGCGCAAAAGGTGCACTGTGAGTAGATACTGGGTTATTGGCGGGTTTCTACTGAACCCTGAGAGAGCCTTGCCAGCTGATGTTTTCTGTGCCTTGTTTGGTTGTTTGCTTGTTTGTTTCTCTGTGTTTCTCTGCCTCTCCGTGTGTCGCGTGTCTGCTCTCCTGCGCTTTACTTCTGTGCTGTTGTCCTTGTTGGTTGTCATAGATCCCATACATCAGTGAGTGTTGAAAGGGGATAGTGTACCTGCTCTGTCCAATGGATGTGATATTCACTGCCCTAGTGTTAGTGGGAATAGCCCTGTTTGCCATTGCCATCGGATATAGAGTGTACCTGTGGTACAAGAAGGGCAACCCAGCGCCATTCAGCATTCTCAGCCCCCTCTGAACAGTTAGGACACCACCTTTCAGTAGGAATACAAATAAGGAGTTAGTCTCTAGGTATCTCCAGGAAAGGTGGTTTTAGACCTCACCTTAGGTAGGAATACAAAAGGAGTTAGTCTCTGAGTATCTCCAGGATAGGTAGGTTTAGTCCAAAGGACGTTCAAGGGTCTAGAAGCTGAAGAAGATAGACGAAGAATGGGGCAAGGAATATCAAAAGACAGAAGAGCTGGATGCACCCTGCAACATCTCATTACGTGTTATCATGGCAAGAGGACAGCCAGTCAGTCCAAGGAAGTTTTCAAGACATTTGGATTGAAGGGGAAGGATCAATTGGACCCCAACAAATGGAATACAATAACAGCTACTAGAGCAGGAGTGATAGCAGATAAATCATGGACTAAACTGATCAGAATTCTTTCTGACATGGCAAAAACAGCCCACGATCAAGGTTGGATATACCATGAAGAATCAGACACATGGGAAGAAGCTGGGAAGCAAGCTAATAAGGATCAACAGCCTCCTCCGTACCTGTCAGCTACTCCTGGAACGACTCCAAAAATAGCAGGATCCCCGGAATGGACCTGCACAAACTGTGACCAACAAAATCCGGACTGGAGTGAAAAATGCCTAGCCTGTGGAGCCCCACAGCACAAGCTACAAGCCACAGCACCAGTGCCTCTTTATCCCGTAGTGGAAAGAAGAGTCCTGATAAGACCACCTGTGAATCCACAAAATCCAGATGCTCCCAGAGATGCAGTTCCCCGTACGTATGAAGATTACGTACCCTGGACTCCAGCCGAGCAGATGGCTTTCCTGCAAAATGCTCCAGATCCGACTAGAAACCCAGTCAGTTTTTCACGTTACCTGAACCAAATACAGGTCTCCTACAGAAGCACTTGGTTGGACATGGAGGGTTTGTGTAGAGTTAAAATGTCTCCCGAACTGTATGCCAAACTCACTGCCCACCTGACAGGACATGCTCCGGACGATACCCGTAATGTGGAATCGGGCCAAGACTTCATGATAAGACTCAATCTCTTCTGCGCCCAGGAGCAAAGAACTAAGGGCACAATGGGACCAGTGCATCAAGGTCCTGTGGAGAATGTCAGCTCATTTTACTACAGATTGATGCAGTCATTCGCAGATGAAGGGCTGGACTTACAAGCGGGTGCAATACGTCGCCTGATGGTAAGATCCTTCATGGATGGAATACATGCACCTCTGGCAGAAAGATTGAAAGCGTGCTGCCCAGAATGGAGGAACATGGAAGACATAGATCTTCTAGTCAACAAATCAAGTGGCTTAGAAACCGACGCAAAGGATAAAAGGAGCAACAAGAAAGTTGTCATAGCAGCAGTGGACGGCCAGCCAGAAGGTACAAGAAAGAAGGCACCGACCTGCTACTATTGTGGAGTCAGAGGACATGTGATCAGAGACTGTAGAAAGAAGAAGAGGGACACTCAAAACCGACCCGAGAGTCAGGAGGAGAAGACTGCCTGACTTGCGGCAGCACGGGATAGGGATGCCAGAGGTCCATTTATACATGTCCCCCTTCACATTGGCAACAAGGAAATAAGAGCTTTAGTGGACTCAGGAGCCTCTCGCTCCGTACTCCCCAAGAATCTGGTGCCTGAAGGATCCATCTCCTCTGAAGCTACTGTAGTATCCGGATTTGATGGACAAGCCCAGATAATCCCAATAACACATCCACTGAAGGTGAAACTGGGACCACACATGTTCGTGTCTAAATTTTTAGTGTCCCCCCTGGGTGGAGATGCCCTAGTGGGAGCAGATCTACTATCAAGACTGCAAGCTCAGATTGTCTACAATGAAGATGGATCTGCTATCCTGCAAATTCCAGAAGATATCCCAGAAGAAGTCCTGTGCACTCTCCAGATGATAGAAGATCAACCAGAATCTGAAGTTACACATGAAGTAAACACGGACCCAATACTTCTACAAGTTCCTGCAAAACTCTGGTCCACATCAAAAACTGACCTCGGCACACTACCCGTGCCCCCCGTAAAGGTTTCAGTCAAGCCTGGAATTACACCACCGCAGCTGAGACAATACCCTCTTAATGTTCAACAGGAAGCTGCCCTAGATCACCAGATAAAGGAATTGCTGAAGTCGGGAGCCCTCAGAATTACTAAGTCTCCTTACAACACTCCGCTGTTTCCTGTTAAGAAGAGACAAGTAAAAAAAGGTGATCCAGTTACGTACCGGATGGTACACGATCTGAGGGCAGTGAACTCAATACTGGAGCCCCTCACCCCTGTTGTACCAAATCCACATACGCTGCTTACATAGGTGCCGGCTACATCCACCCATTACACAGTCATAGACCTTGCTAATGCTTTTTTCTCAGTACCACTGGACCCAGCATGCCAAGATTTCTTTGCATTCACGCACAAGCAAAATCAATATACATGGACACGCCTGCCTCAAGGTATGCAACATTCTCCTACGCTATATACTCAGGCAATGAGCAATGTACTTCGGGGCTGGGAACCCCCTGAGCACTGTGTCCTTCTTCAGTACGTGGATGATTTACTACTGTGTTGCCCTAATGAAGAAATCTGTAAAACGGCTTCAATAAGTCTTCTTACCTTTCTGGCAGAAGTAGGATGCAAAGCGAGCAGAGATAAGTTGCAGTTCTGCAAAACGAGGGTCACTTTCTTGGGTCATTGCCTTTCTGCGGGACAAAAACACCTCAGCCCGGACAGACAAGAAGTTATCAGGAAAGCAAGCATTCCTAGAAATCTCAAACAACTCAGAGGATTTTTAGGGCTAATATCTTTCTGCAGACAGTGGATTCCTAATGCATCGCTACTCATGCAACCGCTGTATGATTGCACAAAGAATGTTCCTTTCTCCCTTACAGAAGAAGCTCGACAAAATTGTCAAAAGCTCAAGGAACTAGTGATTGATGCACCTGCTCTGGCACTACCAAACTATGATCTCACCTTCAATCTGTTCGTAGCAGAGCTTCAAGGATTTGCCGTAGGAGTACTCACCCAGAAGACGGACAAACACCACATAATCGGGTACTACTCCTCTCAACTCGACAACGTCACCAGAGCAGCACCAACCTGTGTCCGTGCTGTTACAGCAGTTTCAAATATACTGCAGAAAGCATCTGAAATCTCACTCGATTTCCCGACTACCATCCTTACCAGCCATGACATCTATGCTGTTCTCAATCAAGTGCAGTTGAAACATCTCTTCATGGCAAGACAAGTCAGACTCCAGTGCACGCTGTTGCTACCCCCAAACATCTCATTTGCTCGAGTTACAAGTCTAAACCTTGCTGATCTGCTGATCTTTACAAGTTTAGAAGGGGGGACAGAAGAGAGGACAGAAGAGAGTGACAAACGTACCAGCGCACCATTTGATCATGATTGTCAGGAACTCATTGAACATGAGGCAAAGCCCCTGCACAATATTCAGGCAACACCGCTTACAAATCCAGACTTTGAACTTTTTGTGGATGGTAGCAGATACGCTGATGAAGCAGGCAAGTTCCACACCGGATTTGCAGTAGTGACTCTATATGCAGTCCTAGCCAAACAACCGCTACCTCCACGCATATCTGCTCAAGAAGCAGAACTTCTTGCCCTCATTTGGGCAATTGAGTTTCTGGAAGAACGAACAGCGAACATCTACACGGACTCAGCCTATGCACATGGCATTGTGCACGATTTTGGCACTATCTGGCAGACTAGAGGATTCCTCACAGCAACAGGAAATCCCATCAGGCATGGAGCCTCAGTGAAGAAACTAATGGAAGTAGCCTTGATACCAAAACAGCTAGCAATCATAAAGGTTGCTGCCCATACCAAGGCTCAAACACCCGAGGCAAGGGGAAATCGCTTGGCCGACCAAACAGCAAAACAAGCAGCCTTACTCCCTTTGAAGGAGACGGAAACAGTGTCAACGACGGAGGAAGAAATGCAGAACCTCTTTGAGACACAAGAAAACGCCTCTGAGGAAGAAAAGGCCGGATGGCGGGCCAAGGGGGCAGAAAAGGTGGAGGGGATTTGGCGCCTAAACGGACTTCCCGTCCTGCCACGCAGTTGGTTCCCTGCCATTTTCCAAGTACTCCACTACCCCACACATGGAAGCACAAACTCAATCATGAACCAGATGCAACCTTATTGGGTAGCCCCCGGCTTCAGACAATACGCCTTCCAGAGAATAAAAGCTTGTCACATCTGTCAACAACACAATCCAGGCCAACTAACAAAAACCCCGCAAAGACACATGCCAAAGACGTTTGCTCCATTCCAAAGAGTACAAATAGACTATATACAGTTGCCAAGACATGGCATCTACGAGTTTGTACTTGTCTGTGTAGACCTCTTCTCAGGATGGCCAGAGGCCTACCCTGTCAGCTCAGCCACGGCCCGCATTACAGCAAAGAAATTGGCCTGTGAGCTGGTACCCCGGTTTGGACTCCCTGAAGTCATAGAGTCAGACCGAGGTACTCATTTCACTGGACAAGTTTTCCAGAACACCTGTGCCCTGTTAGGCATTCAGTCAGCCTTACACACACCTTACCACCCACAGTCATCAGGGAAAGTGGAAAGGTTAAATGGGACTCTAAAGCTCAAACTAGCCAAGGCAGTGGAGGAGACTGGTAGACCATGGACAGAATGTCTCCCCATAGCTCTTTACTCTATAAGGACTACCCCGCAGGGAAAGCACAGGCTCTCACTATTTGAAATACTCTTTGGTAGTGCACCCAGATTAGGATGCTACTTCCCGCAGGAATTACACCTGCAATGTGATAGCCTAACGTCTTATGTTGTTTCCCTGCAGAAGAGACTAACTGAAACCCACCAAAGGGTCTACTCTTCTCTACCTGATCCTGATGCTGTTCCAGGAACCCACTCCCTAAAGCCTGGTGACCGGGTCTACCTAAAGAAGCACGTGAGAAAGACCCTTGAGCCACGATTCGAAGGGCCTTTGACTGTCCAGCTGACCACTCCAACCTCCGTCAAACTTGAGGGGAGATCGACATGGGTCCATGCCAGCCACTGCAAGAAGGCCTAATACTGCTGATAAGTATTTCTATGTGTACTCCCTTTTTGGGGCCTTCTACACCACGGCAGAATTCATTTGAGACCCATCATGAAGTGTTAGCTGAAAAACTTGAGATCACAGACTGCTGGATATGTACACACGCACCTGTGACAGCCTCTTCCATGCCATACTTAGCCATACCAGTCCCAATAAACGAAGTGTTTCAATGGGGAGGCTGTTACAATAGATTATCAGTCAATGACACCAAGTATCAAAAACTGTGGAACACTAGTGTGCCCATACCAATAGTAGGGTGGGTAGATTTCCCCTGGTGGCAAGGCAATCTTACTACTGGCCTCCCCGGAACCCAGCAATATTTAGCCTTTGAAGGAAGCAGCTGGGTACCCCGTAATTACACAAAAACACCTACTATGGGCAAGATTCCAACAGAAGGAATCAAAATAAGTTTTGGGCGAACCTCTGACAGTACTGATGCATTTAAACCCTTGCTGTTAGAGAGACATCTGCATGACCATGGGTGGGTATACAATTCATTGTTTCCAGAAGGCACAAATGATACTTGTTACTCCCAACCCGGAAATTTATGGTGCAATGATTCTGACCCATATGTGCCTGGCCGAGAAACCTGTGGTGAACCGTCCGCAGGGTATTGTAGTCCCCTAGGCCAACTTCCCGGATGGTGTATACTCAGAAACATATCGGCCTTTATAGATATAGTACATCGCCTCATATTACAACATTCAGCCATCTGGGATCTCCCACCGCAAACCTATTGGGTTTGTGGTTACAATGCCTACAAATGGCTACCAGTAGGAGTAAATGGCACCTGCACCTTGGCCCGTTTGACCCCTGCCACTTTCATTATCAATACCACTGATGTACCGGCAGGGAAAATGCCTCTCCACCTACTGGTAAAGAGAGTGGCAGACAACAAAGACAGGCCTAGTGGCCGACCCCATGTGATTCAAATGAGTCATGTCAACAAATTTTTCAGTTCTCTTTTCATCTATCCCATGATAATGCAGATGTATGATAAGTTGGTGGACAGCACTGACTATCTTGATGATCAAATTTTTGAGGTTCTCCAAGCAGTAAATAGTACCATTGCCATACAGAGACAATTAATCATTGTAACCAACCAACATACTTTGGTACTGGATTACCTCACTGCAGCCCAAGGGGGGATGTGCCAAGTAGTAGGCCCCAGCTGTTGTCACTACATAGATCCAAGAGGAACCTTAAGAGCCCAAGCCAGTTTAACTGAGATACAAAAGCTGAGGAAAAAACATGATGAGGAGGTACTCAGAAGCTCAGATGCTTGGTGGAGCAATACCTTTTCAATGTTCAACCCTGCAAACTGGTTTAAGGGAATAGGAGGATGGTTCATGGGGATATTGCAATCAGTGTTCCAAGTGTTACTCTGTTTGGTAGTTGCTTATGTAGTGTTCAAGTTGCTAATGGCTTTGTTTTCCCGCTGCTTGAAGCAATGTAGATACAATGATTATTCAGCACCCGTATGAAATCACTAATATGCCTTTTTCTCTTCTCTACTCTTTCCTCTAGAAATCACCTTGGCGTATCATGATGAGACTCCTATCGAGAGGCATGCAGGCAGTCCTGGGTGACGGATGTGAGACGACACTCCCTGAGCAACCCGCGGCTCAGAAAGTATCTGGAGACTAGCCTGCTCGCTCTATAGTCCACAGCTTCTCGATGGCCCCCTGTCCATCAATCACGCCAATAGGGGGGATTGTGAGGAAAGAGTTAACCTTTTTCACTGACTTAGAAAAATAATAGAAATTCACTCTCCCTGGCAAGACCAAACCAGACTTATTTGCGTAATAAACTGTGAGACCAACTTCAAGGACATAGAATGTTTTGACTTAGAAATGACTGACAAACATCTTGTTATGGGAATAAGAACGCAACAGTTTATTATGGGAGTATAAGTCATTATGTTAATTTCTTTTGCTGGGAATATGTAATTCACGCCTTTAATGAATATGTATGCTGCATAGTTACGCCCTAATCAAATCTGTATAACCTTGTAATGTAAACAAAATAATACAGTTTCTTTTTGGGAGCCGCACGTCTCCTAGCCTTTACGTGTATAAAGGTGTCTGCCTGTTTTCATTGAAGGCTAAAGGGAGGGCAGAGGGGGGTCACCGGTACCCTCTCTCATTTGGGCATCGCTGGCAATAGCTGTGACCGTTAGGTCAACCTAACACAGGATAGGATTAGATACACAGCTGTGCAGACAGTATCACACACGATAGAATTAGATACACGATCAGCAGACAGTATCACAGGATAGGATTAGATACACAGCTGTGCAGACAGTATCACACAGGATAGGATCAGATACACGGCTCAGCAGACAGTATCACACAGGAGAGGATTAGATACACGGCTCAGCAGACAGTATCACACAGCAGAGTATTAGATACACGGCTCAGCAGACAGTATCACAGGATAGGATTAGATATACAGCTCAGCAGACAGTATCACACAGGATAGTATTAAGGCTGCTTTACACGGTATGACCGATTGTGCAATTTCACAATCGATCTTACCCGGCCCCGTCCTTTTTGCGTCATGGGCAAATCGCTGCCCGTGTCGCACAAAGTCAGTAACCCCCGTCACACATACTTACCCCTCGTGCGACCTCGCTGTGGGCGGCGAACGTCCACTTCCTGGAGTGGGAGAGACGTTTGGCGTCACAGCGACGTCACACGGCCGCCGGCCAATGGAAGCGGAGGGACGGAGATGAGCGGGACGTAAATATCCCGCCCACCTTCTTCCTTCACATAGCCAGCGGCGGCCGCGTGACGCAGGTGAGCTGCTGTTCATCGTTCCCGGGGTGTCACACGGAGTGGCGTGTGCTACCCCGGAAACAATGAACTACTAAATTAAACGATATTATGGAACCTAGCGAGCAGTACACGACTCACAATTTGTGAGCGATACTGCGTCGCTAGGAGGTGTCACACAGGCCGGCATCGCCAGCGATGCTGGATGTGCGTCACAAAAACCGTGACCCCGACGATCTATCGCACGATAGATTGTCTGGTGTAAAGCAGCCTTTAGATACACGGCTCAGCAGACAGCATCACACCGGACATGATTAGATACAAAGCTCAGCAGACAGTATCACACCGGACATGATTAGATACACAGCTCAGCAGACAGTATCACAGGATAGGATTAGATACGCAGCTCAGCAGACAGTATCACAGGATAGGATTAGATACACAGCTCAGCAGACAGTATCACACAGGAGAGTATTAGATACACGGCTCAGCAGACAGTATCACACAGGATAGGATTAGATACACGGCTCAGCAGACAGTATCACACAGGATAGGATTAGATACATGGCTCAGCAGACAGTATCACACAGGATAGGATTACATACACAGCTCAGCAGACAGTATCACACAGGATAGGATTAGATATGCAGCAGTGCAGACAGTATCACACAGGATAGGATTAGAGACACAACCCTGCAGACAGTATCACCGGTACACACACAGGTACTCACATGCAGTGGCACACACACACACACACACACATATAGACACACACACACACTGGGGCTGGGTAGAGGGTAGAGGGGAGGGAGGGGGTGTCATTAGAGATGGTAACCGCGGGGGGAGGGGCAGCAGCAGTAGCGGGGGCTGAGTAGAGCGGAGCAATGCTCTGCTGCACGCTCACCCACAATGCTCTGCAACATGCACGCACAAAATGCTCTGCCACACACACACAAGCATGCACACACATTGCTCTGCCAGCACACACACAAAATGCTCTGCGACGCACACACACAAGCACGCACACACATTGCTTTGCAAGCACACACGCAAAATGCTCTGCCACACACAAGCACGCACACACACAAAATGCTCTGCCACACACACAAGCACGCACACACATTGCTCTGCCAGCACACACGCAATATGCTCTGCCACACACACAAGCAGGCACACACATTGCTCTGCCAGCGCACACACAAAATGCTCTGCGACACACACACACAAGCATGCACACACATTGCTCTGTCAGCACACACGCAAAATGCTCTGCCACACACAAGCACGCACACACACACAAGCACGCACACACATTGCTCTGCCAGCACACATGCAAAATGCTCTGCCACACACACAAGCATGCACACACATTGCTCTGCCAGCGAACACACAAAATACTCTGTGACACACACACACAAGCACGCACACACATTGCTCTGCCAGCACACACACAAAATGCTCTGCCACACACAGAAGCACGCACACACATTGCTCTGCCAGCGCACACACAAAATTCTCTGTGACACACACACAAGCACGCACACACATTGCTTTGCCAGCACACACACAAAATGCTCTGCCACACACACACAAGCACGCACACACATTGCTCTGCCAGGACACACGCAAAATGCTCTGCCACACACACACAAGCATGCACACACATTGCTCTGCCAGCACACACGCAAAATGCTCTGCGACACACACACAAGCACGCACACACATTGCTCTGCCACCACACATGCAAAATGCTCTGCCACACACACAAGCATGCACACACATTGCTCTGCCAGCGCACACACAAAATGCTCTGTGACACACACACACAAGCACGCACACACATTGCTCTGCCAGCACACACACAAAATGCTCTGCCACACACACAAGCACGCACACACATTGCTCTGCCAGGACACACGCAAAATGCTCTGCCACACACACACAAGCATGCACACACATTGCTCTGCCAGCACACACACAAAATGCTCTGCGACACACACACAAGCACGCACACACATTGCTCTGCCACCACACTTGCAAAATGCTCTGCCACACACACACAAAGACGCACACACATTGCTCTGCCAGCACACACGCAAAATGCTCTGCCACACACACACAACCACGCATGCACATTTCTCTGCCAGCACACACGCAAAATGCTCTGCGACACACACACACAAGCACGCACACAAAATGCTCTGCGACACACACACACAAGTACGCACACAAGTACGCACACACATTGCTCTGCCAGCACACGCAAAATGCTCTGACACACACACACAAGCACGCACACACATTGCTCTGCCAGCACACACGCAAAATGCTCTGCGACACACACACAAGGACGCACACACATTGCTCTGCCAGCACACACACAAAATGCTCTGCCACACACACACAAGCACGCACACACATTGCTCTGCCAGCACACACGCAAAATGCTCTGCGACACGCTGCGGCCGGGGAAGGAGGGGGGCCGTACACTACTCACACACAGGCCGACAGGTGACAGGCCATGGAGGAAGAGTGTGGGGGTATTATCAGAGATAGTAGCATCGGCCGCGGGGGGAGGGACACCGGTACACTACTCCACACGGGCCGAACGGGTGACAGGGGGAAAAGTTCAGCACACAGCATGACCGCTGTTAGCTGCAGAAAGATGGCGCTGCTCTCCTCGCTCTGCTGTGATGTGGACAGCCCAGGGGGCACGTCCATTTCACAGCAGGGACATTAGTTTTAATGGTATATGGAGAGAAGGTATGCACACCAGTGACTATGTAAGGGGAATATATGAAAAGCAGAAACTGCTGTGTGAATACTGACATGAAAAATCCAATAGCTATATGTAAGAATGAAATGTGAAAAATGGAATCTGCATTACTGCCATGAACATATGAATCAAGAGAAATTTAGCTATTGAATTGATCAATGCAATAGAGCCCCAACACTACGCCAAAGTATTTCTCTACGTTGGGGTCCCTAGCTAGTGTGTGTTCTCTCATGCAGTTAAAAAACTTACCGTGTATGGGAAGCTGAGACCCAGGCTATATATGCGTATAATGTGGACTGGCAATAGGTGTGGGTGGGGCTGGGTTCACAAACAAAAAACTACAAATCAATCAAGAAATAACGACTGGAACACCATTCTGAGTCTGAACTAGGTGCAAAAGCCTAAAATATCTACATTATATGGAGAGAAGGTATGCACACCAGTGACTATGTAAGGGGAATATATGAAAAGCAGAAACTGCTGTGTGAATACTGACATGTAATGCATGTAAGCTTGGAAACCAACGGCAAGGTATATCTCTGTAATCCGGGAACCTAACGTAAATGCCACTGGACTACAAACCTCCATGTATGGGCTGCTAGGCTCCTGCTAGAATGGTTATGAACACAGCTAGGTCTTAGGGCGGAGTGCTCAGTCAGAAAAAGACTCACTACAAAATATCAAAAAACTGACCCTTACATCCAACAAATGTGAACAGGTACTAACTGAAAAAACATAGTAACTATAAATGCATACAGTCGCACACTGGAAAAGCCAAAAATGTACAAGGGAGCCTAGCTGCCCATACATGGAGGTTTGTAGTCCAAATAGTGGCATTTTGCCCAGATACGGATGTTTTTAACCTAGATAGTGGCATTTAAGTTAGGTTCCCGGATTACAGAGATATACCTTGCCGTTGGTTTCCGGGCTTACATGTATTGGCCAATACATAAACTAATTATCTCTCTTTTGCAGTAATGCAGTGCCATATTTTCCCTTGTACATTTTTAGCTTTTTCAGTGTGCAACTGTATGCATTTATAATTAGTTTTGATGGTGACACAGGAGGAGGAAGAAGCAGCAGATGTGGTGGAGTTATCACCTGCTTGTTGGGTAGGCCGAGTTGTCTGCATTTTAGAGCAGTAAGATTCCCATTTTAAGGCATGTTGGTTGCGCATGTGCTAATTCCTGCATGTAGTAGTCAAATTATTTGAATTTTTGCCTCTACTGACTCATTGTGTTCAATGTTGGCAGATAACAAAAATTTTATCTTTTGCGGTGTCAAAGAAGGCCCAGTCACTCGTCTTCCTCCTCCTCATATGCTGAGCTATGGGTTCATAACAAGTGAGATCTACAACTTTATCGTCATGCTTTATTCTGTCCCACTCCTCTTCTTCCTGACCTGACATTACAGAACAGTACTTGTGCACCTCAGGTATCTGAGTCTTATCATCATCCCCTCCACTCCTGGAGGTTAACGTCACTTGACAAAGGTTGGGATCCTGCTTGGATCCTACTTCATCTGGGCCAGGAGCCAACTGACAAAGATTTTGGGCATCGGTGTAGATGTGTGGTTCCCCACAGTCAGTTTGGCGCTAAGAGATTTGTGATATGGGGGAAACAAATGGAATTGGGGGAAATTAACTGTGTGTTATGTTGAGGTGTAGGAAGAGGAGAACTTGATGCAGTGCTTGCCATCCACTCTGGCACATGCTGTTTCTCACCCTCATTTCGAAGTTGAAGCAATGTGCTGCTGCCAAAGAAATCTAGTGGAGTAGGCTGTCCAATAATGGAGGTTGTTCTAATTTCTATTGGGATAGGATGAGCCGGTGTTTGCTCAGCAGTGCTTTGACTAACAGAATGTCCCACATGTACACCTCGAACACTCTGCCTATTCACTCTTCCACAACAATCTCATTATAATTTACCACTCATGTTTGAAAAACCCAACACCTTTGAAACAGATGTTTTGCGACCATATGCCCACACCTTTCAGACACCTGACACAAAAGATAAATTCTTTATTTCTTGTCTAAGATGGCAATATTGGGAAGGCACTGAAAAGTATCAATAATTTGAAATGTAGTTCACTTGCAAATTTTACAAAGGCACTAAAAAGTAACAACACGTAGAAATGTGGTTCACTGGCTAATTTTAAGTATTAACTGAGAAGTGCCAAGGTCTATTTAGCTAGATCACTTGCAAATTTAGAGCAGGCACTAACTATAATAATACCTAGAAATGTGGTTCACTAGGTAATTTGGAGCAGGCACTGATATATACAGTATATCTCACAAGGGAGATGATTGTGGCCTCAAATAACCACCATACAGTGCTGGTCAAAAGTATTGGCACCCCTGCAATTCTGTCAGATAATACTCAGTTTCTTCTTGAAAATGATTGCAATCACAAATTCTTTGGTATTATTATCTTCATTTATTTTGCTTGCAATGAAAAAACACAAAAGAGAATCAAACAAAAATAAAATCATTGATCATTTCACACAAAACTCCAAAAATGGGCCAGACAAAAGTATTGGCACCCTAAGGCGGGCTTTGCACATTGCGACATCGCAAGCCGATGCTGCGATGTCGCACGCGATAGTCCCCGCCCCCGTCACAGGTACAATATCTTGTGAAAGCTGGCATAGCGAAAATTATCGCTACGCCGGCTTCACATGCACTCACCTGCCCTGCGACCGTCGCTCTGGCCGGCGACCTGCCTCCTTATTAGGGGGCGGGTCGTGCGGCATCACTGCAACGTCACACGGCAGGCAGCCAATAGGAGCGGAGGGGCGGAGATGAGCGGGATGTAAAAATCCCACCCACTTCCTTCCGCATATCCTACGGAAGCCGCGGTGACGCCGGTAGGAGATGTTCCTCACTCCTGTGGCTTCACACACAGCGATGTGTGCTGCCGCAGGAGCGAGGAACAACATCGGACCATCGCGTCAGTGTAATTATGGATTACGCCGACGCTGCACCGATGATACAATTACGACGCTTTTGCGCTCGTTAATCGTATCATCTAGGCTTTACACACTGCGATGTCGCATGCGATGCCGGATGTGCGTCACTTTTAATTTGACCCCACCGACATCGCACCTGCGATGTCGTAGTGTGCAAAGCCCGCCTTAGACTAATACTTAGTTGCACAACCTTTAGCCAAAATAATTGCGAACAACCGCTTCCGGTAACCATCAATGAGTTTCTTACAATGCTCTGCTGGAATTTTAGACCATTCTTCTTTGGCAAACTGCTCCAGGTCCCTGAGATTTGAAGGGTGCCTTCTCCAAACTACCATTTTGAGATCTCTCCACAGGTGTTCTATGGGATTCAGGTCTGGACTCATTGCTGGCCACCTTAGTAGTCTTCAATGCTTTCTCTCAAACCATTTTCTAGTGCTTTTTGAAGTGTGTTTTGGGTCATTGTCCTGCTGGAAGACCCATGACCTCTGAGGAAGACCCAGCTTTCTCACACTGGGCCCTACATTATGCTGCAAAACTTGTTGGTAGCCTTCAGACTTCATAATGCCATGCACACAGTCAAGCAGTCCAGTGCCAGAGGAAGCAAAGAAACCTCAAAACATCAGGGAACCTCCGCCATGTTTGACTGTGGGCAGTAGGGACCGTGTTCTTTTCTTTGAATGCCTCTTTTTTTTTTTCCTGTAAACTTTATGTTGATGGCTTTTCCCAAAAAGCTCTACTTCCTGGGTTTCCTACCATACAGTCCTTTTTCATTCAGACGCCGATGGATAGTACGGGTTGACACTGTTGTATCCTCGGACTGCAGGACAGCTTTAACTTGTTTGGATGTTAGTCGAGCTTCTTTATCCATCATCCACACAATCTTGCGTTGAAATCTCTTGTCAATTTTTTTTTAATTCCACATCTAGGGAGGTTAGCCACAGTGCCATGGGCTTTAATCTTCTTGATGACACTGCGCACCATAGACAAAGGAACTTTCAGGTCTTTGGAGATGGACTTGTAGCCATGAGATTGCTCATGCTTCCTAACAATTTGGATTCTCAAGTCCTCAGACAGTTCTTTCGTCTTCTTTCTTTTCTCCATGCTCAATGTGGTACACACAAGGACACAGGACAGAGGTTGAGTCAACCTTAATCCATGTCAACTGGCTGCAAGTGTGATTTAGTTATTGCCAACACCTGTTAGGTGCCACAGGTAAGTTTCAGGTGATGTTAATTACACAAATTAGAGAAGCATCACATGATTTTTCAAATAGTGCCAATACTTTTGTCCATTACCTTTTTATGTTTGGTGTGAAATTATATCCAATTTGGCTTTGACAATTTTTTTTTTTCATTAAAGACAAATTAAATGAAGATAATAATACCAAAGAATTTGTGATTGCAATCATTTTCAGGAAGAAACTGAGTATTATCTGACAGAATTGAAGGGGTGCCAATATTTTTGGCCAGCACTGTATAATAATGGGAATTCACAATAGTTATCGTATTTTTCGGACTATAAGGCGCACTTTTTTTCCCCCAAATGTTGGGGGAAAGTGGGGGGTGCCTCTTATAGTCTGAATGTAGGGCTGCGGGGAATGAGGGTGCTGCGGTGGAGCGGGTCAACGGGGGCATGAGCAGGCTGCAGCAGCCTGCCGTGAACACGTGGGCCCACTCATTTCATATGCACGCCCATCCTCCCGGCCATCATCTCTCAGCGCTGAAGCCATTGCTGACAGGTGGGTGGGGTGATGGGCTGGGGGGTGCGCACATAGTAAACGGCCGGCCCGCATGATCACCCCTGGCAACTACAGCCTGGAGTGATCATGTGCGGCTGTATTCACTGCCCCCCACGCATCATCATCAGTGAGGGGGGCAGTGATCAGTACACTCACCGACAACGATCCCTGCAGCACCGCGATCTCCTCCTGTCTGCCGGCCGCGGCTGTGTGTGGAGACTAGCGGTGCTCACAGGGATGACGTCATCACTGTGCACACGTGTGCAAATGCAGCCGAGGCCGGCACAGACAGGAGGACATCGCGATGCTGCAGGGAGCATGGCCGGCTCCACACAGGTAAGCAGCGCTGCTGCTGTCACAGACAGGAGGAGGAGCGATGCTGCAGGGAGTAAGGAAAGGTGAGTATGAACGTTTATTTTTTTCTTGTGTACCACAGGATGCGGCCATATAGCAGGTTAGGGGTATATAGCAGGATGATGGCATATACCAGGATGGGGGTATATTATGAGCAGGGTGAGGGTATATAGCAGGGTGGGGGTATATAGCAGGATATGGGTATATAGCAGGATGACGGCATAAAGCAGGATGGGGGTATAAAGCAGGATGGGGGTAAATAGCAGGGTGGGGGTATATAGCAGGATGGGAGCACATACCAGGATGGGGGTATATAGCAGGATGGGGGTATATAGCAGGATGGGAGCACATACCAGGATGGGAGTATATAGCAGGATGCGGCTATACACCAAGATGGGGTATATAGCAGGATGCGGCCATGTGCCAGGATGGGGTATATAGCAGTATGCGGCCATACACCAAGATGGGGTATATAGCAGGATGGGAGCACATACCAGGATGGCAGTATATAGCAGGATGGCAGTATATAGCAGGATGTGGCCTATACCAGGATGAGGGACATATATATACAAGGCAGGATGATCATTACCAGGTTGGGGTACCTGAGTTAGAGAATTTGGGGAGATTACCCCCATAACAGTGTCAGCAGCAGATCCTCGCCCCATAACAAAGTGTCATGACCACATTTTTTGCTTAAAATTATATTTTCCTATTTTCCTCCTCTAAAACCAGGGTGCGTCTTATGGTCCGGTGCGTCTTATAGTCCGAAAGGCAAATCACCCTCAATAAGGGAACCCAATCCACCTACAAAGTAGTATGACGAAAATATTGTGTGGTGTGGTAGAGAGGCCAGAGTCAGCCCAGGGTCAGAAAATACTATACCCAAGGGGAGAATTCCCAAATTAGGGCATGCAGACATTGATGTTACCCCTAGTAGAGACAGAAATCTGGTGTGGCTGTAATGAGGCCAATGACAGGCATGGGGTGGAGGCGAAGTGACCTAACTCATGTCGCCGCACTTGGCGGCTTCATCACGGGTGAATATAATATACAAAGAGACACACTTATATTCCCCATTCAATCATGGGGAGAAATCACATACCGGTGTGGAGACATGTGGCCACAGGGAGGGAGTCTGGAAGTGCACGCCATTGTGGTTATAAGAGCCAAGGATGCTGGTTACATGAGAGCTGCAGCCACAGGCCAGTGCAGAGACACATGACTGCAGGGGGAAAAAACAGGAAATGGGCGTTACCATCACATCATCATTGTCATGGAAGCGAGGAACACTGGTAGCACAAGGAATATACGTGCCCAGGCCAGTGTGAAAACACATGACCACAAGCGGAAGGCCAAAAGTAGGTGTCGCTAATAGAGAGCTGGGAGTATACAATGCTTAATACATGCACAGAGGCAAGCCATTGCCATAGAACTGTAAACACTCCAGAACTGCTAAAGACTTGTACACAGATACTATGAAACCAGTTTCTAAAAGCGACCACAGACGTCACAGAATGCTATAATATGAGGCACAGTAGGGAAGGCTCTGGATAAATGAAATGCATGCATGCTTTTGTAGTCTCAATAATAATGATAAGTAAAGATAAAATGGACAAAACGTCCTTACAATAACTATCACAGCGTCCTGATTATATACTTTAGATATAGTTGGCAATGAAACGGTGCATTAATGGTGCACAGTAATGCCGATAGTACACCAGTATACTGTATATGATGGAGCCTGTGCAACAAAATTATGCACAGTAAACATGATGGATGGTACACAAAAGATATTCAAAATACACTGCCCCACAAACACCAATCCGTGCAGCAGCGGTGTTATGCACTATAGGGCATGGTAGATGGTGCACAAAAGATACGCAAGATATATCGCCCTACACATATCCCAATCTGTGCAGCAGTGTTTTTATGCACAGTAAATCATGGTGGATGGTGCACGAAAGAAACTCATGATATACCGCCCTATATATACACCCCAATCTGTGCAGCACCATTATTATGCACAGTAGGGCATGGTGGATGTGCCCAAAAAAACACATGATATAAAGCCCTAATGTGGCATTGCAGATGTTTGATTTTATGGCAGGGTTATAGTTGGCATTTATGCTGCCCTAAGCACTTAAATTGATTAGGTCCCTTACCAGTAAGTCAGACGAAAGCTTCCTGCAGATGTGGCCAAAAGTATTCAAATTGCACTTGTTTAGAGATCCAGCTCACCCATGCCTAACTTCACCGTGCTTCAGTCCCGGATATCGGCCCAGCCCTGGCCGCACAGCAATAAATGAATGAAGTAATCCAGCTGAGGGTTCACGGTGATTTATTCCATGGTTATGATTAAGGGCGTCAAGCCAGAAACGCGTTAACGTCTCTGTGCATTGTCTGTACTGCACTGAATAAATCACTGTGAACACTCAGCTGGATTACTTCATTCATTTATTCAAATTGCTCACTTGTGGTCACTACGGCAGCATGCTGTATGCATGCTATGAGGATTCACAAATCTGCAGTCACTGGCCATTACACGACTGCCGATCGGCTTTTGTCCAGTATAAATGCTCCCTTAGATTCAGGTACCTTATTGGTTGACTTCTCTGATTGGAATTGTCTCACCCCATTCTTCTTCAGCTGGTCCAGACGACATTGTGACTTTGGACATCCACAGCTTGTCTCCACAGACTTCCATTGTCTTGGAAACATATAATACAAACACTGCCCCTTCCTTTCCCCATAAATAATGGCTGCTACACTGTCTTATGAAAAATATCCATCAAACCATCCCACCTCATGAACCATGTACTATATGTTGTCCATCCAACATAATGTATCTGTGATAGGAACAATGGCCTTCACACTGTCCATATCTTCTGTGCTCCTCGCCACGCTGCCCCTTCTCTGTACTGTGCCACCTTTTCATACTGTACAGCCTCTACAATATCTCACACAGCCTGCACACCCATATCCCACACACCCGGCGCCCCTATCTTTCACAAACCCTTTACCCCTATATCCCACACACCCTGCACCCCCCATACTCCACACCCTGCACCCCCATATCCCATACAGCTTTCACCCCCATATTACACATCCTGCACCCTCATATCCCACATAGCCTGCACCCCCATACCCCACACACCCTGCACCCTCATATCCTATGCAGCCTGCACCCCCATATCCCACACCCTCATATCCCACACACCCTTCATCTCATATCCCATGCAGCCTGCACCCACATATACCACACAGTCTGCCCCTCCATATCCCATACAGAGGGCACCCCCTTATCCCACACAACCTGCAATCCCAAATCCCACACAGCCTGTCCTCTCATATCCCATACAGCCTGTATCCTCATATTCCACACAGCCTACATCCTCATATTCCACACAGCCTGCACCTTCATATTCTACACAGCCAGCACCCCCATATACCACACAGCCAGCCCCTCGAAATCCCACACTGCCTGCACCCCCATATACCACACAGCCTGCACCTTCATATCCCACACAGCCTGCACCCCATATCTCACATACCTGCACCCCCATATCCCACACAGCCTGCATCCTCATATTCCACACACCCTGCACACCCCATTTCCCACACAGCCTGCACCCATCTAGCTCACACACCCATTCCCCCTCTATGCCACACATCCTGCCCCCCAAATCTCACACAGCCTGCACCCCTCTATCTCACACACCCTGTCCCCCATATCTCACACAGTCTGTACTCTAACTTACCTCTCTCTCAAAAACCCTGCACCCCTTTACACCCCTCGGTCACAGTCTGCACCCCTCATATGCCACTCACCCATCATCACTTCCAACCTCCAAGTCTCCCTCATCCCTCATTACCGGTCACTTATGTCCCCATCTCCTTCAGCATCTTACCCAGAAAAATTCTGTGGCTCCTCCCACACGGTCATTTGGGCATGACATCATCATAGCTCCTGGCTGCACCACTAGGATGTATTTTCTTCATCTGGGAAGGAGCTTCTGCTCTGCCGCTGCAGCACTCGCAGCTCATAAGTTCCAGGTTGGCCGCTCCAGGTCAGGACCCAGGGCGACAGCCTCCTCTGCCCCCACGGTAGTATTTTTGAAAAACGCAATCAGTTATTAAACAAAACCGAACATTGCCGACTTTTGAGGTAAGTGCGCTTGTTACCTTGCCCAAACCGAACAGGCTAAGGCTTGTACTGAATTTGAAATTGGCGAACCTTTCTCAAACAAGTTTGCTCATCTCTAGTCATCATGAGATATCAAGATAGAGGAAATATGGGTCTGGTACAAGGGCAGGCAATTAGTTTTCCCACGGGGACAAATGAGAGACCATGTATATTGTGGTGGCCAAACCAATAGGTTGAAATTAATTCTGCTCAATATTAATATTACCATACTAATTCTATAATTATTTTATATTAATATAAATTCTATCACTTAGTATTAACACAATTAAATATGTTGACTTCGAAGCTCTTGCCAATACATGTTTTCTAATGACTATCTGCTACTCAAAACTATATAATTTACTGCTTTTTATAGTGTTTTAGAAAACAGTAAATCATACGGCTCCTCTTATTATGCCCTTGTACTTTGAGCAACACCTCCCCACACAGTATGATGTCCCGATAGCCCGCTATACAGTATGATGTCACCACAGCCCTGACACAGTTTAATGTCCCTACAACGTTCACACAAAATGAGGTCCCTACGGCCCCACACATTATTATGTCATTACAGCCCCCAAACAGTATGATGTCCCAAAGTCACCCACAGTATGATGTCACCACAGCCCCCACAGAATAATTTCACCATAGCCCACAAAGAGTAGGATAGCCGAACAGCCCTCCCACAGACAGTATGTTGGGCCCACATTCCTATCACACATAGTATGGTTTCCCGACAGCCCTCCCACACACACAGTGTGATATCCCCACAACCCTCTCACACACATTATGATGCCTTCAAAACTTCTCAATATACTATGATGGCCACACAGCACTCAAGCATAGTATAATAACCCCACACACAGTATGATTGCCTCAGTGCTTCCTAAACAGTATGATGAATCTCAAAGCCCCCCACATATTACGATGTTCTTTACAGCCCTCCACCCCCACATGGTATGATGGTTCTCACATGCCCCAATACACAGCAATATCCCCAATGTCCCCCCATCCTCACAGCCACCATAGACACTGTTTAATCCCTCACACTACCCCCTCAATACAGTCTGATACCACACACAGCAGCCTATATAGCCCACCTGTCTACAGTATGAACCCACATCACCCCTCTATATACTGTATGAATCCACACACAGCCTCCTATATTCAGTATGAGCACAGACACAGCACACCCTATATAAAGTAAGAGACCTCACACAGCTGCTTTATGTCCAGTATGAGCCCACATACAGGCTCCATATACACCGTATAAACCCACACACAGCAAAGTCCATGATTTCAGTCATGTCACTTACTGAGCTGCTTCCAGTCATTTTGATAAAATTACTGTTTTAATTGCTGCAGAACTAGCAGTTCTCTGAATGATGACCTTATATAGTCTCACCTATACCACTGATCTGCAGCTTTCTGCCCTTGTACAGTATACACAGAAACCTGACAATTAGTGGTATGGACAGAATTAAACAGGGCTCAAGAATATGCTTCTGTAACAACTCTCAGGTGCGAGCAGGAGGGACCCACTGGAACACAGGGGGGACACGGGTTTACTCTGACGTGGAAAGGGCTTAACTCTGTATCTACCGGATATTCATCAGAGCCTCTGATAGTGAAGATGGGCTTGGCTACTAGTAGACACCAGGTGCCACTTCCAGGGCAGTGTCTGGGACTTTGGCAGCTGCGTAGAAGTTGGTGACAGCAAGAAGGCAGGTACAGGAAGGAACAGATCATCAGATACAGGACATCAGGCAAAGGTCTTCAGGTACAAGACATCAGGCACAGGCACAGGAACTTATGTATAGGTAATCAGGTACAGGACATCAGGCACAGGACATTAGGTCCTGGCAAGGGACATCAGGTACTGGTCTTCAGGCAGAGGTCATCTAGCACAGAACATTAGGCACAAGACTTCAGGCACAGAACATCAGACACAGGACGTTAAGCACAGAACATCATGTACAGGTCATCAGGAATAGGTTATCAGAACAGGCATAAGACATCAGGTACTGGCATGTGACATCAGTCAAAGGACAGGACACAGGAGGCACAGGACATCAGGCACATGTCATGAGATACTGGGGTGGGACATCAGACACAGATCTTGAGGCACAGATCATCAGGCACATGACATCAGGTTCATTACATCAGGTACAGGACATCAGGCAAAGAACAGAGGACATTAGGCACAGGTCATCAGGTACTGGCTCGGGGCATCAGGTACAGTTCTTCATGCACAAGTAATCAGGCACATGACATCAGGCAAAGGACATCAGGCAAAAGACATCAGGAACATGTCATGAGATACTGGGGTGGGACATCAGACACAGATCTTGAGGCACAGATCATCAGGCACATGACATCAGGTTCATTACATCAGGCACAGCACATCAGGCAAAGAACAGAGGACATTAGGCACAGGTCATCAGGTACTGGCACGGGACATCAGGTACAGTTCTTCATGCACAATAATCAGGCACATGACATCAGGCAAAGGACATCAGGCAAAAGACATCAGGAACATGTCATCAGGCACAGGTCTTCAGGCACAGAACATCTGGCACAAGACGTCGGACAATTCTTCAGGCACAGAACATCAGGCAAATAACATAGTCACAAGATATTAGGCACATCTCATCAGACACAGAACATCAGGCACAGGTTATCAGCAACAGGTCATCACAACAATCACAAGACATCAGGCACAGGTCTTCAGTAACAAGTCATCAGGAACAGACCATCAGGCACAGGAGATCATGCACAGGATATCAGGTACTGGCGTGGGACATCAGGCACAGGACATCATGCACAGGTCATCAGGTACTGGTACGGGACATCAAACACAGGACATCAGGGACAGTATATCAGGGTCAAGGCTTCAGGTACAGATCATCAGGCAAAGGACATAGTCACAGTAGATCAGGCACAGATCAACAGGTACAGGACATCAGGCACGGGACATCAAGCACAGGTCATCATGCACAGGACATCAGGCACAGGACATCAGGCATGGATCATCAGACACAGGACATCAGGCACAGGTTTTCAGGCACATGTCATCAGGTACAGGCAGGTACGGGAACAAAGACAAGGTTGGCAACACAAGACTCAGGATATGATGGACCCTGGATAAGAGGATCGGGATACTAATAGATAGCCATACGGGAGAGCAGGAAACCAAAACACACATGGATGGTCATGCAGAAGTGCAGAGGACCACACAACATGTGCATGCCCACAAGGACAAGTGGAGGTATTGTCATCAGTGTCCCTTCTGAGTTGAGGAGTGTGACATTGGCAATAGAGTGCCGGCGTATATAGCGATGCTGGCATTACAACTTCACTACCTGACAGAGAGTTTACAAGTACTCTAAAGATAATCTTCTGCTGATAAAACAGAAACTTTATCAAAACTACTGTTAGCAGCCCAGTAAGTGAAAGATTGCTAGAATCGGGGTGTCTGTCTCTTTGTCATGCTGCTCTCAGATTAAGTGGTAAATTCTTGATTTCAGATTCCCTTTAAAGCTGGTGTCACACTAAACGACAGCGACAACGACGTCGCTGTTACGTCACCATTTTCGGTGACGTAACAGCGACCTTGTAAGTCGCTGTTATGATCGCTGCTTAGCTGTCAAACACAGCAGAAGCAGCGATCATAACGTCGCTGTGCTACATGTGCAGAGAGCAGGGAGCCGCGCTTAGCGCTGGCTCCTTGCTCTCCTAGGTACAGTACACATCGGGTTAATTAACCCGATGTGTGCTGCAGCTACATGTCACAGTGCAGAGAGCAGGGAGCCGTGCGCACTGCTTAGCGCTGGCTCCTTGCTCTCCTTGCTACAGTATACATCGGGTTAATTACCCGATGCGTACTGCAGCCACATGTCACAGTGCAGGAGCCGGCGCTGGCAGCAAGAGCGGAGGCTGGTAACCAGCGTAAACATCGGGTAACCAGGGAAAGGTCTTCCCTTGGTTACCCGATGTTTACGCTGGTTACAGCTTACCGCAGCTGCCAGTGCCGGCTCCTGATCGCTTCATTTCGTCGCTCTCTCGCTGTCACACACAGCGATGTGTGTGTCACAGCGGGAGAGTGACGACCAAAAAATGAAGCTGGACATTCAGCAACGACCGGCGACCTCACAGCAGGGGCCAGGTCGTTGCTGGATGTCACACACAGCGACAGCGACGGGACGTCGCTGCAACGTCACAGAAAATGGTGACGTAGCAGCGACGTCGTTGTCGTCGTCGTTATGTGTGACACCAGCTTAAGGTTATGTACAGTAACATGGCTTTTATTCTGTTTTTCTGTAAAGATAATGTCTTTACTAAAGCCAGCTTTACATGTTACAATTTCGCATACGATATCGTATGCAATTTGCAATGCCCCCATCGTATGTGTGGCACGTTCAATTTGTTGAACGTGCCGCACAAACGATTAACCCCCGTCACACGTACTTACCCATCCATACGACCTCGATGTGGGCAGGGAATGTCCACTTCCTGGAGTGGGAGGAACGTTCGGCGTCACATCGATGTCACGCGGTGGCCGGCCAATAGAAGCGGAGGGGCGAAGATGGGCGGGACGTAAACATCCCGCCGACCTCTTTCCTTCCGCATTGCCGGCTGGAGCTGCGGGAGGCAGGTAAGATATGTTCAATGTTCCCGGGGTGTCACACACTGCGATGTGTGCTGCCTTGGGAACATTGAAAAATCCGACGTGCAATTCGTCAGGATTCAACGACGTGTATGCGATGAATGTTTTAACGTTCATCTTCAATGCCCTAGCTGATGGAAGGAGGTTTGCACTCAAAATCCCACGATACATGGCCCCATTCATTCTTTCATGTACACGGATCAGTCGTCCTGGTCCCTATGCAGAGAAACAGCCCCAAAGCATGATGTTGCCAGCCCCATTCTTCACAGTAGATATGATTTTTTTTGGATGTAACTCAGCATTCTGTCTCCTCCAAACACGATGAGTTGTGTTTCTACCAAACAGTTCTACTTTGGTTTCATCAAACCATATGACATTTTCCCAATACTCTTCTGGATAATCCAAATGCTCTTTAGCAAACTTCAGAAGGGCCCAGATATGTACTGGCTTAAACAGGGGAGCACATCTGGCACTGCAGGATCTGAGTTCCTGGCGGCGTAGTGTGTTACTGATGGTAGCCTTTGTTACGATGGTCCCAGTTATTTGCAGGTCATTCACTAGGTCCCCCCGTGTGGTTCTGGAATTTTTGATCGCTGTTCTTGTGATTATTTTGACCTCATTGGGTAAGATCTTGGGTGAAGCCCCAGATCGAGGGCGATTATCAGTGGTCTTGTATGTCTTCCATTTTCTTATTATTTCTCCCACAGTTGATTTCATCACACCAAGCTTCTTGCCTATTGCAGATTCAGTCTTCCCAGCCTGGTACAGGGCTACAATTTTGTTTCTGGTGTTTTTTGACAGCTCTTTGGTCTTCACCATAGTGGAGTTTGGAATGTGACTGTTTGAGGTTGTGGACAGGTGTCTTTTATACTGATACCAAGTTCAAAAAGGTGCCATTACTACAGGTAATGAGTGGAGGACAAAGAGTCTTTTAAAGAAGAAGTTACAGGTCTGTGAGAGCCAGAAATCGTGCATGTTTTTAGGTGACTAAATACTTATTTTCCACCACAATTTAAAAAAAACAAAAAAAACCTTGCCAAATCAGACAAGGTGATTTTCTGGATTTGTTTTCTCATATTGTCTCTCATAGTTGTGGTCTACCTATGATGTCAATTACAGGCCTCTCTCATCTTTTTAAGTGGGAGAACTTGCACAATTGGTAGCTGACTAAATACTTTTTTTTCCCCACTGTATTTGGCTATGGGTAAACAGATGGCACTCACTTCCTATAAATCCATACACTTTATTGTCATGCAATAAAAACTACTTATAAGAGTCAATGTTCGTTGGATGCCTGCAATGTTAGTTTCACGTACTGAGACCTTTATTCATGAAATAGCCGTATGTTGTATTTTAAATTAAAGAAAATGAAGTGGATGATTTTTACGGTACAAACGGTGAGTGCCACTTTTTTAAAATAATTCTTCCCTTTTATGCCCAGGAGAAAGGGATCCCTGTAAAAGTGATACATTGGTTTCATAGAAAGAAATAAGCCGCACCGATGTATCACCACTCATCACCGTGAAGTCATCATTCATCAGGTTTGGAATGTGCTGTTTATGTAAATTTAATTGAGACAGATACTGGTACTATTGTAATATGTTATAAGCTAGTATTTTTTCATATCTAATTTAGGTTTCTGAGTAGCAAACTTGACTTCTCTGCTAAAACAGTCAACCCTTTTGTGTGAGCATCTGCAGTAATTTGAAGTGGTGTAGCTGTAAGTCAATAGAACACTTCATGAAGAATTGATCTGCACAGATCACAGTTTAACACACTTGAATATGCTGCTGCGGACATATGAAATACAGACTAAAATACTGTAGCATAATGAATAGATATAAGCATTGCCCTCTGTAATATTACAGTGCAAACTGCTCAAACCTTTTCCAAGAGGTTAGACTTCAGAATAAGAATTATGGAAAGTTTGACATCTTTTCTAAGGATTAAACCAATGGATTTCAAGCTTTGGAATTGTTCATTTCAACCTATTGGTGTTTTATCACAATGGAAATTGTTTTATAGGAATAATAGTAAAGTGGCATTTCTCTTCATGTCTAGTAGCCTTATGTTTTTCATTTTTATCTGTCTGTTGGAAGTATGTTAATATTTAGTAAATTATTTTTTGTCTTTACATCTTCCATGCATGCTAGAATGCTAATTTGTTGGTATAAATGGAGATAAATTACAGTATCCACTTGTATTCAGATGACCTTTCAACTATCATCTATGAACTATTATTGCCACAAGTATGATGATTAAAAATGGGTACAAAATCTACAATTTATAAAAATGGTGGGCCAAATATTTGGAAAAAAACAAAAAAATAAAGCCATAAATTAAGGAACTAATGGTTAATAAATTTAAAACTGTAGTTTATTTAAGGATTCTGCTAGCTCCTGAATCCTGGTTCACGATCTCAAGATATGACTTACGCCTAAGACTTCAATCTCAAATTATTTGTTCTGACATTCATTTTACTACTAGTTCATCTTCATGAATTTATATTTCCACTTTCTTACACTTCATCTTTTGTTCTTTGCCATTGTTATTAACATTTTTTTGTTTATCAGAACCATTTCAAGCTTTAAAATTTTGCAATGCTGACTATATATATCATATTGAGACTAATATTTCAATTACCTTCAGAGAGTTAAAGTAGCCTCCTAACAGTTGAAGTTTTCTTTCTCAATCTTTCCATGGAACACATATCCACAACTCCAGAGTTCAGGGAAGTGTGCTTTACACCACTCCATCTGACGCTAGACATTGTGTTTGGTGATCTAAGACATGGACAACAATGCTATGAAGCTGCCAGGTACAGTTTTTGTGATTATGGTAATGCCAGTGCAGGTCTGAAATTTTTCAGTAATCTGAACATTGCCAACCGATGCATTTGCCCTCAACAGCATAGAGCAGAGTCTGGCTGGATAAGTGCAATGCCCTTGAGGCAACATGGCCACAGTGCAGGTTCTTGTTAAGGAGGTTAGCTTTAGGGGAAAAGACCCTGAAACAGGCTGTATGTAGGTGATTTTATGACATGACATGTATACCTGATCATGTTCAAAGGCTCATTAACCCCTTCACGACCATGGACGGATATATCCGTCATGGAGCGTGTCCCGTTAAGCCCCGCCCCCTGCCGCGGGCAGGCAGCGGCGGTCGGCACACATATCAGCTGTTTTCAACAGCTAACATGTGTGCCTGCTAGTGATTTGAAGTGAAGTGATTCCACCCGCGGCCATTAACCCCTTAAATCTTGCTGCCAAAGTCTGGCAGCAAGATCTAAATGCGCGCGGCCACGTATTTTACTTACCGCCGCCCCCACCGGAAGTCACGTGCACGTGACTATCGGTGGTTGCCATCGTAGCACAGGATCATGTGATGATGCCTGCAGCTATGATGTTTCATTTTCGTTTTCCCTCAGCACGGAGCAGAGGAAAAAAGAAAGTGACTGTATCTGCTGTTTACAGCTGTATAGCTGTGATCAGCAGATAGATAATAGCGATCGGATTGCTGATTGCTATAGCCCCCTAGGGGGACTAGTAAAATAAAAAAAAAAGTAAAAAAAAAAGTTTTCAAAAATAAAAACAAAAAACCTAAAAGTTCAAATCACCCCCTTTACCCCCATTGAAAATTAAAGGGTTAAAAAAGAAATAAATATACACATATTTGGTATCGCCGCGTTCAGAAATGCCCGATCTATCAAAATATAAAATCAATTAATCTGATTGGTAAACGGCGTAGTGGCAAAAGAATTCCAAACGCCAAAATTACGTTTTTTGGTCGCCGCAAGTTTTACGCAAAATGCAATAACAGGAGATCAAAACGTAGCATCTGCACAAAAATGGTACCATTAGAAACGTCAGCTCGAGACGCAAAAAATAAGCCATCACTGAGCCATAGATCCCAAAAAATAAGAACACTACGTGTTTCGGAAAATGGCGCAAAACGTGCGCTACTTTTATTGGACACACTTGTGAATTTTTTTTAACCCCTTAGATACAAGTAACCCTATACATTTTTGATGTCTACAAACTCGCACCGACGTCAGGCATCATACCCACACATCAGTTTTACCATATAGTGAACACCGTGAATAAAACATCCCAAAAACTATTGTGCCATCAAACTTTTTTTGCAATTTTTCCGCATTTGGAATTTTTTTTGCTGTTTTCCAGTACACCATATGGTAAAACTTATGGTTTCGTTTAAAAGTACAACTTGTCTTGCAAAAAACAAGCCCTCATATGGCAAGATTGACGGAAGAAAAAAAAGTTACGGCTCTCGGAAGAAGGGGAGCAAAAAACAAAAACGCAAAAACGGAAAGTGCCCCGGGGCTGAAGGGGTTAAAGGATTGGACTTTACCTTATAGGGTAATAGCTACTTCGGCAAGGTGGTTTCTATTGTTCTATTAGAGAGCTAATTTACATACTTTTCTCTCATGGAGCATTGCATGTAAGACATAATACCCAGATGGTCTTCATAAGGAGAACCAGTACTAATAATAGCACAGTGCCTCAAGGGCATTGAACTCAATCTATATGAATGGCCCCTAATTATTCCTCCACACTGTATGGATAACCCCAAGTATTTCCTTCACACTGTAATATGGCCTCCAGTATCCCCCCACACTATAATATGGCCTCTAGAATTTTCCCCACAATGTAATATGGCCTTCACTATTTTCCTCACACTGTACAGATGACACCCAGCATTTCATCCAACACTGTAATATGGCCATAAATATTTCCCTGACTCTGTAGTATGGCCCACATTATTTCCTCACATTATAATATGGCCCCCAGTATTTCCCCAACACTGTAATATGATTCCCAGTATTTCCCCCTACACTGTAATATGGCCTCCATTAATTCCCTCTCACTGTAATATGGCCTTTTGGGAATATTAGTCTGGTCCTCGTCATCATCTCCCCCCTTTTAGGACTGGATCCGATGGAGCTGCCACAACACGGACCTATACGACTGAATGGGTGAAATTATTCCATATTCTCTTTATTATTGTGGAATATGCACTCCCTGTGCCTCCATGTTATAGGAGGTGAATCTGTGTACGTTTATAAATAGTGGCATACTGGTCCCATTGCTGTTGTATTTTCTCCCCATTGGGGGAAAATTAGGGTGTATCCGGTTTGATCAAACATCATAGGGATCACCTTCACCTACTATGTCTAACACATGCAATTATTGATCAGTTTGTGCATCAGGGCACTATATCCTCATATATTGCATACTTGACATTATAGGTTTGATTTTAAATCCCCATTTGCACTTTTCATATTGCTATGTATTTTATGGGTTATAATAAAGGTTAAGTTTTAGTCAGCTCTGCTATATCCTTCCCGCAATATTTTCCTAACACTGTAATATGGACCCCAGTTTTTTCCCCAACAATGTAATATGTCCCCCTATATTTCCCCCACAATGTAATATGTCTCCCAGTATTTTTCCTACACTGTAATATTGTTCCCTGCATTTCTCATACACTACAATATGCCCCCAGTATTTGACCTACACGGTAATTTGGCTCCGATTTTTTCCCCACACTGTAATATGTCTCCCTGTACTTCCCCCACACTGTAATATGGCCCCAGCATTTCCCCCATTATTCCCCCCAAACTGTATCACAGCTTCCAGTATTCCCCCAATCTGTAATATTACCCAGAGTATTCCCCCCGCAAGCAAAAAAAATAAAAATAAAACTCCTATACTCACCCATGGATTCTGAGGAGTTTGCCAATAGAAAGGACTAAGGCGTGGGAGGACCAATCCTATGATGTCATTGCGCCTCAGCACGCAGGCTCCCAGCATGATGATATCATCACACCACTGAAGGCTCTCACCTCGTTTGTGAGTCACCCTACTGCTCTGTAGACTGCAGGCCTAAATCAATCTGCGATTTACAGAACAGAGAACGGTAGTGCAGGGAGATCATGTCTCGCTGCTCTACCGCATAGTTTAACTGTATCAGTGTTTTGAACATGCCAATGCAGTTTATAGTGCTGATAGCTTCGGGGGGGTGTCTGGAAACCCTTCGGTAAATGCACCTTCTGCCTACCCGATAGGTACGCTACTGTTTAGAACCAAAGAGGCCACATCTCATGTTGCCTACGATTTCTTTCCCATCTTGTCCCAAACTGTCTTGCAGTGTACTATGAGAAAGAAAATCCTGAAAGTACTTGGCTTACTTTGTGTGAAAGAATGATTTGATGATATGAAACAGTTGCAGAAAAAAGATTTATGTTTTGATTCTTACTACAGAAACTCCTCTCTGCTGTGCACCATATAACAGAGCTATATTTTATTGTATAAGTAAAATACAGCTTAATAATGGAAAATAAACCATTGCGCAATCTCCAGTAAAACCATCCATTATTTAAAAAGCTATTTTTACTACTTTTGTAATGTTTTATATTGAGCTTACATCCACTTCTAATTCAGTCAAAAAGCCCAAAAGCTGCCAAGACAGCTCAATCTGTTTTAAAGTGCAGCCATACTGTTCTGGCATAACCATTAGCTTCCTAAACTGTTAACATATGAAATATTGAGGTGGATGAGTGACAGGTAGGGCTGATTGAATCTGCCAAAATCCGGAAACGGCAGATCCCTGCAAAATTGAACAAAATATCCGGATCTGCTCCGGATTCTGGTGCCCATAAAAGTCTTTGAGGACCAGAATCCAGAGATTATTAAAAACGTTTGTGGAAGGGATACGGGGGTAGGAGTGCACGTGGTGTACTCACCCGAGGCTGTGTCATGGCAGCAAACTCCTTCCGGGTCACGCTTTTCCCTTTCGGAGCCGACATTTCAATATTCATTGTTTTGCCCGCCCACTAGCGCATGTAATTTGTTGCAGCTAGATGCACCCCCACCCTGAGTGTCAGCGTGTCAGCTGACTGTATCCAATCCAATCACATTCAGCAGGACAGCCGGTGGGCGCGGAAAGCAGTGTAAGTGCCTGTGGGTCAGTATGGTGAACGTGCATGTCTTTTAGAAACACATGCACATTCCTGTCAGAAGTGTGCGGCTGTCCGGTGTTGAGCTGTCAGACTCGTACAAGTCTGACATGGCATCAGCTGACACAGCCTGCGCTCTCTGAACATGAGCGTGCATGTACACAGAAACATATGTACGTTCCTTTCAGGGTGTGCGCCTGTGTCGGTGATGTGATGTCAGACTCGTACAGGTCTGACATGACATCAGCCGGCATGGCCAGCATAGCCTGCTATGCTCTGAGCATGAGTGTGCATGTACCTAGAAACACATGTACGCTCCTGTCAGAAGTGTGCGGCTGTGCCAGTGATGCGCTGTTAGACTTGTATATGTCTGACAAGACATAAACCGGCATGGCTGGCATGGCCTGCCGCGCTCTGAGCATGAGCTTGCATGTACACAGAAACACTTGCAAGCTCCTGTCAGAAGTGTGTATGGCTGTGATGGTGATGCATTGTCAGACTCGTACAAGTCTGACATGACATCAGCCGGCATGGGTCGCACTCTGAGCATGAGCATGCATGTACCTAGAAACACATGCACGCTCCTGTCAGAAGTGTGCGAGGCTGTGTCAGCGATGCAACGTTTTCTTTTTTTTTTTTTAATTATTATTGAAATAAATAACTAAAAAAAACCCGACGTGAGGTCCCCCCTAATTTTCATCCCCAGCCATGATAATACCGGCTGGGGGCTGGTATTCCAGCCCGCAGCCACCCGGTATTGCCGCATCTATTAGATGTGACAATCCTGGTGCAATACCGGCTCTTCTCAATTGCCCTGGAGTGGTGGCAATTGGGATAATAAGGGGTTAATAGTAGTGCACAGCTGCTACTCAACCCTAAGTTAGTAATGGCACATGCGTCTATGTGATACCTGCATCACACTAACCTGTGCATAACAGTAAATAAACACAGAGAAAAAAATCCTTTATTTGGAATAAAGTACAAAACACACACTCTCCTTCATCTCTTAATTAACCCACAACACCCTGCAGCTCTGGCGTAATGCACACAAGGTCCCATGCCGCTTCAGCCCTGCTACATAGCCAACGGCCATAGAACACGACCACTGGCTGTGCAGACAATTACAGCTGCGATGACTGCAGGCAGATACTGTCACAGGTTGGGGGGTCTGCCTACAACCAATCACAGACCAAAGGATGGCCGGTGGGCAGGGAAAACACGGAAAGATGTGTGTATACGATGCACAGTACAGGAAGTGAATGTGCAACCCGGAAGCAGTGTGCCACCATGACACCGAGTCTCGGTAAGTATGAAACGCAGTTTTATTTCGGTTTTTCTTTATTTTCAATTATTTTCCCCAGTGCCAGATCCGAATATCGGATACGGATCCGGCACCCGAAAATCCTTGAAACTGTGCGGATCCGGACTTTTACAGTTCAGTTCCCTCAACCCTAGTGACAGGTGTAAGCCTGGTACTCGCCTGGTACTTTTAGACAACTGCCACTACAGACAACTCACAACTTGGAGACCCAAGTTGCAGTCTCCACATTTCCAAACATTAGGGGCAGACACGAGTAAAGTGTCATCAATTGCCCCAGAGCACCCATAGTGTTAATGTGCAGCAGTTAGGCATGGGCCATTCACAAGACAGGGGGCCATTGTCACCAGACATTACCCCCAGTGGTGGAAGTGATCATGATGAGCCTCAGATACCTGAGGCCAGAGCCCAGCATTTACAGTTTTCAAATTAAGTTCAAATGAAGAGGTAGGTGGGTAAGTAACTAGTGTATTCCTGCTGTGCTTTTACTCCGTTAAAACAAAGGCTACATCAAACATGAGTGAGAAATGCCGAGGTCATGGTGGAAGGAGGAATAGGCATGGTGTTTTGATGTTGTATTGATGTTGCAGATATACCTGTTTATTAAACAGATGGGTCGTCAGACCAGGACTAGTGGTGACATTCAAGGATGGTTATCAGAGAATTACATTTCTGGTATATTTCTTTTGAACACTTAAGAAGCCACACTTCTAGAGAGAAGCACAGACCTCGGAAAATCACACATGAGTGGAAAGTACTGAGGTTGTGGTGGAAGGGGGAATAGGTGTTGATAAGTGTTGTTTTCTAGTTTTACATGGGGTAGGTGCTAATGTTACTGAATGCTCTAGTGAACAAACACTGGCTCATCCTTTCCAAAGACAACTGATGACTTATGTTACTTTTTTTAATTTTTATTTTTATTTATCAACCAAACTTCAGTCAGAAACAAAAACAACACACAGATTACATAACTGTGCACCCATAGTTCATGCCCCATACAGTTATAAGTCACAAAGTATGTATTCATTTCCAATACTCTACCCATAACAGAGATTAACCCAATGTTGTTAGCAACCACATGTGCTCCAGCAGCACGCAAATCACCCCATTCCAGTAGATTGAAAACTTCTGTTAATTAATGTGCTACTCAACTCCTTTTCTTTGGCAGACTCACAGCGGTACGATTTGTAGATGAGAGCCAGAAAAAGCATATGCTACAGGAGATGGCAAGCGCTGCATCAAGTGTCATCTCCTCCTCTTCCTCCACCTCAAAATCACACACAATACAGTCCCTAGGTGTGGCACCCAATTACCCTTATTTTCCACCGCGTCACAACTCTCCAACCGCCCAGCTGACTGTGGGGAACCACAAATGGGAAACTCTGCAGAGCTGTTCACACATTCTATTCTGTGGGCATCACAGACTCAAGAGGAGGAAAGCATTTGCACCAATGCCCAAAATCTACGTCAGTTGGATACGGGGCTGGACGAAGTAGGGTCCAAGCAGAATTAAAACCATTGTCACCAGACATTACCCTCAGTGGTGGAAGTGATCATGATGAGCCTCAGATACGTGAGGCGCACATGTACTATACTGTCTGGGCTGGAAGAGGAGGTGACTGTCTTGGCGAGGAGTAGGACAACAGAGAGGATGACGAGAAGGTTCTAGAACAAACAACCCCCTGCTACAACCTTCATTCACCAATTTTTTATTTATTTATTCATTTATTTTTTTTAAATGTTCTGACATAATCCATAGCGATGTCCCGCAAAGTTCCCCTTAAGCGAACCTGAAAGACTTAAAAAGAGAAAATTATTAATGAAATAAAGACAAAAGTCACCCTCAAGTCTTAAAATCCCCAAAGCTTGCAGGACAAATCTATCATTTCTCCACTGATTCTGCCTCCTCCACCTCCTCTAGGGCCTCCACCTGCACCTTAAACCTCTGCCTTAATATGACCCACATTCCAACACTACAGAGAGAATCCCCTGTACAGCACAGCCAGGGCTCACTGCAATCAGTCAGTGTTGCAATAAAAATGCATTGGAGAATGCAGTCACACAGCTGTAGAGATGTAGACAACTATCCAGGCTGACTTTGAGCAATGGCTGTCTCCACTGAACCTGGAGTCAGGGAATGCCATGTGCAATGATGGTACAAACCTGGTGGCAGCTCTACATCAGGGCAACCTCACACATGTGCCTTGCATGGCTTACGTCTTCAATCTGGTTGTACAGCAATTTCTAGGACATTATCCCAGCCTTGGATGCGCTGCTGCAGAAAGCACAGTCACTGTTGGCGCAATTTCACCATTCATACCCTGTGGCGCATTGACTTGCATCACTACAAAAGTCTTTTGACCTTCTAGTTTACCATTTGATATGCAATTTGCAGACATAGTGAAATTCCACTCTGCACATGTTGCCGCGAGTGTGTCAGCAGCAACAAGCCCTGGTGCAATATGTCATCATGCATAGACCTACAGTATATATAAACCCAGTATGTCATGATGTCTGGACCTATGCAGACAAGTCGTGGGGCAAGTCATGTTTGCAGAGTGGGCACAAATGAAGGACCTCAGCACCCTTTTGCACAGTTTTAAAATGGCTACTAAGATGGTAAGCGCTGATAATGCCACCATCAGCATAACAATTCCGGTCATGTAAGGTGTGGACTGTCATCGCACAGGCGCGCAGCATGGGAGAATGGAGTTCAGAGATTGAAGGGAGTTCACAAAGGTGCAAGAGCCAATGAACAAATGGTGGATGATAAGGAAGAAGAGGTGAGGGGTGCATTACAGTCAGGAGAAGAAGAAGATATTGATCCCCTCTTTATTATCTGTGGCTGGTGGGAGGGGACAGAGGAAGCAAGCTTGAGTGTTACCTCTCTAATAAACCACGATAGACTTGGACATGACGGAAGTGCCCTACACATGAGCGCCTTCTGGCTGCACTATCTGCAACATGAAGCTCTTATTGTTATGTTTAGAAATAGTGCACTGCAGACTACTGGCTTGCCACTCTATTAGATCCACCGTACAAGAGTAAATTTTGCTAGATGCTTCCCCCATGGAAAGAGATGCATGCATGCTGGAGTATTGAAACAAGCTTGTACACAATCTTAAGAGTGGTTTTCCTCAATGCAGCAATGAGTGTCCCTCACACTTCTAGACTTCGAACCCAAGGAACATCAAGTCGTCATCGCAGAAACAATAGTAGCAGCAATTTAACTGGCAAAAGCATTTTTGTGATTTGTAGCATATATTTTTTTAGACCATCCTGTGCACTAGCAGAACAGAGTACAAGTCTGACTCTTAGTGAACAACTAGAGAACATTGTGACTGAGTTTCTAGAGCTCAATATCATTGCCATCGACAAGGGGGTTTGGACCCTTTAGCATTATGGTGTTCAAAAATGGAAAAGTGGCCTAAGCTCACCAGTCATGCCTGGAAGTTTTGTCATGCGCGGTAGCCAGCATTCTCTCAGATCATGTCTTCAGTACTGCTCGTGGTGTCCTTATGGATAAGTGCATCCGGCTGTGCCCTGAAAGTGTAGACTGCTTAACTTTCATCAAGATGAACAAGTCATGGATCTCCAATGACTTTTCCACCCCAGTCGCAGACTGTGCTGACTGGATGATGGTGTAGTTTTCAGTGTGCTGCACTGATGTTGCATTATTGCAGTCTGTCTGTAACACCTTTGTCATGGCTTCTGTGGCTGTTGATGCTATTGCTGCTGTTACTAACAAGTGCCTTTGTGGCATAACAATGAAACGGTGTGTCCACCGCTGTTACTTTTAAAAATTGTTTTTTTAATATATGAAGCACGTAATATTCCTCCTGTTCCTCCTCCTCTTGCTTCCTGACTTGGTAAATTGAGATAGATAGATAGATAGACATAATGTTTCACTCCTCTGCATTTTGTAATCTTGCACCCTTTAGTGACTTCCATGTGGCATTAAAGGGTGTTTAGCCTTGTTTTAACCAAAAAATAAATAAATAATTTTAAAAAAAAATGAGTTTGGGAAATCTGGTACTGTACTGCAGATCTTGCAATCTCTATTTAGATGATGAAATGGCAATTTGGGGCAGGACCACAGATTTTGCAATATCTATTCAGATGATGAAATGCCAATTTTTACCTGCACCACAGATTTTGCAATCTCTATTTAGATGATGAAATAACAATTTAGCGCTGGACCACAGATTTTGAAAGCTTTATTTAAAAGATGAAATGCCATTTTTTTGCCTGGACCACAGATTTTGCACTCTTTATTTAAATGATGAAATAGCAGTTTTTGCCTGAATCCACTAGCTATCTCTATTTAGATGATGAAATAACAATTTGGGGCTGGCCCACATAATTTGCAGTCACTGGGGAAAAGCCGATTTGTGGCAAATAACTTTCCCTACACTGCACACCCCTGCATTTTTCTATTCTTCACTATCGCCCTCCTATCAACCTGAACTAGCTAAAATTAAACCCCCCTAGCCAAGCTATCTGTCTAGCAGCAGCAATCACAAAATGGTGCTGATGGAGCATGTACACTTTTTATATGAAGAGAGACATGTAACTTAGGCAGCCAATAACACAAGACCTTGTGTCTGAACATTTTGGATGTTTTCTGCAACCTGATTGGCTGCCAGAACATCCACACATAAAGTTAAGAAAAAATGAAACAGTCCGCCGCTCCTCTGATCTCTCCCCATCCCCTTCCCTCATGGAACATGTCTTCCTGCTCATCATATACCACCAATATTCTAGCTAAAGTGATAATAAGTTAAAAGAAAAGCATTATTGCAATCGCAAACAGTTACCAGACAAAACCAAATTTTTATAAAAGTGCCAAAGCTCGTTCCGAATTTGAGTTTGGTGAACCTTTTTCGAACAAGTTTGCTTATCTCTACTCCTTTATTAATGTGGGAAAAGTGCCTATCTAATAGTCATCTACAGTATATCAGCTGTATGCAAGCATGCAGGTATTCTAGTAAACTAGTACTCTAGCAGGATGCAGCTAAGCCCCCACTAAGTGGAGGCATCACAGGTGCAGGAGGAGCAAATCACAAACACACTTCCAAAAAAAATGGAGGGGGTGATTGCTAGATGATAAAACTGCACACTGATGACCTGCATAGAGCGCTGTTCACACATGCAGATGCACAGTCACAAGCCCGCAGCCTATTAGCTGATACCCATACTATTAGATAAGGCAGGCTGCCAAGCCGTAATCCATCTGGCCCTATCCTAATTTGCAAGGCCTAACAGAAAGGAGCCTGGCTATATTTCCTCTTTTTGTTGCTATTTTTATATTTAGTGTAGGGACTTACAAGCATGATGTTCCCATGACGAGGGTTGTAGGCTTCCATATTGTGGCCATAATACCAACTAAAACCTCATATTTTTTGTACAGGATGCAGCCAGGCCCCTTTCTGTTAGGCCTTGCATATTAGAGTTCCTGTCCCTGTATGGTTCACAGATGGATTACGGCTTGGCCGACCGCTTGATCTAATAGTATGGGCTTCACCTAATAGGCTGCGGGCTTGTGACTGTGCATCTGCATGTGTGAACAGCGCTCTATGCAAGCCATCAGTGTGCAGTTTTATCATCCAGCAATCACCCCCTCCATTTTTTTGGAAGTGTGTGTGTGATTTGCTCCTCCTGCACCTGTGATGCCTCCACTTAGTGGGGGCTTAGCTGCATCCTGCTAGAGTACTAGTTTTTGGCCTGGGCGATGTACAACTGCTGCCCTTCTTTGCTGTAAGTAAAGGTTAATTTTTGGAGGATATTTATTCCTCTTTTTGTTGCTTTCCTTACAAAAAGTAAAAATACCTTCTTTTTTTAAGTTCCCCCTTAAAAAATAATTATTATTGATGGGCCCTTGTGCGGCGGTGGACTACAAGTCATTTTTTTTTCCTGGAACCTTTTGACATGGATGTTTGGCACTTTGCCACTGGCACACTGGTGATAGCCAATGTTACAGTAAAACATTTTAAAAAAGGGAGGACTCACAGATATTGAATCACACACTATGACAATAGCATCACTTCTTACCTTGCCTTGAAGTTTATTTTAATTTATGTCAATGGTTTTCTTCACCAAAATATTCCATATAATATACACAAATGTACCTGTAGTAATAATTCTTGTCTTGCCTCATTTCTTTTTTTATTAAGCGGAATACATTCTATTAAGGCATTCTGAATTCATTTTCCATCATAGCAGGGAAATGATTGTAGAAAATGATTGCCTTGTGATAGTGCATAGGGCTTAACTCACTACAAGACTGACAAATAAATAATGGATTCATTTTCTCGTGTTACATATACATTAAGATCGTTCTACCCATAGCTGGGCAGTAAGGTTGACGACTTAGCTCTATTAATGCTCTTTTCATAGTGCAAGAAATGCACTTGATATTTTTGTACACGTTCAGTGAATGTTGCTTATTAATGCATCTTTGTCTAATGACTTAATCTTTAATGCTGAAATTGTTCTAGAATCTGGAAATATGTACCAGAGACCCAGACAATTTGTTAGGTTTTTGCTTCTGCTGTGACATGCTTTAATGTACTGAGTATAATTAATGCTGTTGTATGCCCGGCAATTGTAGTATTAGATGGTGCAGTCTGTTCTATTGCTGAGAAATAATGAGCTACAAAGTAATTTCACAAAAAAAAAAAAAAATCCCCATGTCAGTGCTGCCCACAATGCTGCTGGTTGCTCCTACTGTCCTATCTGTAGGTACAGTACAAAAAGTACAAGTGCTCCTTGTTGAAAATCGCAAACAACAGGACCCATGAAAACAATAACACCATGGCAGAAAATTGGGGGTCAAGATGGAAAATAACATTACATGTGGCTGACTAATCCATACCTGGTAGATTGGACCCCTAGAAAAAACATCTAAAGGCCCCGTTACATGCAGTGACATATCTAACGATATAACGCTGGGGTCACGGATTTCGTGATGCACATCCGGCATCGTTAGCGACATCGTTGCGTGTGACAGCAAGGAACAACCGTTAACGATGGAAAATACTCACCTTATCGTCCATCTTTGACACGTCGTTCCTTTTCAAAAAATCGTTGATTGTTGAGCACGCAGGTTGTTCGTCGTTCCCGAGAAAGCACACATCGCTATGTGTGACACCTCGGGATCGACGAAGTACAGCTTACCTGTGGCCGCCGACAATGAGGAAGGAAGGTGGTGGGCGGGATGTTACGTCCCGCTCATCTCCGCCCTTCCACTTCTATTGGTAGCGCCGCTGTGATGCCGCACAAACCGCCCCCTTAGAAAGGAGGCGGTTCGCTGGCAACAGCGACGTCGCTAGGCAGGTAAGTCCATGTGACAGCTCCTAACGATGTTGTGCGCCATGGGCAGCGATTTGCCCGTGACGCACAAACGACGGGGGCGGGTGCTTTCACCAGCGATATTGCTAGCGATATTGCTGCGTGTAACACCCTCTTAAGATTAGATTATGGTGTTGCAGAGGCAACTGGTAAACTGCTGCCAAACAATAAAAAATCCTGATAAAGATAGTAGGGAAAAATGTGGGGGATGCAGAACAACCCCACATGTTACACCACATGCCTGTTGCTTCCTCAAGGGTGAAGGATTTTTTGCCAATATTTTGCCATGCTGTTATTGTTTTCATGGGTCCTGTTGTTTGTGATTTTCTTTTTCCAACAGGCTTAAAAGAACCTTTCTTTATGTGTTGATGGTACTATATATTTTTGATAGTTGTTTGCTTATTGCAATATCATTTATCCTATTGTGAATTTAGTACATGTTGGGGGATGGTGTGATTCCATACAGGAACACACATACTGAAATTTTACCCTGCCAGGGTTTTTTAAGTGTTTTTATTAAATGTTTTTATATGTCCGTGTTGTTTTGAATTTGGTGTTCTTTAAATAAAGTATTTCATGATCTCATACATTTGTGGTGATTGCTATTGACGCACCCCAGGGCTTTGGGGTACTCGGTCCCGGGCTGTATATTACGGGGAATGTTCACTGGGTGTCCGTTGCCCGGTTCCGTGGACCCTGGGGGTCGCTTAAAAGGGGTTTTGTGCAAGGGAAGAATAAAAATAAAAATGGTTTTCATGACACCACTTGCGGTATACGGCTATATGGGGAAAGCTGCCGCTGCAAAGTCTTTCACTGCAGGGAATGGTGGTATTGGGTAGCTTGGATGTAATGGCTCTTCACAAGTAGTGCTTGGTCCCAGGGGAGGATGATGGCGGTTGTAGTATATTGGTGCAGACGAGTAAAAATAATTCAGACAACACAGGGGCTGCGGTTTAACTTGTGCTTTATTCACTGGTATGGAGTTGCTGCTACCTGATTTGTGCTGGTCTTTACCAATCCGGTATTCCCTTTGTTCCAGTGCGTGTGTAGTAAACTGGTGAGCTTTACTTCCATGCACCCTGTAGTAGTTGGTGGGTCCCCGTGGCTTGGAACGTTTTTGGGGTCCCCCTCTTGTTTTCTCCGTCCTGGCCCGAGGGAAGGCAGCTTGAACCTCTCTTGGGTCGGACTTCTGTTTCCATTACCAGGTTCCCTCTCTGCTGCTATGCCCCGAACACTAACCTCAGTAAGCTCCTTGATGGTCCCCTCACTGGGCAGATTGTTATCAGGTGATCCTGAAGCGTCTTCCTGAACTAGGGCTCTGTACCCCGTCGGTGCTCAGTCCTGTGAGTACTGGTATATACTCTCCCAGCAACTGTACTACTTTTTACTCAGTAGTCACTTTACACTTTCCTGTCAGCACGTCAACTTCTGACTAACTTTCTGTCTTTTCACTTTCTATCATTCTGACAAGATGTCCATCGTCCGCCCACTTCACTGACTAGCCCCTCTTCCTACAGGTTTCTAACTAGTGGATTGAATGCGTCCCATCCCAGCCAATAGGTGACCACCCGACACCTAGCCTGTCACCCAGTCTGGGGAAAAGGGCGTGGATTTGTGTGTACGTTGTGTTAGTTACCAGCACTGGTCTTCCAGGAATCCGTGGTTAGATGTAGTACCCTGTGACATCTGACACTCAGGGGCGCCACACTATACACACAACGTCTGAGAGCGATATGGGTCACATAAAATGGCACCACTTTTTTTGGGCAAACCAGAATTTTTTTTCAACACTTAGCTAAAAGTAAGCCTATACATGTTTAGTAGTTTCGAACTCATACCAACTGGAGTCATCACACTGATGCATCAGTTTTACCATATAGTGAACACAGTGAATAAAATACCCACAAAACAATTGTGCAATCACACTTTTTTTGCAATATTTACAAACTTGGAATTTTTTTGCCATTTTCCAGTACACTATATGGCAAAACTCATGGTTTAATTTAACAGTACAACTCGTCCTCCAAAATAATAAGTCCTCATATGGCTTGTTTTTTTGCAGGACGAGTTGTAAAAGTTACGGCTCTCGGAAGAAGGGGAGCAAAAAACAAAAACAGAAAATGACAAATTGCCTGGTCATGAAGGGGTTAAGGGCATAAAAATTCATATTTTTAATATTGCTAAAAACTTTCAAAACATTCTATGCATTTTTAACCCTCCGTCACATACAATAGGCCTGACAGGCACATCTCTTTTACTTTCATTTCTCCTTCCTCACCAGATTGTGAGGAAATCCCCTCCCTCCAGGTAGTCTCCTGTCTCTAGCAGCTCTGTGAAACCTCATACCACAGTTGGATTGCAGAGCTTCAGGAGGACAGATATAACTGCGCTAATCTCTCAGGCTCATTGTATGTGAACACGTCACACTCAATAAGGTTGGTATTTTATGTTTTTATTCATCACATGCTCTGCAAGTGTAATTTTTCTGGGGAAACTTTAGGATCTAATTCTGATTGAATATGTGTTTAATAGTACTTAAGGTACCTTAAAATTAAGTTTGTTTCCATAAATTTTCTTTGTAGAGTTTTTTGACAGAGTCGAACTGCGGACTATTTGGCGGGAGTTTTGAAATGTTTGTATTTCAGAGTTACTAGTTTTATGTTAAGTAAATGGGGGGTTTTTTGCACCTGATTTATGTGTAGTCTTTTATTACATCCCTATGAAGGTCACTGATCACTTTTAGAGCACTGAAATTGCAAACATTAGATACTATAGGTATTTTTCTAGCCTGCGCCTGACAGTCACATTGTATGTGAACTCATTAGAACCAATATTGTATGTGACGCAGGGTTAATATTTTCACAAATAAACACAACAAAGATCAAAATTTACCAGATTCTTGAAGTACAATATGGCATGAATAGGGCTGAGCGGATCTGAACTGTAAAAGTCCAGATGCACACGGTTTCAAAGATTTCCGGGTGCCGGATCCGGATCGCGCACCCGGAATTCCGAATCCGGATCCGGCACCCGGAAATCTTTGAAACTGGGGAAAATAATGGAAAAATAAAGAAAAACAGAAATAAAACAGCGTTTCATATTTACCGAGACTCGGTGTCATGGCGGCACACTGCTTCTCAATAGATGCGGCAATACCGGGCGGCTGCGAGCAGAGACTACCAGCCCCCTGCCAGCATTTTCATGGCTAGGGATGAAAATTAGGGGGGACCGCTTGTGCGTTTTTTTTTAAAATGATTTATTTAAATAATAAATAAAAAAAAACCCACACCACCGGCTCAGCTGCACACACTTCTGACAGGAGCGTGCATGTGTTTCTGTGTACATGCACGCTCATGTTCAGAGAGCGCAGGCTGTGCTGGCTGATGTGATGTCAGACTTGTACAAATCTCATAGCACATCACCGGCACAGCCGCACACTTCTGACAGAAGCATGCATGTGTTTCTAGGTACATGCATGCTCATGCTCATAGAGCGCAGGCTGTGCCCGCTGATGTCATGCCAGACTTGTACGAGTCTGACAGAGCATCACCGGCACAGTTGCACACTTCTGACAGGAAAGAGCAAGTGTTTCTGAAAGACATGCACGTTCACCATACTGACCCGCAGACACTTGCACTGCTTTCCACGCCCACCAGCCATTCTGCCGCCTGTGATTGGTTGCAGTCAGCTGACACACTGACACTCAGCGTGGGGGCGCATCTAACTGCAACCAATTACGTGCGCTGATAGGCGGGCAAAACAATGAATATTGAATTGTAGGCTCTGGAAGGGAAAAGCGTTACCTGGAAGGAGTTTGCTGCCATGACACAGCCTCGGGTGAGTACACTGTGCGCTCCTACCCTCGTATTCCTTCCACAAACATTTTTAATCTCGGGATTCTGGTCCCCATAGACATATATGGGCACTGGAATACGAAGCAGATCCAGATTTTTTTTTCAATCCGGCAGGCATCTGCCAGTCCCGGATTTTGGTGGATTAAATCAACTCTAGTCATGAAAAAACAATCTCAGTATTACTGGGCACCATTGAAGTGTTCCAGAGTTATAATCTGTCAAAGTTACACTGGTCAGAATTGAAAAAAAATAGCTTGGTCTTGCAGTGAAAACCATGCTTAGGGGTAAAAGGAGTAAAGCATGTAAAGAATAAATCATTGTATCTACTGTGAAACATTGAGGAGGCTAGGCTATGTTGTGGGGATGTTCTGCTGCATCTGGCAGAAATTGTCTTGAATCTGTGCAAAGTACAATTAACTGTTAAGTGTTATGGTCAAGAGACCGCTAACATTCCCATTGATATCCCATTCAAGGAAAAACGCCATCCCTTATCTAGATATAGTGGCAACCAAGGAACTAAGATCAACTGCCCCAAAAAATTCCAGGAGGAAAAATCTGGAAGACCCAGAAAAAAAGAACACAAGAGTGGATGGTAACTAACCTGCAGCAACCCCCTTACTATATATACACAACTAGAAATAGCGGTGGAGCGTGCCTACTCTACCTAGACGCCTCATCACTGCCTAAGAAACTAGCTAGCCTCAAAGATGAAGAAAGGAATCTTAACTTGCCTCAGAACAGCCCCAAAGGGATATTTAAAGCCCCCAACATATATTGACGATGATATAAGAAGGAAGCAATATACAGTTGGTTAGCAATAGACCTAAGCAAAGAGAGGCCCTGCTAACTGAGACACAAAAATATAGAATAGATAACTGGGTGCAGCCAGCAAAACCCAAATATATGCTAACTCCTGATGATCAAAATTCCCTTAGGACCACACGATCCTCCACCCATTACATCAGGGAACTCTTGTGCAAAGCACCAAACAGGATTAAGATCCAAGAGAGGTGTCCCAAAAATCGACTAGGAAGCAACTGCCATAGGCAGAAAAATATTCAATGTCCAACAGGACTAATAGTGAGCAGTAGATTGATGTAGTCTTATAAACTGTATACTAAGTACAACAAAAGTAAATATGCAAAAATGATGGAAAAAGATCTTCACTGGATTCTCAGCAATGTCCCTTTGTTAAAGCTAATCAGTGGGAACACAATGGATCACAAATGCATATTTGGCCGAAAAACACAGGACCATGCTCAAACAGAGATAAAAAAACTCCCTATGCGTTTTTTCACTGTGAATGAACAGTCTTCATGGCACTTCAAAACAAATTGATAAAGAATCAAAATAAACATTGTATCATAAGAAAGAAATGCATGAAAACTGATCAGTCACAGGCTAGAAAACAAAATACTTATTCAAGGCGCCAAAAGGCAAAATCAGGATGACTAGGAAAAAAGCCAAAAATTGAATCCACAGAAGGAGAAAAACTGTAGAAGACACACTGTAGAGCTCCACGAGAATAACACAAGGGGGAGCAAACTGTAGAAGTGTCCTGCCGGTCACAACCACACGGCTGACATAACAGGAGGACCTGGTGTTCAAAACATGCTCACTGGAGAAAAACTGACACAGAAAACAATATCACCGGCATCAGCTTGAGGCAGAATATTTTCCTTTATACACCAAGGGCTTGACATAATTGGCCCACTGAGATTAGAGCCAAGCCTCGCACCTCTCTCGCTGGCAAGCACAGAACCTGACACACTTCCAGCACTGGCCACTAGAGGGAACCCAGAAACATCCTCAGGAAGAATCTTAACCTCTTCACAATCAGCAGCAATGGCCAAACCAACAGAAACACCATCCATAACACTTAAGACTATCAAGGCATTTGCAGGTGAAATATGCTGCCTAGCGTCAAAAAACTTAGTCTGAGTTACAGGTCATGGGTCCTTCAACATGATAATGACTCAAAACACACAGCTAAAAACATCCAAGAATGACTAAGGGCAACGTATTGGACTATTCTGAAGTGGCCTTCTATGATCCATCTACATTTTTTTTTAACATCTGTGGAAAGAACTGAAATCTACAGTCTGGAGAAAACGCCTTCACACTTGAGACAACTGGAGTAGTTTGCTCATGAGGAGTTGGCCAACATACCTTTGGACAGGTGCAGATGTCTCATTGACAGTTACAGAAATTGTTTGTTTGCAGTGATTGCTTCTAAAGGTTGTGTAACAAGAATTTAAGCTAAGGGTACATTCATTTTTGTCCTGCCCATTTTCATTAGGTTATTCTTGTTTTGTTTTTTTTTTCCTTTTAAACCACAATTGAAAAGCAATGTCTTATTTTCAATAGTTGATATTCATTAAATTTAAATATAAAATTACTTTTGTCTCCAGTTATTCCAGTAAAAATTGTGGGTTCTTCTTACTTAAAGAGAAGGGTACCAACAATTTTCCATGTACAGTATAAATGTCCACGTTGATACTTATTACAATATGGTGATATTTATTCATCAATCTTTAGAATCAATTTGTAGTCATGGTATGGATATACTATATTGAATAGATTAGTGTTTATGATTTAAAAATTCTTTGGGACTTTCAGGCATTTGGCACTATCTACAACATGACTGCAAACTCTCATCCCTCAAGAGCAGCCTCGATGATTCACTGTTTATAGGATACAATTATAGACACAACACTTATGAACAAAGGATCTAGGCCCTTAATCATTTAATTTTATGTGCAGGTAGACAAAGCCATAAATGGCATAAGTATACTGTGTATATGTTGAACGTCTTAGGAGGTGCTGTGCATCTAAGGCTTTTGGTTCCAAAGGTGATTTTTTTCATGCATTTTTTTTTTTACTCAAAGGGGCATAAAGCATTGTATGGAATTTTGGTGGTATGACAATTATCTAATTTAAAGCAATATATAAGTATGAGGGTATATGACTGTCATGTTTATCCCTAGAATGCATACCTGGGGTCTCTTAGGTCTGCCAGGTTACTTGTTTTCTATTTTCTGCAAGATTACTTTAGTTAGAATTTTGAAACTCTAGGTATTCCTCATGTATATAGTTGTTGGTAATTTCCAGTTGTTAATATATTTTTATGTTATAGGCATTTTGGTAAAATAACTATTTTTTGGGACTACCCCATATTCACATACCTGGGGCCTTTTAGGCCTGTACTTGGTTTACATATGATCTTCAGTCTTTTTGACTGTACTGTTGCTGGGGAAGATTTTGACTTTATTACTCAGTCTTTATGACTCTGCTGTTGCTGGGAAGAGTGTGGATTCTGCCTGACTACATGGTCTTGTGATCTTGGGAGGGAGGCTTCCTCACAAAGTCATGCATCTCTGAGATCATCGCAGGTCATGAATACACCGGGACAGGAGGACAGACAACTTCCTGTTCGTTGCGTGCTACTTGCTGAAGAGACTTTGGAAGAAGGAGTCAGCTTTCTTGTTTCTGGAAAAATAAACTTTCTGAGCTTCAAAAATCCAGCGGCTTCTACTGCACCTAAAAGAAAGTGGTGAACTGCTGAAGGTAAGAGGAGGGGGGCTGCACTTTACCTTTAGCATACACACTAACAAAGAGTGCACAATCCTGATTGTAATCATTTTTTTTTTTTTTTTTATTTTAGTTTACTGACATCTAAGGTTACAATGGCACAGTCTACATCCAGGGGTTTAACTGTCCAAGAAATCAAGGCAATCATTTTTGATAGTGATGACGACAGTGAACTTGATTTGTCCGATGAAGAGTACATGCCACAAGCTAATGTCTCTACTTCATCGTCCAGTGATTCTTCAGATGATGAAGAAGTAGTGGATCCAGCAGAACGTACAAATACAACATCCAAAACTAATGTTTTTGGAACAGTACTGCTGGGGTTCTTGGACGCACCCCATCACATAATAATATGAGAGTTGCTGAAGGTGCTGTAGGAATTCCCCAATTCTTGTCCACAAGAGATGTTTTATGTAAACTTTTTTCAGATGATATTGCAAATGAGGTAGTTTTGTGTACTAAGTTAGAAGGAAAACATATCGCTTTAGGAAGAAAAACAACATGGAAAAATATAACAAAAGAGGAACTACTATATGGTTATATTGCCCTTACTCTTCTGGCAGGGTGTACAAAATCGTACGATGTTCCAATCAGAGAATTATTTCTGAACCCTTTTTCAGATCCACACTACAAAGCTACAATGTCAGTCATTAGATTTGAGAATATTCGGAGAAGCCTTCGTTTTGATGATAAGAGAACTTGTCTGGTGAGGTTGAAAACAGATAAATTAGCCCCTATTAGCTACATCTGGAATCTTTTCATCAAAAACTGTACAAAGCTTTACCATTCTAATGACAATGTGACAGGATGAGCAACTTCTTGCCTTTAGGGGACGTTGCAAAGTCATTCAGTATATGCCCAGTATACCTGCCAAGTACAGCATAAAAATTTTCTGGATGTGTGATTCTACAAGCTATTATGGCATGAATGGTCTGATTTATTGTGAATAAGAAGCTGATGCTCCAGTTCAGAAAGACCTATGTTCTGACATAGTAAAAACACTCGCAGTAGAAATATTCAATTCTGGAAAAAAATGTAACAATGGACAACTACTTTACCAATCTGGAACTGGGCAAATTTGTGCTTCAGTAAAAACTCACACTTGTTGGTACTATGAGGCAAAACCGCCGCGAAATTCCTCCAATCATGAAGCACAATACCAAGCGACCACTTTATGAGAGTGTCTTTGGTTTCTCCAATCAAGCGACAATGGTATCTTATAAAGCAAATAAAGAAAAATCCGTGATATTACTGAGTACAATGGATCATGATGGAAGTATTGACACTGATGACAGGAAACAGAAACCTGAAATCATACTGCATTATAATAAAACTAAAGGAGGTGTGGACAAGATGGATGAAATGATTGGAGAGTATTTGTGCAAGAGGCAGACAAAACGTTGGCCTGTAGTCATATTTTTTATAATATCCTTGATGTGTCAACCCTCAATAGCTATATTGTTTATAGTGAAACTCATCCAGAATTCCATGAAAACAGGAAGGACCAGAGATGTCTATTCTTGAAGGAACTTTGCTATGAATCTTTGATGCCTACCATGATGGAGCAAAGCAATATGAAATGCTTGCCAAGGCAAATTACGGAAGCTATAATCCAAGGTGGTATACATTTTCAGGAACATCCAGAGCCAAGTGAAAAACAAAGAAAGCGCTGTTATATTTGTCCAGCAAAGAAGGAAAGGAAATCTGAGCATTTCTGTACTACTTGTGGACAAAATGTCTGCAAGGAACATTCTTCTGAAAAAACAATGTGTGACAATTGTTGGGGTAATCAGTAAAGTTGAAAAGGAAAGTTTTTGAAAAGAAATATTCCTGCACCATGTTTACTACAACTTTTATATGAAAAACTTTAAGACAAAAAAATCGTGTATGTGTGTATATATATATATATATATATATATAGATATATATATATATATATCTATATATATATATATATATATATATATATATATATATATATATATATAAAAGAATTATATGGAATGCATATATTGGGCGTTTTAAGCCGGTATAATTACCTTTTTTTGTGTTATGCACATAATTATAATGTTTTGAAATATTCACATCTCAAATACACTTTGAAAAGTATTTCTATTTGAGTTAGTCCATGTTATTTGCACACAGGCCTAAAAGGCCCCATGTATGTTAAAGTGTAGATTTCTATGCTTGCGCTTCTAGGGTTAAAAGGTGTGCACATCATCCATGTCTAAATCCTCTACTATGACTTCTATTGCTAGGCTTTCCGTACTGATATTGCTGATTGCATTTGGGGGATGCAGACATTTTTGATTAGTATGACTGGGACTTGTAGTTCCACCCAGACAGGGTATCTATGTTTTCCTACTGGGCGCTGTTTGTCTCGTATAATAAGCTCTTTGCTGTGAGTTATGAGTGGGCCACCCCCTATTTAAATTCTCAGCAGTGAAGATGGTCAAATTTATTCTAGTGCCATTGAATTCTACTCAAATATGTACTTTTTGTAATTCACATTGTGCAACTTGGACAATATGATGGTTAGTAGTGATGAGCGAGCATGCTTGTAACTACTCGGTACTCGCACGAGTATCGCTGTACTCGGGCTGCTCGGCGGGGACCGAGTAATCTCGCGATACTCGTGCTGTACTCGTGGTCTTCATTTCTGCATGTTGGCGCTCTTTTGAGAGCCAGCCCTCATGCAGGGATTGGCTGGCAGACCACTGCAATGCCACAGCCCTGTTAGTTGTGGAATTGCAGTGATTGGCCGGCCTGCACAGCGTGACCGAGCCTTTATACCGGCCGGCGCGCTGTGCTCTGCTCACAGCTATCCAGACAGTCAGTGCAGGGAGAGTGTCGCTGATTCAGGGAAAGCTTTGCGGCCCTTTATAGCTTTTTCAGTTGCAGGGCTGCAAACAGTGTGACCAAAAGTCCTTCTCAGGACTATTCTAGTTGTATACAGGCAGGCAGGGTATAGCCAGGTCGGAGTACAGTAGCAGAGTCCTTCTCAGGACTATTGTTGCTATGTACAGGCAGGGTATAGCCAGGTCTGAATACAGGCTAGTGACCAGAAGAGTCCTTGTCAGGACTATTGTACCAGTATACAGGCAGGCAGGCAGGCAGGGTAGTGGTGACCGTATACCAGCCTTCATCATATCTGGGGCTGGTGTACACAGTGTAAAACAGTCCAGATAGTGTCTGACTTGTCTGTAATTGTCGCTCCCCAAAAAAACCTGTTAGGTTCTTATTGCGTCCGTGCTTGGTTTTTAAAACCGCACGTGTGTGCCTGTTGGTGGCAGCGTACAGGTGCACTTGTGTGCAATTTCCACAAACTTTGATATAACGCACAAGTAGTGAATATACACGTCAGCAGTGCACAGCATTGCAAAATGCGCAAGGGCATTGGCAAGGAACAAGGAAGTGGACGTGATGGTGGTGCAGGCAGAGGCCGAGGTCGTGGGCAAGCTCTAATTTCGCCACAACAAAGGGCCACATCTAGTCGCTCGCACGTCCTGTCCCAAATTCTTGGGGACCGCAGCAGTACACCGCTCTTGAACCAAGACCAGTGTCAACAGGTTGTTAGTTGGATAGCAGATAATGCTTCCAGTCAGATTGGCACCACCACAAACACTCTGTCTTCCACACGGTCAAGTGTCAGTAGCCGTGATACTGCACCGCACATTTCTGAACCTGATCCTCCTTCCTACCACCAGGCTGAGTACACGTCCTCCTCGGACATTAATGATCCCACACTTGGACACTCGGAAGAGCTGTTCACGTTTCCATTCACACATTCTGGCCTCTCGCCAGCTCATATTGAAGTGGGTCATGAGGAGATCGTCTGTACAGATGGCCAAATATTTGAGCAGCCACGTTCTCACGAAGTTGGCAACGTGTCTCAACAAGTGGTGGACGATGATGAGACACAATTGTCAGGAAGTCAGGAGGAGGAGCAGGGTGCGGAAGAGGAAGACGACGTGGTGGATGATCCAGTAACTGACCCAACCTGGCAGGAGGATATGCAGAGCGAGGACAGCAGTGCACAGGGGGAGGGAGGCGTAGCATCACAACAGGCAGTAAGAAGCAGGGTGGTGGCCCCAGGCAGAAGTCAGGCAACCGTTCCCCGGAACAACACGACGACACAAGGTGCCTGTACAAATGTTAGGTCTTCCCGAGTCTGGCAGTTTTTTAAGTTGGATCCAGATGATTCAAAAAAGGCCATTTGCAACACCTGCCGTGCCAGCATCAGCAGGGGTACCAAAACTAGCAGCCTGACCACCACCAGCATGATCAGGCACATGTCAGCCAAGCACCCGACTTTGTGGGAAGTACAACAGAGTCGAGGAGCAGTGCTTGCTGATGTCACTGCTACGTCTTCGCTGGTTGTGCATGCGAGCCAATCCCCTGTCCATGCTGCCTGCGAACAAGCCTCCTCCACTCCTGCACCTGCAGTTGCCTACGCAGAAAGAACACCATCATCAAGCACGTCCTTGTCCCAGCGCAGCGTTCAGTTATCCATTCAGCAAACCTTTGAACGCAGGTGCAAATACACTGCCAACACCCCACATGCCACAGTTCTAAATGCTAACATTTCGCGACTGCTTGCGCTGGAAATGTTGCCTTTTAGGCTGGTGGAGACAGAAGCATTCCGTGACCTGATGGCGGCAGCTGTCCCACGTTACTCGGTCCCCAGCCGCCACTATTTCTCCCGGTGTGCCGTCCCCGCGTTGCATAACCACGTGTCACAAAACATCACACGTGCCCTGAACAACGCTGTTTCACCCAAGGTCCACCTAACAACAGACACGTGGACAAGTGCTTGTGGGCAAGGCCGCTACATCTCGTTGACGGCACACTGGGTTAATATTGTGGAAGCTGGGACCCAGTCTGAGCGAGGGACGGAACACGTCCTTCCCACACCAAGGTTTGCAGGCCCTACCTCAGTCAGTGTTTCACCCACACTCTACAGCTCCGGAATGTCATGCTCTTCAGCCTCCTCCTCCTGCGCATCCTCATCCACTGTACCCTCCACACCAGTCACAAGCTGGAAGCACTGCAGCACTGCCTCGGCGAAGCGGCAACAGGCTGTGCTGAAGCTAATCTGCATAGGTGACAAACCCCACAATGCAGAAGAGCTGTGGACAGCTCTGAAACAGCAGGCAGATCACTGGCTCACACCTCTGAACCTAAAGCCAGGAAAGGTCGTGTGTGACAATGGCCGGAACCTGGTGGCGGCTTTGAGGCGAGGCCAGCTGACACATGTTCCATGCGTGGCCCATGTGCTCAACCTCGTGGTTCAGCGGTTTCTAAAGTCATACCCAGAGCTGTCTGATCTGCTGGTAAAAGTTCGCCGCCTGTCTGCACATTTTCGAAAGTCACCTACTGCTTCAGCCGGCCTTGCCGGCTTTCAGCGCAGTTTGCATCTTCCGGCTCACAGACTGGTGTGTGATGTCCCCACGTGTTGGAATTCAACTCTGCACATGTTGGTCAGGATATGTGAGCAGAAGAGGGCAGTTGTTGAGTACCTGCATCACCTAAGCCGTCGGGAAATGGGTCAAACTCCACACATAACACCTGAGGAGTGGAGATGGATGTCAGACCTATGTACCATCCTCCAAAACTTTGAGGACTCCACCAAGATGGTGAGTGGTGATGACGCCATTATTAGCGTCACCATACCGCTACTCTGCCTTCTAAAACGGTCTCTGCTGAAAAACAAACATGATGCATTGCAGGCGGAGCGCGATGAGTTGCAGCAAGAAACAGTAGTGGGTGTGGGTGATGATAACACACAGCCCAGCCTCGTCTCATCACAACGTGCAGTGGAGGACTATGACGAGGAGGAGGATGAAGACATGGAGCAACTCTCCGGCCAAATTGAGGATATGACATGCACACCAGTCATATCCTCGGTTCAGCGTGGCTGGCCAGAGGACAGGGTAGATGAGGAGGAGGAGGACAGCATGTTCAGTCATCTTGTTGGTCAGGCTACTGAAGTCCTGGCTGTTAAGAGTCTGGCGCACATGGCTGACTTTATGGTAAGCTGCCTGTCTCGTGACCCTCGCGTTAAGAACATCTTGGCCGACAATCATTACTGGTTGGTAACACTGTTAGACCCACGCTACAAGGAGAACTTTTTGTCTCTTATTCCTGTGGAGGAGAGGTCAACCAAAATGCAGCAGTTCCGGAAGGCCATAGTCACGGAAGTAGGCAAAGCATTCCCCTCACAAAACGCTAGCGGCATAGGTCATGAATCAGTGGACAACCGAGGCGTACAGCCGAGAGAGGCACAAGTCCAATCCGCCAGAGGTAGGGGAACAGTCTTTAAGATGTGGGACAGTTTTCTCAGCCCCTCACGTACCACAGCCCCTGAGGTGCGGGGTAGTGCCACAAGAAATCCTAAGTTTGCCCAGATGCTGAAGGAGTACCTTGCAGATCGAACAACTGTACTCCGACATTCCTCTGTGCCTTACAATTATTGGGTATCCAAGCTGGACACGTGGCATGAATTGGCTCTCTACGCCTTGGAAGTCCTGGCCTGCCCTGCTGCTAGCGTTTTGTCAGAGCGTGTTTTTAGTGCCGCAGGTGGAATCATTACAGATAAACGCACCCGCCTGTCAACTGAAAATGCTGACAGGCTGACGCTGATCAAGATGAACAAGGGTTGGATTGGGCCAGACTTCACCACACCACCAGCAAATGAGAGCGGAATTTAAAGTTTGCCATGTACCTCCACTCACCCATGGGTACACACTTCTGGACTTTGGCTAATCGCTGGACTGCTCCTCCTTCTCCTCATGCGCCACCATGATGATGACCGTTACAAATTGCAATACTTAGGCCTTTGTTTCAGGTATACCCCCAGTGGTAAATTTTTTCGCCCATTCTTTGCAGAATGGACATTACAACGACAGGAGACCCGCTCCTTTGCAATGGGAACAATGTTTTGAGGCCCTCATGCACGTCTCTACCTAGGGACAACGTGGAGCCTCCCAATTTTTGGCTGCCCTGCCTAAGGGCTATACTAGAATACACCCACTTCCTGACAATGGACACTTAAAGTTTTGAGGCCCTCATGCACGTCTCTACCCAGGGACAACGTGGAGCCTCCCAATTTTTGGCTGCCCTGCCTAAGGGCTATACTATAATACACCCACTTCCTGACAATGGACACTTAATGTTTTGAGGCCCTCATGCACGTCTCTACCCAGGGACAACGTGGAGCCTCCCAATTTTTGGCTGCCCTGCCTAAGGGCTATACTATAATACACCCACTTCCTGACAATGGACACTTAATGTTTTGAGGCCCTCATGCACGTCTCTACCCAGGGACAACGTGGAGCCTCCCAATTTTTGGCTGCCCTGCCTAAGGGCTATACTATAATACACCCACTTCCTGACAATGGACACTTAATGTTTTGAGGCCCTCATGCACGTCTCTACCCAGGGACAACGTGGAGCCTCCCAATTTTTGGCTGCCCTGCCTAAGGGCTATACTACAATAGACCCACTTCCTTCCAATGGGCACTTCAGGTTTACAGGCCCTCATGCACGTCTCTATCCAGGGACAACGTGGAGCCTCCCAATTTTTGGCTGCCCTGCCTAAGGGCTATACTACAATAGACCCACTTCCTTACAATGGGCACTTCAGGTTTACAGGCCATCATGCACGTCTCTATCCAGGGACAATGTGGAGCCTCCCAATTTTTGGCTGCCCTGCCTAAGGCCTATACTATAATACACCCACTTCCTGACAATGGACACTTAATGTTTTGAGGCCCTCATGCACGTCTCTACCCAGGGACAACGTGGAGCCTCCCAATTTTTGGCTGCCCTGCCTAAGGGCTATACTATAATACACCCACTTCCTGACAATGGACACTTAATGTTTTGAGGCCCTCATGCACGTCTCTACCCAGGGACAACGTGGAGCCTCCCAATTTTTGGCTGCCCTGCCTAAGGGCTATACTACAATAGACCCACTTCCTTCCAATGGGCACTTCAGGTTTACAGGCCCTCATGCACGTCTCTATCCAGGGACAACGTGGAGCCTCCCAATTTTTGGCTGCCCTGCCTAAGGGCTATACTACAATAGACCCACTTCCTTACAATGGGCACTTCAGGTTTACAGGCCATCATGCACGTCTCTATCCAGGGACAATGTGGAGCCTCCCAATTTTTGGCTGCCCTGCCTAAGGGCTATACTACAATAGACCCACTTCCTTACAATGGGCACTTCAGGTTTACAGGCCCTCATGCACGTCTGTATGCAGGGGCATTGGTGAACCTCACAATTTTGGACTGCCTTGGCAAAGGAAAATACTACAAAGACTCACTTCCTCAAAATGGGCACATTAGACTCAAGAGGCCTTCATGTACGTCTCTTCTCAGGGACATCGGAGTGCCACACAATGTTTTCACGTAAAATCTTTCATGTATTAATCTCAAAAAGTAACATACACCAGCTCTATCTCACTATTGGGTATGTGCCCTTAACATTTCCGCCATGAAAAATCATTTTGGGGTCATTTTGGAAGGTTTTCTGGTGAGTCCGTAAAAATGGCGTAAAACGCGGACAAAATTGTTCACAGCTGTGACTTTTCAGTGATAAATTCTTCAAGGGGTCTTCCCCATGCTGTTGCCATGTCATTTGAGCACTCTTCTGAGACTTTTGTGACATTTTTAGGGTTTCTCCATGCTGCCGGGGGGTCATTTCACAAAAATACTCGGGTCTCCCATAGGATAACATTGGGCTCGTTGCTCGGGCCGAGTACACGAGTATCTTGGGAGGCTCGGCCCGAGCTTCGAGCACCCGAGCTTTTTAGTACTCGCTCATCACTAATGGTTAGTTGTATCCACCCTCTTTAAGAACAGTAGAGGGACGGCAAAAGGTTGTAAAGAAAAAAAAATTACCTCACTGCTCACCTATCAACTGCCCCCTACTCTAGGATCCCTGTTTGTTTTTTTGTGCCTACAACCCTCTTCATCTTTGGCCCGGTCTATATTCTAGGCCAAGAATTCCAGTCATGAACATAGGAGGTGGTCAGATTCCTGCCCTTGAAAACACAAGCATATTAATGTATATATACACTGCTCAAAAAATTAAGGGTAACACTCAAATAACACATCCTAGATCTGAATGATTGAATGAAATATTCTTATTGAATACTTTGCTCTGTACAAAGTTGAATGTGCTGACAACAAAATCACACAAAAATCATCAATGGAACTCAAATGTTTTGACCAATGGAGGCCTGGATTTGAAGACAGACACAAAATGAAAGTAGAACCAAGTCAAAATGAAAATCAAAACAAGACAAAATAAGACAAAATGAAAGTGGAAACAAGTCAAAATGAGGGTCAGTATTGTGTGTGGCCTCCATGTGCCTGTATGACCTCCCTACAATGCCTAGGCATTCTCCTGATGAGGTTGAGGATGGTCTCCTGAGGGATCTCCACCCAGAACTGGACTAAAGCATTTGCCAACTCCTGGACAGTCTGTGGTGCAATGTGACGTTGGTAGATGGAGCGACACATGATGTCACAGATTTGCTCCATCGGATTTAGGTCTGGGGAATGGGTGGTCCAGTCCATAGCTTCAATGCCTTCATCTTGCAGTAACTGCTGACACACTACAGCCACATGAGGTCTGACATTGTCCTGCATTACAAGGAACTCAGGGCCATGTGCACCAGCATATGGTCTCACAAGGTGTCTTAGGATCTCAGCTCGGTACCTAATGGCAGTGAGGCTACCTCTGGCAAGAACATGGAGGGCTGTGCGGCCCTCCAAAGAAATGCCACCCCACACCATTAATGGCCCACTGCCAAACAGGTCATGCTGAAGGATGTTGCAGGCAGCAGATCGCTCTCCGCAGTGTCTCCAGACTCTGTCACGTCTGTCACATGTTCTCTGTGTGAACCTGCTTTCATCTGGGAAGAGCACAGGGCGCCAGTGGTGAATTTGCCAATCCTGGTGTTCTATGGCAAATGCCAAGCGTCCTGCACAGTTTTGGGCAGTGAGCACAACCCCCATCTGTGGAAGTCAGACCCTCATGTCATCCTCATGGAGTCAGTTTTTTACTGTTTGTGCAGACACATGCACATTTGTGGCCTGCTGGAGGTCATTTTGCAGGGCTCTGTATAGAAGTTGATAGGAGCGCACTAACATTCTAGAGAGATTAAGGGATGATAACAAAGGGGTGCTATCTGGTGCGGTAGAGTGGGTTCATGCAACAAGAGAGAAAAAGCAACCGCACATGGATCAGATGCACACCAAAAGTATAATATATATATTATACTTTTGGTGTGCATCTGATCCATGTGCGGTTGCTTTTTCTTTCTTATTTTGCAGGGCTCTGGCACTGCTCCTCCTGTTCCTCCTTGCACAAAGGCGGAGGTAGCGGTCCACCTGCTGGGTTGTTGCCCTCAAATGGACCCCTCCATGTCTCCTGGTGTACTGGTCTGTCTCCTGGAAGTGCCTCCATCCTCTAGACACTACGCTGACAGACACAGCAAACCTTCTTGCCACAGCTCGCATTGATGTGCCATCCTGGATGAGCTGCACTACCTGTGCCACTTGTGTGGGTTGTAGAGTCCGTCTCATGCTACCACGAGTGTGAGAGCACAACCAACATTCAAAAGTGACCAAAACATCAGCCAGAAAACATTGGTACTGAGATGTGGTCTGTGGTCCCCACCTGCAGAAACACCTTTATTGCGTGTGTCTTCATAATTGCCAATAATTTCCAGTTGATGTCTTTTCCATTTACACAACAGCATGTGAAATTAGCTGTCAATCAGTGTTGCTTCCTAAGTGGATAGTTTCACAGAAGTTTGATTAACTTGGAGTTACATTTAGTTGGTTAATAGTTCCCTTTAATTTTTTGAGCAGTGTATATTGTATAAAATGCTAAGAATATAAATAATTGGACGTTGTAAGATAGGACTTGCCCTATCCTATTTGACTGCAGGGCAAGGAAGTAGTTAAGGTGTGGGATAATCTCACAGGGGGAGGAGCCAGGCCCTAAGAGAACAGGACCGCCTCTTTCTTAGAGATACATAGCGTTTGACTAGAGTTTATTTTGGATGTGCAAGTCATTGATTACCAAATTCTGCAGTTAGTGGGTAATTTCATTTACTCTGAAGTGGTAGAATGACTGTAAGGTAGCGTGAAGTCCTCCAAAAGTCTGGAACTTTAAACAAGAGAGCCTAGGGCTAAAAATGGACAAATGGCCACAATACTAGAAAGCAAGCTAGTATTACAGGGGTAAGGAGAGGTATTAGCAGGGTAAGCACTAACTCTGATGAGGCAGGGATCCACCTTTTTCAGCAGCGACTGCAAGCAGGAAATTCTTTGCCAAGACTATAGCTATCCCTTTACCCCCCTCTTGTCTTAAGAAGATAGGGCTTCCAGAGGAAGTGAGTGTGGCCTTCAGAGTTCCTCTGGAGAAAAGGGAAACGAAGATAGACCATTAGGTAGCAAACAAAACTTAAGAGACTTTATTACTGAGTATGGAAAGTTGTATGAAGAAAATGTACATAAGATTTGTGCCCACAACCTCATGCTAAAAGTTGAATATGTTGATACAAAAGACTTATTATAAAAGAATTGTTCACCTCCATGTTTACCTTCACTGCTTATGGGACCTGGTTTGCATGTGACATTGGCAATATGCAACTACTACAAGGGTAAGATCTGCACCGGTAAAAAACCTCCCACCCATCCAGGACCACCACTCCATCATACACAACATATCCTATCTGCCAACTCACTTCCCCAGCCAACAGCCATTCCATGGATGTAACCCAGTGGGCTATACATAAGTCTAAATTCCAATATAGGGTTTAAAGCATGTCAGATGAAGCGCTGCCAAGGGCTGCCAAGGGCTGCCAAGCTACCACAAACAGCGCTCCATTACTTAGTGTAAAACATGTAGCAATAAAATATCCCAGCTCAGGATAGATAATAGAATAATTTAAGCAGTACTAAGTTCATTTTAGCTGATCAGTAGGTAGAATTTTGTTGTATTTCATCGCAAACTACTTTTCCTTCTTGAGTTATATATAACTGTTTAACTATAATCTTTTTTATTTTTTTAAAATAAACGCTTTTGAGCATATCTGAATTCTTTGATCTAAATATAGACAAGCAAGGTCAGTATATGTGTATAAAACTTTGCATTTTCTGTTGTTTTTTTTTGCATAAAAATGTTTCAAAGACTTTAAGGGCCTTTTAGCTGTTAATACTTATCCTGGATGGAAAATAGTTTTAGTTTGACCGTGTAACCATTCTGTAAAACCAAATGGGAATAATACTGTAGGGTTAGTACTTTATAATGGCGCAAAAAATATATGATTTTGTTGAAAGAACCTTGAAGCTAAATTAAAAGAAAAATTCATACATTGCTTTAAAAAGTCACAGAGCGCATACTATCAAAACTACCTTTTAAAGTTCACGAGAATCAATCTAAACCTCATACAAAAAGTAAACCAGAACACATATGACCTCAATGTATAACTACTAAATAGCCTTTGCCTTGCCTTGAGCATATCAGTTTTAAAATATGACAGGAACAAGAATGATATTCTGTAATGGCAGATGAAACATAAATAAGGTCACTTCACTCCTTGCACCATACTGGTTGGCTATGATATTATTGTATCACTAGTTATAACTGTCTTTATGAGGTGGTATGCTTTATTATTATAATATAATATTATAATATCTGTTGCCCAGTATGTCTCTTGGGAAATATACGCTGTTATAATATGTTAATAAACCCAATAGAAATTAATGTATACAAAACTTATAGAGTGTAAATGATATATGGTACATAGGAAATATATCAGAATTCAAAGAAAAATTATACCACTAAAAACATTATTTATTAGATATAAAGTACATTAACTACTTATTGTCCAAAGATATCACCATGTCATTGACCCTATATATAATTGAGGCATACATTGTATTAATGGGTTGTACTGATGCTTACGCTGACAAGCAAAAAGGTAACAATGTTTTGAATTCTTTACTTTCAGGCTCCATATCTCACCTTCCACTACAGCTTCCTATGTGAGACTACCTTCATTTTACAAACAATAACTTTGGTTATGTACCGCCCTGTGCTCGGCAGCCGAGCCGCTCGGATCCAGACCTTCAGTGGGTGGCTCGAGGGTCTCCGGACCCGGGGGTCCTGCGGTCACGTCAAACAAAAAGGGGTTTGCGGTTTGGGGACGTAGGCATACGGTCGGAGCTGTGTTAAGTTCATGACGCCACCCACGGGATGTGGTGAAGGTGGACACCACCGCTGCAGTTACGGGGCACCCGGGGGAGATGTTGCGCAGCAAGTCATTAACCCCTCCATGGGCAGGGATGGTGGCACCGAGACCCGTTGGGAGTGTTTGGTGTTGCAGGGAGATGGGCGGCCAGAGGGCACTGATGTACTCACTATTAGTAAACACACGAGTCTCTGGTAAACCAAGGTGATGGTGGTCGGTGCCCGCAGCCAGCTGCAGTCTGGTCCCCCACCCGGTTGGTGGTCTCTGTCTTTCTCCCGCACCTGTGTTGGATGGTGGACTGCCTGTGCTTGCAACTTCAGGAGTCCGCTCCCAGCTTGTGGTTGCCTGAGTTGCCCTTCTGCCCACAGACGCTGGCCCATGGGATCTCTGTGCCGTGGCAGTGGCTTTCTATCCCCCTCTATGGGCTGTTGCCTTCAGTCAGGACTTTGGGTGGGACAGGACCTCTAGTCCTGGCCGCAATAAGTTAATTAGCTAGCCCCCAGTAGCTTCTGGACTTAGCTTCAGGGTCTGAGTACCCCCCTTTGTGCTCCGGTTTCCGAGCCGGTCAGTACCGCCGGGCTACAACCCTGTCCCGGTCCACCTCGGTTCCACCGAGCCGTCTTCCTGGCTCCTGCAGATGGAGACCGCCGTCTGCTTCCTAGCCAGCAGTACCAGGGCTCCTACCCTGGCACCGATTCAGTTTTGGGTCCTTCCTCTGCTGGAGCTGCACACAGCTCCAGCCCACACACCTCTGCACTTGACCTCTAGACTTGAACTCTAGAACAGAACTAAACTTTCCCGCCTCAGGCTGTCTGAGACTCCTTGGTGGGTGTCTTCCAACCGCCTGGTTCTGCCACCCTGGTGTGTCCATCAAGCACTGAGGGAGGTGACTAGGGTTTTATGTGTTTGGCTGCTGTCACCTGTTAGGGAATGGTGTAGTGCGGGGCCCTATCTGTGATTATCTGGCCCGGCCAGGGCGTCTCACTGCCCCTTGGTTAACCACAGACCGACTGCAGGCTGTCCGACCACCACCGGTATATTTTTGCTTTAACTGAAAAAGATAACATATGTACAATTATAATAATACAATCAAGCATATTTGTGGATTTCTTCCCTCACGGGAGGCAGGTTACTTAAACGTTGCAATATAAAACATTTTTATTAACCGGGAACGGGATGGGACCGGGTCCATTTCACTTTGCCCACCCAAGCAAACCTAGCCCTGATGCTGCCTCTAAGAACCAGGTCAGCACCCCTTTTCCCCAGTCCAGGAAATGGGTTTGGGTCCGGGTGTTGCCCACATGGGCCGGGTAATAAGTTCCTTACCCGGCAGTCGCTCTCAGAGACCCTATGTCCAGGGGACCCCTGACCCGGAGGGTAGACACCGGTCTGCATGGTGACGGGACCTCGGCCTACAATTTCCCGCAGGCCCTTCCTCCAACCAGCTTCTCCAAAGACTGCAGGACAATGAAAAGGGTGGTCAGGGACTATTTACAAGGCCCAATAGTTTTTGGGTTGGCCTGCAAGTTCTCAGCCTTGTCTTTTGTATAAATGGGGGTATAACAAGGGGAAGTCAACAGGGCATAAAGGTAGCCGGAAACCGCTACCTATTCAGCAGTCTTCTTCATCATCATCCGAACTGTATGGCGGGGGAGGGGAATGGGTGTGCCTTCGGGCACTGCAGCTCACCCTCCTCTTAATATCGAGGGCGAACCATCCCCTGTCCCCGCAATGCCGGGTGTAAGTAACCAACTCACCGGGTTCCAGGTCCCGGTCTGGGTGGCCCATTGGAAGGTGGGGATAGACGTCCCTCCGGGACACAAAGATCTCCGCGTCCAGGTCCGGCTCTAAGATGAACCTCCATCCGTGCCGGGGGTTGAAGTGCCGGACCTGGCCTTTGTGCGTCGGGCCCCTTCCAGGTGGCGTTCCTCAGATTATCTTTTTCTTGGATGGTCCGGGCCAGCACCTCCACTTTTCTCTTCTCCTGGGCTGATATCTCCCTGCCCAGCTGGCGCTGCTGCCGCACCCAGTACGGAGCATCTGCCTGCTCCAGCTCTCTCTGCGCAGGGGTCGGGCCCAGCCGGAGCTCCCCCATGTTGGCTACAACCGACACCCTTCTTGGGGAACCCCGCTGTGTCACGGCCGGTTCTGCTGCTTCGCAGTGGCAACCCCGCGGTGCCTCAGCCGAGGCCTGGGTTCTGGGAGCAGCCATCTTTGCCCATTGGACCGACTTCCGGTCGGCAGCCACCTCCATCTTGGCTGGGCGGACTGCCGGGGCCTTGGTCAACTTGGGTGCCAGCGGGTGCATACCAAGGCAGGGCACCCTCCGGAGGCTGATCTTCCTCGGGGCCGGTGTTGATGCTAGGGTGGCGACAGGCTAACCGGCGGCGGCTCCTGCAGGCGGGTCCTCACGGGCTGGTAGGATGGACTCCGCTGCCGGTGTTGGTGGCAGCGGACCGAGCAGGGGAGCAGCAGCAACCAGTACGGGCAGCTAGGGAGGCAATATAGAGGGTCTGAGTACCCCCTTTGTGCTCCGGTTTCCGAGTCGGTTCCCCCGGGTCAGTACCGGCGGGCTACAACCCTGTCCCGGTCCACCTCAGTTCCACTGAGCCGTCTTCCCGGCTCCTGCAGATGGAGACCGCCATCTGCCTCCTAGCCAGCAGTACCAGGGCTCCTACCCTGGCACCAGTTCAGTGTTGGGTCCTTCCTCTGCTGGAGCTGCACACAGCTCCAACCAACACACCTCTCCACTTGACCTCTAGACTTGAACTCTAGAACAGAACTAAACTTTCCCGCCTCAGGCTGTCTGAGACTCCTTGGTGGGCGTCTTCCAACCGCCTGGTTCCTCCCACCTGGTGTGTCAATCAAGAACTGAGGGAGGTGACTAGGGTTTTATGTGTTTGGCTGCTGTCACCTGTTAGGGAACAGTGTAGTGCGGGGCCCTATCTGTGACTACCTGGCCCGGCCAGTGCGTCACAGTTATCTCACACATAAATTTGACTTGCAACTATTTAGCATATGATTAGTTATGTACATTTTTGTCATATCACTGCATTGTTACTGTTTGCTTGTGGTGGTGGAAAAATCTTTTTCTTCCTGCATACTACAAATTGCAACCTGTTTTCGCATTCCTTAATAGCTCAGTGTGTTGTAGGGTTGATTCCTAAGCGAAAGGTCACTGGTTTGATTTGAGAAGCAGCTATGAAGTAAATTTTCAAAGAAAAGAGAAACAGCATCATCTAGCTCATCTATAGCAATCTCTCAGCCAAGAAAATTGCCAAACTGCATAATTTGAGTGACAAGACAGTTGGAAAAATAAGACATGAAGTCCATCCATTCATTCTGAAGGTAAGAGCTGGATGTCCAGGCAAAAAGTCAAGAGTCAACAAGTCGGGTCATCACAAGGTCTATCAGTTCTAGCGCAACAAACACAGTAGTGTAAGTGGCTCATAAGCTTCTTAATAGTGAGATGATATGAAAGTCAATAGACTAGGCTCATTAGAGTGCAAATCGGTCTGAAGGAAACATGGGAAAAAGGGCGTAATGGATCGAGAAATTAAAGGACCTGTCAAGTTTGGAGGAGGAAGGCTGATGATATGTGGTTGTTTCACAGCCAATGGTGTTGGCTGTGCTTGGCCAGGATCAATGGTGGTCTCAATGCTGAGCTATATGTGAGTATCCTACAAGATAAGTTACTTTGTACACCTGAGTACTAGGGGTATGAAAAGGACAAGCTAGTGTAACAGCAAATAAGGACCCTAAGCATATATCGAGATTGGTGAAGAAATAGTTTCATTACAATGAAGTGGAGGTGCTGGATTGGCCCCCAAAGTCCCCAGTCCTTAACCCAATCGAACACTTGGGGTAGATTTGAAGAAACAGCTGTATACAAACCCAAGAGATTCAACTAGTATGCACCAACATTAGTACTATATAGAAGAGACCAGGGATCACATTTTGGTCAATACCTGCTTAAATCTGATTGACAGAATGCCCAGAAGGATTTTGGCAGTGTTGAAAGCCAAAATTGGATTTACAAATTAGTAACAAAATAATAAAAATTAACATTTAATTTTTTAGGAGAAAAACGGAAGCAATGTACTGACATCACAAGAATCTGCATAACTAATCATATGCTAAATAATTGCAAATCAAATTTTTGTATGAGACAGCCAATATGATTTGTTTATAAAATGAAGGTAGTCTCTTGCTCAAGATGTAGTGGATGGTGAATTATGGAGCCTGAAAGTCAAAAGTTTAAAACATTGTTACCCTTTACTTGTCACTGTAACATCATCTAGAACAGGGGTGGGGAACCTCCGGCCCGCGGGCCGTATACGGCCTGCGACGACTTTTTATGCGGCCCCCAGGCACATTCCCAGCGACCGCTGTGCTCTGGCAGCAGCCGTGCTTTTCCCGGCTGCCGGCCCTTTAAATCTCACTGCCTGATGCCTTGAGGGTAGATGCTAGAATGTACGGGCTCTATCCAGATCCTGACTTCCAGGACCTGACTGCAGCCCATACATTCTAGGCTTAACCCCGGCCTGTGCTAGTGTGCTCTGGTGGGCGGGGTAAGCAGCACGCTGCGATATGTCACAGAAGAGCTGCAGCAGATTTACCAGCCTCCCGGACCTGCTGTGTGTGTGACTCCTCCTCCCCCTCACTGTGAGTACGCAACCCATCGCTGCCCCCCCGCTAAGTGCTGTGTACTCCCTCGTGCTGTGTGTACCCCTCAATGCTGTGTACCCCTAATGCTGTGTGTACCCCCCAGTGCTGTGTACCCCCTCGTGCTGTGTGTACCTCCCAGTGCTGTGTACCCCCTAATGCTGTGTGTATCCCCTAATGCTGTGTGTACCCCCCAATGCTGTGTACCCCCCCAGTGCTGTATGTACCCCAAGTGCTGTGTGTACCCCCTAATGCTGTGTGTACCCCCTAATGCTGTGTGTACCCCCCTAATGCAGTGTGTACCCCCTAATGCAGTGTGTACCCCCTAATGTTGAGTACACCCCTAGTACAGTGTGTACCCCCTAGTACTGTGTGTGCTCCCCTAGTGCTGTCTGTACCCCTTGGGTGATGTCTATGCCCCCCAGTGCTGTCCGCACCACCTAATTCTGTCCATGCTGCCACCAGTGCTGTCCATGCCACGGTCAGTGCTGTCTGTGCCCCCTTATACTGTCCGTGCTCCCCAGTGCTGTGTGCCACCCCTCAGCACTTTGTACCCCCCAGTGCTCTGAACTTTCTACTGCTGTCTGTACCCTCCCACTGCTTTCTATGCCCCCCAGTCTGTGCCCTCCTGTTGATGTCTATGCTCCCCCAGACTTCTCTGTGTCTCCCTAGTGATGCCACCTAGTGCTGTCTGTGCTGCCACCTAGTGCAGTCTGTGCTGCCACCTAGTGCAATCCGTGCTGCCACCTAGTGCAGTCCGTGCTGCCACCTAGTGCAGTCCGTGCTGCCTCCTAGTGCAGTCCGTGCTGCCACCTAGTGCAGTCCGTGCTGCCACCTAGTGCAGTCCGTGCTGCCACCTAGTGCAGTCCGTGCTGCCACCTAGTGCAGTCCGTGCAGCCACCTAGTGCAGTCCGTGCAGCCACCTAGTGCAGTCCGTGCAGCCACCTAGTGCAGTCCGTGCAGCCACCTAGTGCAGTCCATGCAGCCACCTAGTGCAGTCTGTGCCACAGCCAAGGCTGTCCATGCCCCCCTACTGATGTATATGCCCCAGCCCCCTCCTGTGATGTATATGCCCCAGCCCCTCCTGTGATGTGTACTCCCAGTGTCTCCTGTAATTTATGCACCCCAGCCCCTCCTGTGATGTATATGCCCCAGCCCCTCCTGTGATGTATATGCCCCAGCCCCTCCTGTGATCTATATGCCCCCAGCATCTCCAGACCGAGACAAACCTGGAAAGGCAGCTGTGAGAAACAAGATGATCAATATCACCGAACATCACAGTCACACCAAACAGAAGCAGCTCCTGCCTCCACAGTAGGGGTGAGTTAATTAATCGTTTGACCAAATATAGCTGGGTTATTTTTCAAGTTGATAATGTTGTGCAGCCCCCAAAGGTTAGTAGGAAATTCCAAATGGCCCCCGGCAGTAAAAAGGTTCCCCACCCCTGATCTAGAAGATTCCTGGAGGATCCTTACACGTTACATTGTTGGCCAATGTTGACAATATCGGCATGTTGACCAGACTTTCATGTAACAGTATGGGTACCTTTCTATTTACTAGAAGTGATAAAGCCTCCTCAGATTGCATCCTAGTCTGTGCAATATCTTAGGTTAATTACAAAAGGTTAACTCAAGGATTGTGCTTTAATTTTATGTAAGCATTTCATTTGATTGCCACCATGTATTTGTCTACTAACACTTGAGCTTCCATGTAACCATTCTATTACTTACAGTTAGTCAGTTGGATCTGAGTAGTTGCACGTTGTACACAGAATCAACATTTTCTGGAGTCAGTAAAGTAATTTATCTGGCAATCTGATCTCTTAAAAAGCCTTAAAAAACAAATGCTATCTTATGTTTCAGATCTCAAAGTTGATGAAGTGAGGAGAGGGCACATATGTTGTTTGCAGTGAAAGCTGAATATTTGATTCAAACATCTGTGTCATGCAGCTGCCTCAGTTATCTCTATAGAAGTCATTGCTAATTCTGCACATTAGCTATGTTGAATGTTATGATCTCACGGTGATATTAGACTGCTCCCTAAGTATGCATGTGCAAAACTCATATTTGCTAATTCAGTAAAATGAGTCTAATCACGGTTCGAGAGGAACTTCTTGAAATTCAGAGTTTCGCGCCAATGCAAACATTATGAGATTTGATTTTAGTTTGCCCAAAAAAAAAACAAAGCAACTTAACAGGCAACATTTTCCACACTGCCGAAGTGTTTTGCATTATCGTGCAGGCTTCCCCATGTTGCTCTGCAGATATGACATTTAACGGATTATCATACCTTGTACAGTGGTGGTCAGTACCTGGACCTTCACTGACCAGCAGTCCCAATGGAGCACAGTTTTTACGACAGATTAATTTTCCATCACTAGAGTCACTGGGTAAGTCTTTCTCTCCTGTATGCTCTTAAAGAACCTGCAAAATGGAATCTCTTATGACGAGCAGTGTCCCCTTTCTCTCTAGTAGAGTGTAAACTCATATTTAACAGGGTTATCTCTCTCATAGAGTGTAATCTCTTATGGTCAGCCCACTGGCGGACACAGACAGGAATGGGCCCCAGTGTAAGAACTGTACATGGCCCTTTTAAGCCCAAGATCTTATCAAAATGCAGATTCCATATGCTATGGAGATAGAACTGGGTCTCCTGACCTCTTGGGCCCCTCTGAGTGGCCACACAGGTTGCACCAATGAAATGTCCACAGCTGAGTCCGCCGGGTCATTTCTCTTTTTCTCGCCTGTAGATTGTAAGCTCTTATGGTCATCAAAGACCTTTAATTCTTGCCTGTAAAGTGTAAGCTCTTATGGTCAGTGAGTTCCTCTCACTCTCCCCTTTACCCCACATGTATTTTATAAGCGAATTCAAGCTTTCCTGTATGGAAACTTGCACAAAATATTTAAACGCAAATCAAATTTTGGGGGAAAAATTTGCAAAGTTAGCAAATTCAAATTTCAAAATATTCACTCATTTCTAATAATATAAAGAAATTAATGGTGATCTTGCGCTTTCCAAATCACAAGTAAAAAGATTATCTCGAGCTTCTGTATTTCTTCCTATAGGCATATTTTTCTCCCAGGGCAAGTATTTGTCCCTAAAAACTTCTGCAGGACTGTCTGTCTCTTTGCTCTCTGACTCTTTTAAGTACCACTATACCATATAAAAACAGGAGCACGGTATCCATCAGATAGTCCAATCTCCACTCCTTACCCCTCCACCAAGCTACACATCTGCTTTAACAAATAATTGTCTTATTACATTTATTATGGTGGTTTAAAACCTAATCTTAACTGAAGTAAATGTAAACCATTATACTGTATAATATAAGATGGCTAAATAGGAAAGGGATCTTTACAGTTTGAGCAATCAGACTGTGGAATGTCCCACCACAAGAGGTAGTAATGGCAATTATTATAACACCATTTAAAAAAGGGCTGGATGATTTTTCACAACAAATGGCATTGTGGGGGGAAATAAACTAGTAATAAAAAATGTATAACTGGTGGAGAAAAGTTGATCATGATGGACCTATGTCTTTTTTCAACCTATATAACTATTTAACTACGTAACTAAAATACAGAAATACCATTGAATGTTTTGGCCACTAGAAGCAAGTAAACATGGACCCAGGACACTTTCACCTGGTGCCAGATGTTAGTAATACTAGTGAGATTTAAAAACCAAAAAGAAGAAGCAAAAAGATCAGCAGAACAGCTTAACAGCATTAAAGTCCAGGTAGTCAATTATCCAAATCAGGAGCCCTAAGTATTAGGATTCAGACTAAAAGCCTTGACCATATACTCCAAAAAGAAAGGATAACCACAGCATCCCAGCAGATAGAGACTTTTCCTTTTATTCTATCAAAAAAGTAAAACAGCAATTCTTTATCGCTACATGAGTCTTTCTTTTTATGGAATTAAAGGAAAAGTATCTGTATCCGTTAGAAGGATGCAATGGTTTTCTTTTCAGAATAATGCCAGTGAAATCATTATTTTAAAGCTGTAATGTTGAGATTGTATTTAGATCATTTAAACATTGTGATACAAAGTTAGGGAATTACTGTATGTCAGTTATTGATTTGAAGGAAAGATTTCGGGTGTTACCTAGAAATAACAGGAATAACTCATATTACCCTGCGGCACTTTTTTCAGGGCAACATCTTGAAAGAAAACCGGTCATCAGTCTTTTAAACCCTAAACTAATGTCATCTAAGTAAAGTTGCTCTAAGGCTAATTACTGCAGATGATCTCACTGTGTAACGTAATCTTTAATATATATTATTTTAAGGCCTATAGTCAGATGAGTGCCCTAAGATGATTTCCTGAAACCATGAACTAGTTTATTAAACACAAAAATTAAAAAAAAAGTCCCAAAATAGTTTCAACGTGTTTTGTTACCTAAAAAGGCATCTCATCAGGAGACAAAATCAGCTTAAAAAGACAAAGAAAACCTTAAAAACAAATAGGCGAGAGATTATTACCAAAGTTTCACCCAACCCTATTACTACAGATGAACATATTTTTAAGTTCAAATAGGCCGGATTTGCCAAATGTTCCTGAAATCATTGATTCACAGTGAATAAATGTATGCAAAACTCAATACTGTGTAGCTTGTAATTGCAAAGAAAGTACACAGTGATGCAAGAGAAAGTGAGAAAACCCTGCTGTAAATATGAGGTTACAGTCTAGAGAAAGAGAGAGCTAAGACCCCACTAACAATTAGAGCTTATACTCTACAGAAAAGAGAGACTTACCCATTAACTCTGTTCTCAGCATCAGACTGGCTACCACAGAAACCACCAGTTATACCAGGCCTGGCTGCGGTTACCTGCATTCAACCTCGGAGCTCTCTCCTGAGCTTTGGAGTGCAGCCTGGACTGAATTCAGGGTTTGCAGGACTGAACCGTGAGCATCGACTGATTTCCTGGCGATTGCGGTTCAGTTCATGACAGCTGCGGAAAAGTCAGACTGAATTCCGGAGCTCAGGTGAGGGCTTCGGAGTTCAGCCCGGCCTGTCCGCAGCTGTCATGAACTGAACTGCAATTGCTGGGGAACCAGTCGGCGCTCGCGGTTCAGTCCTGCAAACCCTAAGTTCACTCCAAGCTGCACTCCGGAGCTCAGGTGAGAGCTCCGGAGTTCAATGCAGGTAACCACAGTAAGGCCTGGTATTACTGGCGGTTCCTCTGGTAGCCAGTCCGACACTGTCTATGCTCCACTGGGAACCGCAGATGTGTAATGTTCCAGGTACTGAACCCCTCTGTAAAAGGTATGATAATCCTTAAGATATCACAGCTGCAGAGGATTATGGAGAAGCCTAGATGGGCCGCAAAATAACATTAGTCCACTCTCTGATGCTTTTATTAATGTTTGGATAGATTTTTATTTTATTGCAAACTGCAAATAAAATCTCAAATTGCTGAATTTGCTTGAATTTCACAGATCAATTCCTTCATCTCTGTTGCATCCAAACCTTTATTTTAGAAATCTATATTTACATTGAAATGTATTGTTTATTATTATGCAAATGAGCTGCAAGTGCAGACGGTGTGCACTTACAGCTTTGCTGCCGCTTTTTAAATTTTCCCCGCCTCTCATCTCTCAGTGATTGACATGCCACTTTTCTTTCTGTGACTTGTCTTTCCCCTACCCCCCAAGATTTAGTGCAACCGCCATCATTCCCCAGGTTGGTGCTTGCACAATAAGGTCCTGATTAGTGATGAATGAGCACTAAAATGCTCGAGTGCTTGGTACCTGAAATGAGCAGGTCAGCCATTTGAAGAGGCTGGACTCATATTTACCAAGTAGAATGGAAGTCAGTGGGAAAATTGAGCATTTTTCTGGAAAACCCAAACAGGAGGGTTGGGTGGGGGCTGTAAAATTGCTGAAATGGATAAAAGCAGGCCTAAAATAGAATAGGAACCGCATGGGGAAGACACCTGCACACATCTCTGACTCCCAGGTTGCTGCTGGGTACTGAATAAATAATTTTAAGAAATGATATGGGGTCCCCCTATTTTTGATACATTGATTAATGAGGGATAGTGTGGGAGAGTCTTTATTCAAATAAACTATTTTTTCCTAGGTGTGTGTTTTTTTGGATTACTGAGTTAGTAATGGGAGTGTGTGATAGATGCCTTTCCATTACTAACCCCTGCGCTTGATACCAGCTGACATTACAAAGCTGATATCAACACCAAAAAATATTACCCCTATTGCCACCACACCATTTAACATGATGCACCAATTCTGGGGTTAATGCGGGCTGATATTTTTGGGCTATGAAGGGCCAAATTACCATCTACCTTCACGAACTAAAAATACCAGTCTGCAGCTGTTTGCTTTACCTTGGCTGGTTATAAAAAACAGGGGGGACCCCATGGTGTTTTTTGTTTTTTTTATTATTATTTATTGATTTATTAGGTTAAACAAGGCTAAAAATACCCTTTAGTGCCACATGAAAGGCATTAAAGCATGCAAGTGTGCAATATACAATGTACTGCAACAGCAATTAAACACTGCCTATATTCCTGCTCTAGTCTAATCTCTCCTTCCTAGCTCAAGCCTCTCTAAACTGCTGCCAGAGGAGAGTGGTCAGAGCATTGCACCCAAATGTCTCATATAAGATCCAACAAATCAATGCAGCTGGCTAAACACTGTAATGCCAGTAGCCAACATGGCTACAGCATTACCGTGCATGGCAGACAATCCCCGCTTGTTTATTAGCTGTATAACAGCTGCAAAACATGCAGGACGGGGACTCAAGCATGGCACTCGAGAACCTGTGATACTTGATAATGTAGCGAGCAGTGGCGAGCAACCTCCTCACTAGTCTTGATAAATTAAGCTACATAGTTTGCAGATCGTGCAGACACTGTAAATGTTGAGATTATATTTAGATCTTGTCTTCTTTTCTGTTGTTCGTTCCTTTAACATTAACAGTCTTCTTAGTGAAAAGGACTGTCAGTGTCAAACTATGCATATCATGCCTATCATTGTTTTCATCAGGACTTAACTGTGCATGTATAGCCAGGGAATTAGGACTATCCTGTTTGGGAAAAGTAGGTCACTGAAAGAAGAGTGACCTATCAATCACTGACAGCAAACAGTGGGAAATAACAAGGAGAGGTGGCAGAGCTGCCCGCCCACTGCACTTGAAGCTTATTTACATAACAATTCATCTATAAATTTCTCGTTAACATAAACCTAGATTTTTAAATATAAATTTATGAATGTAATTATCATTACAGCACCATTATATACAGTAGAAACCAGAAGTTTACATACACTATATAGAAAGGCACATATGCATGTTTTTCTCACTATCTGACATGAAATTAGAATAATTTAGGCCAATTAAAAACCAAAACTATTTATATTTGCCAAATGCCAGAATAATAAGAGAGAGAATATTTAAAGGCATTTTTATTACTTTCTGCAGAGTCAAAAGTTTACATACACTAAGAATACTATGCTCATAAACAATATGGGACAGCCCATGTCTTTAGAAGCTTCTGATAGGTTTATTGGCAA